>NC_062558.1:136693138-136999138 GCF_016906955.1 Phacochoerus africanus
CCTGCAGAGCTTCAATTATTTTCCTCATTCTTATTTTCAAGGTGAATGATTCTTCCAGTTATCAAGCAGAGTGAAACTCTCCTTTTTAATGGTGGAAACATTAGTTACAGCAGCCCTCTAAAATCTAAGGGCAAAGGCCCAGAGGCCTATTGGGACTAGCTATTAGAAAGCATCCAAGTCAGATTTCTAGACTATTTTCATTGTGATGAGACCGGAGATGGAGAATCTATATCGCCAACAAAATCACGCTATTAATCAATTTGTCGTGCGTTAAACAGTAGGAAGAAACGTTGTCTGTTTAATATAGACCTCCAGTAAAGCAGACCTTCTTCATGCTTTTCAGATCCATAAATAAATAAAAATAAAATCTCCTGAGGTTCTCTACTGTGGACAATGGACACATTTCTCTTTATTAAAGAGATGTTTTTTTTTTTTTGCTCTCTTTAGGGCTGCACCCTCGGCATATGGAGATTCTCAGGTTAGGGGTCGAATCAGAACTACAGCCTACACCACAGCCATAACAACGTAGGATCCGAGCCACGTCGGCGACCTACACCACAGCTCACGGCAGTGCCGGATCCGTAACCCACTGAGTGAGGGCGGGGATTGAACCCACATCCTCATGGATACTAGTCGGATTCATTTCTGCTGTGCCACAACGGGAACTCCTATGAAGAGATCTTAAACCCAGAGCCCCTCTGTAGTAGTTTTGTGAACTCCATGGATGTTGTACAGAAAGAAAAATTGGGATTGGTACCATCTTATGCCACGATTACTTAATGCACCCCTTGTGTCGCATTCTGGGATACTTTAATGAGGCAGTTAGCTGATGACTTCTAATGAACGGCACCAGCTGTGAACCGCAAAGACTAATTCTTTAAGTAATGATGGAATATGAATACAATTTTCTCCTCTTCTGTTCTTTTTCCGTGCCTTGAGAAAATTTTAATCTTTATCTATGAAGTACTGTACCTTTTCTCATCCCTCTTTGTCTATAACACTCTAGAGCTTTCATTTTATGTGTTTTTGAAAAGACCGTTTGTTAAAATGGGGCAGCCTTTTTAAAATGGCTTATTGAATGAATCTAAGAGGGTGAACTCAATTTCAGATTCTTAAATTATATCCATTTCAATTCTATGATAATTTGTTGAGCACCTACCACGTGCTCGGGACTGTTGGTTAACAAGTTTGAGTCCTTGGAGAGGCGTCAGAGCCATCCGTTTGAAAATGCATAATTGGAAAAGAATAATTTTCCTAATTTACGGAGAACGACCCAGGCGTTAAGTAGCAAGTCCCGGTCTAGAGGCAGAAAGCCCATGCAGGGAGCTGTCCACCACCTTGGTGCTGATTAAGGAGTTGTTTCAAATCCATCACCTACTCTTTTCATAAACTGTTTCACATCCGCCATATGAGTAATGCATGCTGAAAACTGAATTCACTTCAAACGCCATATCAAACAAGATAAAATACAAGCATGCAAACACGTAAACGCATAAATAGATTAAACATAAATAAACCATGTAGTGTTGTGCTCATGTACTCAGGGAGTTTTCGTAGCTTTTTCTTCCCTCTTGCTGTGTGATCAAATTGGCAGTGCCAAGTTGCTCAGAGTGTAGCTGGTCTAACCTTTTTTTTTTTTGTCTTTTTGCCATTTTTCTTGGGCCGCTCCTGCGGCATATGGAGGTTCCTAGGCTAGGGGTTGAATTGGAGCTGTAGCCACCGGCCTACACCAGAGCCACAGCAATGCCAGATCTGAGCCGCGTCTGCCACCTACACCATAGCTCACGGCAACGCCGGATCCTTAACCCATTGAGCAAGGCCAGGGATCGAACCCGCAACCTCATGGTTCCTAGTCGGATTCGTTAACCACTGAGCCACGACGGGAACTCTATAGCTGGTCTAACCTTTATCAGAGTCTGCTGGCTCTCTCTTCTGCATGCACCTCTTAAGTGGACTCCTGTGCCTATTGCTTGATTTTGGGGGCATGAAGAGCCACCTTTGAAGAGGCTGCCTTGCTTATCTATATGTAGTCCTGCTCACACTGGCACCAGGACGCTGAGCCTCTGAGTCTCCTGGCTGCATGGTTCCTTCTATGGCCTTTGAGCGTAGCTCTGTCCCTGCACCATGTGTTGCCTACAGAAACTTGTCGAGGCTGGTTGGAGGCATCTTAGGTCAGCCTGCAGTCTCCTAGGTTCTCCTTCTAGATGTGACTTTTTTCTGTGGCATTAACCCTTCCCTGAGGAAACAGTCCTTTCCTCAAGATGGAGTGGACAGACCACTTGGTTTTGATGGTTTTTAAACTATCTAGCTCCTTGTGGGGGCAACCCGCAGAGTTGTGTGTGCTGGCCCATGTTGGCCAAGACCTGTGTTCTTGACCTTCACCCTCTAGGGTAAAAGAATGCACAGCACACTCCAGCCTTGCTTTCCTCTCTTTGTTCCCTCATCTTTCACCTGCTAAGATTCTGCCCAAGGACAGGCAGGCCTAGAGAATTCCTCTAAGTGCATCAAGCCACCACCTTACCTATTCTCCATAGCTTCCTGATCTGACCAGCACACTGTCTTCTCTGGCATTTTACTCGAGTCTTTCTCATTTTTCCATCTACTTTTAAATGGGACTCATTCGTAATTTTTCTCCATTGCCGCTTCTTTCTTTCTTCTGACAAAGCATTTATTATTATAATGCTAATGGACGCTTGACCTCTATTAATGCTTCTCCAAACCAAACAATACAAACTCTCTGCTGCCCCACTTTCTTCTTTGCAAAGATGACACACTTTTTACTGTAGGCCTAGTGACGTCATCCAGAAGACATATCTTGGACCAGCCTCCTTCCCTGTTGTTCTGCAGGCTGTATCATGCCGTGGTCCCTTCCAGGTCCCCCTCTCCGTTAAAATCCCGTGGCGTCGGGTCCCTCAAGGCTGATACACAGATTATCTTATCTCTGATCATGTCAGCATTCAGCTAAGTGGTGCGGAGGGTCTTCTGGCCAGAGCAATGACAAAGGTGCTGCCCGTCAACAGGCTGAGAAGAAGTGCGGGTCCGTTGTATTTACTCCATTTACAGGCAAAAGAAACCGAAGTTCCGAAAGGAAAGCTGACCCATGTAGGGTTATTCCGTGTGAACTTCTCCTCCTTTGCTACTAATGCTTATGACTTAATTGAAGTGATTCTTAGAAAAATAGATTCTGCACCTGACAGGTAAGGATAAATGTCACGTGTACCTACCTGTGTGCATGTGCGCATCCTTTACTCTAAGGAGCTCTGGCTTCAGGATCAGGCATCTAATTCTGGCTTGGCTGCTGCCTGTTCCTGTACTCTGGCTGCTGGTGCCACATCTGTAAAATCTGGACATGAGTAGATTGCTTTCTGTGGTCCCTTCCATTGCTGGCTCAGTTTTCTGCCTTTCTATTGTTGGAAGATTTCTGTGCCGGGAGAGATTCAGTAAACAGATGGAATCATGTGGGTCCAGCGTTCTTTGACTGTTGACGAATATGCGATTGTCTATGAAAGATGGATAGCCAGCATCCTCCGTTTATATGGCTCTTACTGTTTAATTCTCATTAAAAGTGTTAATCTGGATCTCACTTCTGTGTAACAGGCTCAAGGTTATTAAACGCACTTTATGGATCATTTGTTTAATGTGACCGAACTAAAAATTAAGAAGCACATTTTTCAGCGTTCATAAAGCGAATGTTTTAAATGGACAAATTCATTCTTGTATTTGCATCCCGCTTTGATGTAGAGGCGTAATGGAGTTACAGACGGATGTTCTTCTTGGACATTTATAAGCTGATGATGCCTGTTGAATACCTTTTATAAAGATTAATATTTTTTGCTTTGTGCCCATTACCAGAGCATTAATCATCATGGCTTCAGCCGGCACCGCTGAGGAGGAGCAGATGTCAAATTATTGCTGGCTGTAATCAGAGTGGATCACACGGGGGAAGGGTGGCTGGTCGCTTGCAGGACCTCTGAGCCCCTCAGCTGATTTGCGGGGAGTCTGGGGCCGTGGGCTGCTCGCGCTTTCCTGGCTGGCTGAGCTGACTGCATTTCCCTCTGCACAGCAGGAAAACCAGGACCGCTGTGCTAGCTGGTTCTGGCTTCCTTGTGGGGTCAGATCTGTGCCTTGACTCGGACTAGCGCGTGCTCACGAAGCCTGCAGTCCCGTCCGTGTGACGATGATGGGACAGGAGAAAGCCTTGGCCTTGATTCTCCTTCCAAAGCTGACCACCAGTTCATTAAAATGAGAAATCACACAGGAGGCCTGTAACATCTGCTTCCTCGCCTAATCCGAGCCCGCGCTGTCCAACTGAAATAGAATGCCGGCCACATATGGAATTTTTCATTTTATAGAGGCCACCGGAGAAGATAAAAAGTACAAAGCGGTTGGTGAAATTAATTTTAATAATGTATTTTATGTGAACTAGCATGTCAGCATGACTTTGATCTAAATATTACAAGTGGCATATTTTATACTCTTGTTTTCAAACCAAGTCTCTGAAATCCAGTGAGATTTTTACACGTACAGCGCATCTCGATGCGGGTGCTGAAGTTTCGTCACAGATAGATCTGCGATTTTGACGTGGAATAAAATTTGCCACTGAAAAGTCGCTTCACATACCCAAGTTGTTCCCGTTGTTCCAAACGGTCGTGTCTGATCATCGAGTCAGGTGTCATTTTTTACGTTTTAAAAGTCAGAGACTTACTTCCATTTAACTAAAATTGGAAATGCCTCTTCTCAGTGGCACTAAGCACATGTCAAGGGCTTCCTGGCTACCCTCTGGGATAACAAACCCAGTTTTTTTGCCTTGTCTTTTGTTGAAAAGCCTGCCTTTGCATGATATTATTTCCGTTGCTGTTAATGACTCTTTATGGTATGTTTTACCATTTATTGAATGCTTCCTGTTTGCCAGGTACACCCGTTGTCTCGTCTCATCTCACTCTCAAAGTAAACCCGAGGGGTCCATTAATAACAGCACACTCATTTTGCAGATAAGGGCAGTTAAGGCTTAGAGGGTTTAAGAAGCTTGCCCAAGACCCAAAGCGAAGCGTGAGCAGGGTGGAATTGATCGTTACCTCGTGTGCGTGGGTAAACCGAGCCTTCCTGACACTGAAAGCCTTTTCCAAAATCAAACAGACTGACCTGGGTTCCTAGACTTTCATTCTGGTGTTTGTCGCAGCTGTTTTGCATGTGGTTGGCTGGGGGTAGTTTATTTAAAATGGGTTTTCCTTTTAAAATCTAAGGTTTGTTGAGTTGACTGTTCTTTTCTTTCTTTTTTTTTTTTTTTTGAGGTGACAGGGGGACGGTCAGCTTCCCAGGCCATAAGTTTTGAACCTAATGGGACTCTTGGCACAAATAATGTATAGAAATGACATGCCGTTCATGGGAGAGGGTGTTGAGGACACTGGGTTGGGACGCTCAAAGCATGTCGGGAGGTTCCTCTTCCTCAGCTGCCAGAGACAGTACCTGACGCTTTCAAGTAGTAGTTCATTGCAGGCAGGAGAGTGTGTGTGTGTGTGTGTGAGAGTGTGTGTGAGTGTGATTGTGTGTGTGTGTGATCAATCTTCCTCTGTGTGCTTGATTTTTTTTGTCTTAACTTACAATAAAATTTTCAGATCTTTCGTGTCATTTCAAACTTGGGTTCCATCCCTTTAAAAAAACATCTTGAAAGGGGCTGCAGTGCAGAATAAGGGAGGCCTTTTCTGAAACAAGGTTCACTCTGCCTTGGGGGGGTGGGGGCTGCTGGGGGCTGGGGTGGCACCGGGAGGCAGCCTCTCTCCTGGGATACCGTGGACCTCAGTCACACGTGAACCCAGACCAGCACTCCGGCGCATGCACACACACACACACACACACACACACACACACACACACACACACACACACACACACACACACCCGAACATGCTGTCCGGATCAGCTCGGACACTGTCGAGTGACACCAGGTCACTGGAGAGGCCAGAGGGACCCTGCTGTGAGGTGTTGCCCCTCGAATGTCTTCCGAGGCTGGGACAGGGACCCTCGCCTGCAGGTCCTTCCTCAGCCCCTCGCAGAAGCACAGAGCTGTGTTTGACATACGAGAAAGGACTGTCAGCAAATGTCCTTTGCAGCAGCTGTCCTGCTGGGAAGAGAGGGCTTCTCCACGTGAGCACAACCCCCCCCCCCATGCACAGGCACACACGCAGGCGCACACACACTCTCACTCTCAGTTTAGTGAGATGAGTCAAGCCCTCTGCCCTCGCGAAAACTGCCTTCCAGGAAGGAGGATCAGATCCCAGACCAGTGGTAATTTCCAGCGGTCCAGGACCTGGCCCCGAGGCCCGGCTGTCCCCAGGTCCGCCGGGGGCCGTGCCCGCACCTGCCGATCATGCTTACCAGCCTGTGCCGCCTGCAGCTTCGGTCCTCGCTGCCACTGGAGGATGCTGGCACGTTGCCTTTCTTCCTGGGGGTTCTGGGATGTGTTTCTGAAGGTGCTGCTGCTTTGTGACCCTCTGTCCTTGGAGGCCTCCAAGGTGCCTGGGGTGGTCAGGGCGTGTGTAAGCAAAGCCCGGGCAGACACCTGCTGTGCCTGCTCAGGTGCCCGGTCCTGTGATTGGTGTGTGGCCCGGGGCCGGAGCTCTGTCCTGGGGCCGGGAGGTGGTGTCCCTCCACGCAGGGGTGCTGGACTTTCACAATGTCCTGCTGCGCTGTCTCGGTCCATCCTCTCAGTGACGTGTGCTTGTCCCCACTGTCCCTCGTTATCTTGGCCACCCAGAGGTGGGTGGGTCCATCTGCAGGATGCTAACCCCTGGGCTTGTAGGTTCTCAGGGGCTAGGACAATGAAATGTCTCTAAACATGACAAAACGGCAGTGGTTGTTTCTCCTCAAAGGAGGCTGGGTGACAAAGGAGCGAGGCTGTCACGGACCCCTGGGCTGGGTGGACAGTGGGTGCTTCCGCCGGGTGGACAGAGATGATGGGGGGCATCTCCCTGCCGGGGTTGAACAGGGCCGCTGTCACTTCCGTCATCCTGGAGCGATCCTGACAAGTGAGACCCACACACGCCGCTCCTTCCGAGGACGGTACGTCCGCCCTTGCTTGGCCTGGATGATGGGTAAGTGGGGACCATCCAGGGCGCCCTTCGGCCGGAACCTGAAGGGCCGTTTCTGCCCCCTCTGAGACCACAATAGTGTGGCTCTGATTTTCTAGGACTGTGGGTGGACCCGGCCCTGCTCCCCTTGTGGCCTGGCCAGTCCATGAGGCCTTTGGCTGCTGGCCTCCCCCGAGCTTGTTTCGGAACCGGACGTTGCAAGGCCTGGACGGCCATGCCTGCCTTCGTCATGCTGTCAGGGCCCGGCCTCACCTGCTCAGCACGTTGCGGCTCTCATTTGCCCCCGACATGTCTTTCTGGAAACTCGACTTATCTCTGGAGTGGTGGTGGCCGCGATAGGGTTGCCCATGTGGTTGGGGGGCAGCCGAGGCCTCAGGCCCATTGGGTGCGTGTGTGTTGGGGGGGGCGGGGTCGGATTGTGTCATGTGTCCCAGGTGGGAGGGAAGGGGGACCATCCGGAGATGCTCCCAGATCCTGTCTGAGACCTGGAGGCTGAGCACAGGCAGGGCTGGACTCCGCTTTGCTGGGGGCGCCCTCGCCCCTTGGGTGTCAACCTACCCGGGATGCTGTGTTGTGGTTCAGGTCAGCAGCTCACGCGCTACCGAAGATGCGTGTCGCCAGCGAACGCCCTTCTGTGGGAACGACGTTGGATTAGGGGTGCACAGGGGCAGCCGCATTGCCAGGCTGGATCCACTGCCACCAGGTCCTTCCCTCGTGGCCTTTCCCTTGGACTGGCTTTGTCCTTGGTCGGCTCGCTGGTACCTCTGCACCCTCCTGCGCTGGCAGCTGCCTCGGCTTGGAAGCACATCCTTCGTGATGAGCTCCAGGGTCTGTGGCCTTTGGAGAGACACTGTCCATGGGGCCCTTGTGCCCACTGGCATCGCAGGAAGGGTTGGGTGAGGAGGTAAGAGGGCATCACACGTGGGATGGTCCTGAGATCCAGGGGTGCCGACACGGAGGGCCCGGCCTGGTGCCCCCGAGGCAGCGCCTTCCCCTTGGGCTGTGCTCTGGCCCTCTGACCGTCTCTGACTCCCGACATCAGAGTGAGCGAGGCTGGCCTGGCCTCTGCCGGGAGGATGGACAGCACTTGAATATCTGCCTTACCTCTGCCCACGTATTGGTTACGGAAATGGTGAGTGACCGCAATGAGTACATGCGTGTATTCATCGGACGGAACTCATTCTGAAAAAAGAGAGCCGCTGGCAGTCCTTTTCTCGGGGTTAAATCAAAATGGAGTTTGAAAAAGCCTTAGCGTGAGCTTCCTTCTTGCATCCCCCTGGAAGGCAGAAGACCGGCCGGCCGTGTGCTGTGCCTGCATTTCCCGGTCCCCACCTGACGCCCGCCTCCACCCCGAGGCCTTCTCCACCTCCAAGCACTTCTTGGAAAAGTCTTCTAAGTGGATTTCTGCATACCTTCAGGAACCAGCCTGGTGTCGCATGCTCACTTTTTTTTTTTTTGTCTTTTTGCCATTTCTAGGGCTGCTCCCGTGGCATATGGAGGTTCCCAGGCTAGGGGTCGAATCGGAGCTGTAGCTGCTGGCCGACACCACAGCCACAGTAACGCGGGATCCGAGCCGCGTTTGCACCCTACACCACAGCTCACGATAACACCGGATCCTTAACCCACTGAGCAAGGCCGGGGATCGAACCCGCAACCTCATGGTTCTTAGTCGGATTTGTTAACCACTGCGCCACGACGGGAACTCCACTTTTTTCTTATATTAAAAAAAAGGAAAACCTCAGGAACCATTAATGCAAAACATGCTTTTATGTATCGTTAACACTAGAAATCCTCAAACGTAAGATCCTAAAAACAAGCTCAGGCTGCCGGATGGTTCTGAGCTCTGCTGTCTGTTCTCTCTTGGGCTCTGCGTGGTAAAGGGAGCGAGAGGGGCTGGGCTGATTTCCTCACACACACTGGGGTCGTCAACAGAGCCCACACTGGCGCGTGGGTGATGAGAGGTAAATGGGATTTCCCGCGTGGAAGAGATAATTAGTCACTGCATTTCATCTCGAGTCGTATTTGTGTCTAGTTCGTTTACTTCTCTTTAACTTTCTGAGCATCCTTTCTATGATGCTGTCCGGAAAAAACAAGTGAAAACCTAAGCGAGTTTCGATCCTTAGATCATGCGGCTCCTTTCATTTCACGGCCCTGCTTCTGGAGCCGTGTCTGGGCTGTTTCCATTTTCTCATCCCACACAGGAAGCTGCCTTAGGAAGGACTCGGTTAGCTTTTAATTGCCACGTTCCAGGGCCACGCTGTTCTACCTGTTCTTGCCGCCGCATTTGGCCGCGCTGGCCACCTGCCCTCCTTGGGTTCGGGTGACGTCGCCCTCGTCTGCCTCGTCCCCCATCTGTCCTCGCTCCACCTCCTGTTCCGGTGTCGACATCCTGACTGCTCCTCACGGTTTTTCCTTCTCATTCTACACCCCCCTCTGTGATGGTCTGAGTCCCACACTCGGCATTTGTTACGGCCTAGGGCTGTTGTTTCTTCCTTCAGTAAGGCCCGGACTCTCTAAGGTCTAGAACTCTCTCTCCATTTGGGGTGGGGAGGGGGGGGGACTTGGATGTCCAGAAGGCAACTCAAATTCAACTTGTCCCAAACCAAATTCTGGTCCTTTTCTCCTCCCTTACACGCCCTCCTGCTCCTACTCTCCTCCCCGTGGCTGGCATCACAGGGTGCCAGATGCCCCATTTCAGGGATGCTGGGTGTTGTGTTTGACTCTCCTTCAGCCCCCATCCTCTTGCCCAGTTAATCGCCTACTGCTGTGTTCAGCCTGCCTCCAGTTTGCTCTGGCTCAAGGCCTCTCCTTTCCAACTCACCACCGATGCGGGAGGTCAGGCCTTTTGGACTGTTGCAGTCGCTAGCTGCCCAGGTCTGCTTTGCCCTAACCAAGCACCTTCAGGAGGCTTGCTCTAGCTTTTCCATCTCATCCTACCCCTTCCCCACCCGCATCTTCCCATCCCCCACCCCTTTCGATCCAGTGCTCTGCTGTGTTTTTTCTCGTGCTCCGCATTTGAAAGGAACAGCGGTGGCTGGGCTCGTTTCACCTTAGAGAACTGGTGTTGTCAACAGCTAGTCCGCTTTGGAGGATAGGATTTCCCAGTTGCAGGAGACAGTTTGTAGTGGCATTTCATCTTGAATCTTGTTCAGGACGAAATCCAGCAGCCTGTCTGGACTTTCATCCTGCCCCTCCTCTCCACACCCTCCTGAGCTGTGCGTGTTCATGACATGTCATAGGCTCCTGTCCCGCTGACTTGGTATCTGGGGATCCTTTTCCTGGATTGCCCACCCTGTGAGGGAGATTCCTCTTCCCAGCAGGTGAATGGACTGTCTTCCAAAGGAGGCCTCCTGAACTCTCACCTCCAAGGTCAATACCTTGTCCTACTACTCTCTCCCTCACCTGCCTGTGCATCAGCCCAGGGGTCTTGGAGGCCAGGAGGGGCGGGGGCTGTTCACCAGTGTCACATCCTTATGGCTAGTGCCCATCCTGAGCCCCTGTTTGTGCCAGGCCAGGCCTTTAAGCTTCACCCTGCGGGAGTGCATTGTGCCTTACAGTATAAGGAGCTAGTGCCACCGTGCCCCTGTTAGAGGTGGGGAACCCCAGGCTCATGGGGTCAACCAGCTCACCCGAAATGACCTTGCAAGGAAGCCAGCAGGCTTGAAACCCAGACAGCGTCACTCCTAAGCCTGAGCTCCCAGCCTTCCACGGACTGTCCCTCTGCAGGTGTGAGCCCAGCAGAAAGTTTTCCCTGAGTGATCAAGATCCAGTTGCGGGGGGGGGGGGGGCGTTCTCGTCGTGGCTCAGCAGTAATGAACCCGAAAGTATCCAGAGGACATGGATTTGATCCCTGGCCTTGCTCAGTGGGTTAAGGATCCAGCATTGTCGTGAACTGTAGTGCAGGTTGCAGACGCGGCTCGGATCTGACGTTGGCTGTAGCTGTGGTGTAGGCTGGCAGCTGCAGCTCTGATTTGATCCCTAGCCTGGGAACTTCCATATGCCTCGGCTGTGGCCCTGAAAAGACCGAAAAAAAAAAAAAAAATCCAGTGGTGAATGTAGATTATGAACTGATGCTTTGGTCCTCCTAAAAGCAATGACAAGTGCTGCAATTTACATCATTTTTGTTGTAACAAGTATTTATTTTAAAGTTGCAAATCAGCAAGTTTATAGTTGAGTACAGGAAATTAGTTACAGCCCCAGCCTTTGTATTTGCATTTGTATCCATGTGTAATCTGTGGGGTATGTGTGGGTGTGTATATGTGTATGTTTGTGAGCTGACACCCATGTGTGCACATGTGAGTGCCTGTGTGTGAATTCTTTTATAACAAAATGGGTGATTTCCTCCCAGTCGAGTGATCTGAACCCCTCCAGATGTCAGTTTCACACTGGAGAGAACATAAGGGCCGAAGGTTGGAAAGCTGGGTCACAAGCGAGGGGGACAAGCTTCTAGCAAAGGGCATTGCATCTGGGTGGGGCTCCTGCTGACTGGCAACCCCGTGTGCCCTGCAGACTGCAGAGAGATCCTGCTCCCCATGATGACAGATCAGCTCAAGTATCATCTGGAGAGACAGGAGGATCTGGAGGCCTGCTGCCAGCTGCTCAGCAACATCCTGGAGGTTCTGTACAGGAAGGACGTGGTGAGTAACGGCGGGGCCGCCCCTCAGACCTCGCGGGAAGTGTCGGCCTCCAGTCCCCGTGAACCCTGGCCTCCCAGGACCGAGTCACACGTGATTCACCTAAACAGGATCAGCCTTAGCTATATATATCAACTCTACTTCAATTAAAAAAATAAATAAGGCATTCCCATTGTGGCTCAGCAGGCTAAGAAATCGTCACAGTGTCCGTGAGGTTGTGGGTTCGATCCCCAGCCTTGCTCAGTGGGTTAAGGATCTGGTGTCACGGCAAGCTGCGGCGTAGGTCACAGATGTGGCTTGGGTCCCGCGTTGCTGTGGCTGTGGTGTAGGTCTCAGATGCAGTTCTGATTTGACCCCTAGCCCAGGAACTTCCTTGGGCTGCTGGTGTCACGGTAATAAAGGAATAAATAAATAAAGTAGAAATTAAAAATGAAAAAAAAAGGAATGGCCTTTTAAACCCTAATTTTAAGAGTTACTCTTTCTCTCTATAAGGTTGCTTCCTCAAATTATGTTTTCTTTATGTATAAAGCATGATGATTATATTACCATGTGTAGTCTTCTACATTAGAAACAGTGTTTTAAGTTTATTTCCTCTAACTACTCAGCCAAGTGCCTCCCAAGACTTAGATTTGATATTTAAGGTCAGACAAAGGTTTTGATGTTAAAAATCGGAAGTAAACAGAAGGAGGCTAATTACCTAATTCCGTATGTGCTTTCGTAGCTTTCTTTTTTTTTAATGGTATTTCCTTTTGCGTCTCTCAATTATATGCTCATCCCACTGACCTTTTGTCTCACGCAAAAGCTCATGCAAGCACATGTGGAAGCGCTGACCCTAAGCCTCCGCGGTACCATCGTACCCACCCACCTTAGGGCAGCTTTGTGCTCAGGTACGTGAAGCCACTGGTCTGCAGGTGTGTCTGGGTGGGTGGGCAGGGCCGTGTCTGTCTCTGCCTCTAGCGGTGGCAGATGGGCCAGGATTTTTAAGTCAGCAGGGCTTGCTCTTTGTGCTCCTCAGCTTGGCGTCCGGACACCCTCCCAGTCCACACACACACACACACACACACACACACACACACACACACACGCGCCTGTCCTGCCCTGTTTCTTGCTGCTCCTACTCCTTCTCTCAGAGCCTGGGTAGTGTCCATGAAGAAAGGGATAAGGTGGGCTTGTTCACCACAACGGGGGTTCCTCCGTCTGCTCTTGCAGGCATTGCCTTTGGGAGCCTTCAGCCCAGGGCCCACATCAGTGGTCCCACTCTAGGCCATTTCCTTTTCTTATCAGATAAAAGATATGGAGTTAAGAGGGTGTGTGGCCAACCCTCGTAGAGGAGGTGGTGCCTGCCTGGCCTCTGCAGAAGCACCTAGAGGGTTTCTTTGCGGTCCAGCATTGTCACTATAGTGGCCTGGTTCACTGCTGTGGTGCCAGTTCAGTCCCTGGCTTGGGAACTTCCACATGCCATGGGTGTGGCCACATTTAAAAAAGAAGAAGAAGAAGAAGAAGCATCTAGAAAGCATGTTGAGAGATGTTCCAAGTTCCTAAAAAGTCAGCCATCCCATCACACACCAGATCAGGGATAGACGTTTCCATGGCACCGTGAATGTGAAGTTTCAGGCTGAAACAAAATACTTGAACGTTCACTTCCCTGAGATTGTTCCCGCATTGTTAGGCTTTGAAATGCAGGACCATCTGCAGTGGCCGTCTGCTGGCCTGCCCTGAACACAAGGCCCGATGGCTTCAGAAAGCTCCTTGGTGAGCTAATCCGGGATCATACACATTGTATTGTTGAGAGAGCTGTGCTCTAATTTTTAAGGTTTGCTTAAATTCAATTACGATGATTATATAACACATGCTCGTTAATGGGGGATAATTAATACGATGCCTCGCGTTTTCCTTGTGAAGGCCCTTGCCTCTGACGAGGACCGTTTTTCATCTCGTTAAGGTTTGTACTTGACGTGCCCTTTGTGGGGTAGGTGGATGCTCTCAGGTGTTGCTTTACAGCGGTGTGTCCTCCTGCAGGGACCCACCCAGAGGCACGTCCAGATCATCATGGAGAAGCTGCTCAGGACCGTGAACCGCACCGTCATCTCCATGGGGCGGGACTCCGAACTCATCGTAAGTGGACACAGGCTCGGGGGTCGAATCGCGGCTCAGAGCGTCTTCCCCAGGCCCTTCACTCACGCTCAAGCCCCACCTCCCCGGGGTCCTTTTCCGGCTGCCTTTCGAAACCAACCATATCTCACTACAAAATAGCAAGCAGTTGTGAGGCAGTTATGTATTGGTCTCGTAGCTTAAATGCGCCCGTGTTCCCTCATTCTAGAAGCACATGGCAGAGGCGAAGAGTGAGCAGACCAGCATTTTGGAGACAGAGGCATTTGGCTTTCGTTTTCTCACTGCTTCCTCCCAGCAAAGGGTGTGTGTTTTCTTCCTCATCCTCCTGGCAGTGTCTTTCCACGTATTTACATTTAAGGTGCCATTAATAAAACTTTATGAAGGACCTTAAAAAGGAATGGAGGCACTCGACGTCGCGTTTTATTGGCTGCTCTGAAGTAGTGCGCCTGTTCCTCTCGGACGAGCTGTTGAGGGGGAGTGGTCTCTGTTATTCTCTTTCTCAAGAAAGTGGCTCAGGGGTTAACGAACCCAGTGAAGATTCATGAGGATGCAGCTTCGATCCCTGGTGTCACTTAGTGGGTTAAGGATCCCGTGCTGCTCTGAGCCGCGGTGTAGGTTGCAGACGTGGCTGGGATCCTGTGTGGCTGTGGCTGGAGCAGGGGCAGGCAGCTACAGCTCTGATTTGACCCTAGCCTGGGAACCTACATATGCCACAGGTGCGGCCCCAAAAAGAAACAAAAAAAGAAAGAAAGAAAAAAGAAAATTTTGACAGTAATTTTGACAGTCTCGGAAGTTTCGTGTTAGGGCTCTTTGGCCAGAGCTCGCCACTCTCTTCCTCACCCTCCTCGTTCTTAGATGGTGTTTCTTGGGGAACAGATGCCCGCGTGGGTCTCATTTGATTTCTTTCCTTTCTCGTACATGTACCCGTTGAAGTCAGTTCGGCTGATTGCACTTCAAAAAGTAACTGCTCTAATCACAGAAGGAAAAACTCCAGTTGGAGTTTTCATGGGCAAGCAGACTGTGCACCCTGGGATGCACTCTGCTGGGATGACTTGAGTTGCGTCTGCAAAGCCCGGGAGTGGAACAAGCACAGCGACACATCTCTCTCCTTCGGACAGCAGACAGGAACGCGGCACTGGGCATGCTTGGCTTTCTGTGCGGGCATCGCAGAAAAGGATGCCGTCTGTGGTTTGGGGTGAATCACAGGAAGGGAGCGAGTGCTGCCTTTCTGTTAACATCCAGTAAGATTGTCTGGTCTCTGTCTCAGAGTTTTCGCACAGGTGATGTGCAGCATTCCTTTTAAGGTGTATCTCCTTTAGGTTTGGACGATGACGTGTATAAAGCAGGAAATAAACTATTTCCTTCTGCATTGGCTTTATTTGCAGCGGACGTTTCCATTATCCTGCAAACCTAGATCTGCCTCTTCCTGTTCCCCAGCATGACTATTCTTTGGTCTTGGAACATTTTTGTAAGGGTGGCTGGAGACTGCGCCCCACGCAGGAAGACTTGGGGTGACTCCAGGAGCCCTCTGGCGGTCCTGTGTGCCTGTTTCCTTGGGGTCGTGCCGTGGGCATGCCTGGAACGCGCTCTCCTTGGGAAACGTGGAGAGGACCTTAAGTAGAAGGAATGGTATGTGGCTTAAGGGTGAACCAAGCTTGGTGTCATTCTGCCAACGTCCCTATTGGAATAGGCTGGATTAGAGGGGCTGAGGGCACATTCTGCTTCTTGTGGCGTTGCAGTGAGTGGGTGACAAGCACTCATGATGGGCAGCTCGGGGAGATGGGCCCACGTGGAGGCAAGTGAACTGTGTTGATGCTTCTGTCTCTGGTTATGGGCTTGCCCCTAGCGGTGTCTTCACTTGGGTCGTGACCCACCAGCCAGCGGTTGAACTGGGGAGAGGAGGGCCGGGAGGAGGCCCATGACAGTTTGGATGGGACCTTGGGTGGTGGGGGATGGGAAGACCTGCTCGCAGCTCAGTCAGAGGATGTCGAATGGAGCAGACCAAGGCGACTCCTCTGACCGTGTCGTCCAGCATGCCTCTGGGAAATCGCTCCTGTCGCAGGCGTCGTGGTAAAGTGTCAATAACAGTAGCTCTTCTTGGGCCACTTCGGCAGGTGCCGGGTGCTGTGTGACCAGTGGAGGAGTCTCACCGAATCCTCACTTTCATCCTGCAGAGGCTCCTGCATCAATGCCTGCGGAGAGATGGGACGTGATCCTGGGTCCACAGCTGGCATGGCGGCGCTCTCGGGGATCCCTGGGTTGGCGCCAGAGCTGGCTTTCCTAGGTCTCATCTGTGAGATTGAGACTCTTGATGCTGGTCCAGGAGGTGCTGAAGAGGACTCTGGATGCCTCCTGGGTCGGCAACCTAGTTAGGGAGGCAGGAGTTCAGGGAAGTAAGCGTCTTTCCATCTGCCACCTCAGGTCATTCCCAGGCACCAGATGGCTAGGATCTCCTGGAGGTGGAAGGGACAGGCCACGAATCAGTTGCCCCTTTCCTGAAGGGCTTGGAGAAGCTCATGTGTTCTAAGGAATCTTTGCGGGGGCGGGGAGGGGGGTTCTAAGAAGGGACCTTGTACCTTCTACCAAGGGGTCTGAAATGAGGATCCAAGCTTGGTCTTACCTAGCTGTGGCCCTGTTCCTCCTGCACAGGGGGCCAGGGGTCCAGGGCACTGTCAGGGGATGGGTTGGGGGCTAGAGCAAGCTGCCCACCTCCAGGCCTATCCGCCATGACCTGTCCTTCTCCAGCAGAGAAGCGGGAACAGGATTTAGGTCCTAAGGTGATTCTTCCCAGTTCCAATGTGTATAAAAGGAGCCCAGCACTTCCTTTCTAAAATGAACTAAGCTGTCAGGGAAGGATTTTTCAAAAAGAAAAAGAAAAAAAAAAAGCCTGAATAAACTATAATTATTTAATGAGTGGTGACCTCATTTCAAGATGTTTTCAAGAAGGACACTTGCCATTTAAAATTAGAGGTGTTCAGAAGGCGCTTTCGGTCACCAGGGAACCATGAGTCTGCCCTGTGACATCCACAGGTGGCTGACCCTGCGATGCTGCCCTGCTCAGCGAGCCTGACGTCGCTGTCTCCCCATTGGCTCCAGTGCACATTCGTGCGTTAGCATCTTAATCTCACTGTTGCTGCTCCATGAATTTAGATGAAAGGGCGATCCAGGGAAAAAATGCCCCTGATAAGGTGAATAAAAAAACTTAATCGGTGGACCTTTCAGGGTAGAAAAAGAGCAGAAGGTAGTTTTTAGACCTGTTGGATGTCAGCCGTAACATTCGGTTGTAACACAAATTCCCATCCTTCTTGCTTGCTCCTCTTTGTTGCATAAATAACACGGGAATGGTATAACTGTGAATCAGCTCACAAACTCCAAAGAATCACGGAGGATAGTGTGATTGAAAGAAGGCTTGAATAGCTCTGCTTCACTTAATGCGTTATTTCGTGATGTTGTCGACAGTAATGGGGAGACGTGGCCCCTGTTTCCGTCGGGATGCGTTCTCGGTTGAGGATGGTTCTGTGGCCTGACAGTTTCCCATCTCCTTCTGTGTGGGGTTGAGGACTGGGGAGCTTCACACGTTATTGGATAAGCTGTGGTGTGCAGTGTAAGCCTTTTCTCTTATCTGTGTCTGTGATATCTTATAAACACCATGTAGTTGGTTGTTTATCATTTGCTTTCGTTCATGTTATACCTTTCAGCCTTCTATTTGACACGGGCTATTGGAATGCATCTCATGCGGAGGATGGAAATATGCCTTGAGTCTAAGGATTACCCTTTCTTTAACAAACGAGACTCCATTTGGCAAGTCTAGAATTGTAGACCGCGTGGATGCCTAAAATAGGCCCTAATGCAGAAGAAGGCTGGCAGTAACCTGGTCACCGAATTATGATGCCATTTTATCTTTATTCCAGTCGACTTGATGCGGTAGCGTGATCGAGTGAGCTGCTGAGTTGTCCGATTTCAGAGTTTATTTTTCTCATCCTCCTTGAAAGGGTTTCTCGGCCCCCTGAGTTTGGCGGGGCTTCTTGGTCACTGGGTATGGTTCTGAGCAAGGGGCCAGGGTGGCTTGGGGTCTCCTGTCTTGTGGGCCGATGACCTGACCAGTGGTTTGGTGGGTCACACGGCTACCCCCGCCCTTGACCCTCCCAACCCACACCTGCCTGTGTCTTTGCTGGAATAACGCTTGTAACCCAAGCGGGGTTGAGCAGCAAATGAAGGAGCAATCCTTCTCTTATGATCTTAGTGGCTGCTGCCGCTTCTCAGTGATCAGATTTACATTTTGTTAATGGGTCCTTTAAAAATGTAATTGAGTGAGAAGGACTTTTAAAGATTTTTCTATGGCCTGGATACACACCAGAAGACTGAAGTTGACTGATGCACTGCAATGAAACTGTGAGCCTCTGCAAAAGACAGATTCCCTTGGAAAATCCACAGACGTAGGCTTAATTAGACAAGGGAACCAGTCTGCCTGCCCTTGCTCTGTGACCATCAGCCCTCCCGATTCACTGGACTCCAGTGATGGACCTCCTTCTGCTTCCACTCAAGCCGCCACCCACAGGGACGCTGGTGCGTGGGGGTGTTCCATGGTGACAGCAGCATCGGTGTGGGGATGGTGCAAACCCACTGCTTTTCTCTGCGCCTGTGTGATTTGTCAGGACCTGACATGCTGCTCCATTTGGAAAATACTGTAATAAAATTGGTCTCCCAGAGAACCGAGTCCTTTTACCAAGACTCATCCCCGAATACTTCCCCAAAGATGTGACACCCCCGTGCATGAGCATTCACTTTGTGATATTTATTCTAATGGAGTTTACCTATGGATGTGCTTTTAAGGACCTGCTGTTCTTCATTTTCATTTGCAAAAGAAAGCAATACATGACAAAAGTTTCACATGGGCCGCGTGTGGTTTTTCTCTGAGAGTGTTATAAAAAGTGTCTCTAACTGCATGTTTGGCAATCCATCTACTTGGAATACAAGGGACTTGTAGAAAGCCATCCTCCTCCAGGTGCCCCTGTGAGCTGTGGTGACTCTATAAATTCTTTTTGGATATCAGTGCATCAGTTTTTCCATCCTGTCTTATATTTCTGTGGCCTTAGCGTTTTTTTGTTCCAAGGTGGATCAGGACTGGATTTATTCCACAGGAGGTAAAAACCATGCCACTGCCTGGGTAAAAGCTGCTGGGCAGTCCTAGCATAATCATCCCAAGCTGTGTCTTAAATTAATTACTGAGCTGCTTAAGAGGTGACAGGCTGCACTCACATGACCTTCTCATCTCCAAAATGCACGTTATAGCACGATAAGGTATCGCTAATTCACGAAGTGGAATTTTATTTCTGAATCGTGCAGCTCATCTCTTCCGGTAAATAAGTTCATCACACACGTATCCCATGTCCAGTGCGCCAGTGGTAGAGTTTTTCTGGATAAAAGGAGATCCATCAGTGGGGAAAGCCATGCAGTGGGGACACTGCATCGGCGAAGCTGCCCTCTTAGCGATCACGTCCAATTTTACTCGCTGGGAAAAATGCCGGTGGAATGAGTGTTTCAGCCGTGGAGTCCGCACAGACAGCCTGGGCTGGAGGAGTTCCTGGCCCAGTTCTTGTCCTTTGTTCTTGCTCTTCGTTCTTGCTCTCTTCAGTGAGAGGCAAAAGGCAAGCCCCTGAATGTAATGATGCGTCTTCTGAGTTGGAATCCAGGGCTGTGCACCTCGGGTCTGCCTTGCCTTCGATGGTACCCCAGGGCGCACGGCTTTGCAGGGCGCACTCCTGGTTACTGTGTAAGATTGGAGTCAGCCTGATGCTGGTCGGCGAGTGAGGATGCCCTTTCTGCCACACCTCAAGTCTCCATGGCAACGGACACCTAGGTGACCTCGTAGGAAAAGGAGGAAACGTCTGCCAACTCCAAATGCCTTTCCCAAGATAGCCAGGTTTTCTCGCACCTTGATTTTCTACCCGGTTTTACTCTGCTGGAGTTGGGGGGGGGTCTGCGATGGAAGGACCCCCCGATGCAGAGGCCGGGGACCTCTCCTGGAGGCTGGCCAGCCACTGTGGGAGGGACTGCCGGGCTCCTGTGTGGCAGAATGTCCTTGGCTGGATCCAGTTGTTGATGAGACGACCTCTGAGACGGCACCAGGGTGCGGCTCACAAATGCCTGTGGAATGAGACCTCGGAGGGTCCCCCCAAGTGCCTCGGGCATGGGCTTTCCTCCCCACCCTGCACTCAGTCGGGTTCATCTCCTTGTTTCCCCAGAGGAACAGGGGAGGGCAGCGGGGGGCCTTCTGTCTCGGGCCGCAGCGGTCCCCTGGCCTTGCCGTGGACTCTGTTATTGCAGAGACCAGGAAAGGTGTCTGGTCACCTCTCCTCCTCTAGGTTTCCAGGTGGCTGTTCCCTTTGGGAGAAGACGTTGGTTTGGGGCTGGTCTCCACGGGAGAGGCAGGGTGCTGAGCCCAGTGGGGGCTGGCCTCCCACCCCGGGGAGGGATGGAGGCAGGAAGGAGGCAGGCCATCGCCGGGGGCTGCAGACCCGCTGGATGGATGATCTAGAGAGAATCTGTCTGCAGCGGGCACTGCAGGACTTGCCCCGGAAACGCTCAGGGGTTCAGCGGTCTCCTTGAAGTTCTTTAAAAACTGGACCTCAATTAGCCAGGTTCTCCTGTGTACGGTGTCTTTTGCCCTTAAAAGTCACCCTGACATCCTGGCAGCGGAAGCTCCTGCCAGGGGCGTGGTCTGATAAATGGAGTCGGAGCTGGATGTCAGCCCCAGCCGGTCCCCAGCCAGGCCAGGCCAGGCAGCAGGGTCCCTCCCTCTCCTAAGGCCCAGGGCCTTCTCTTCAGCCTGAACATCTTTCCTTTCGTGTTATTTTCTCAGATTCTGTTTTCCCCGGTTATTGAGACCATGAAATAAGTCGAAGAGCCACACAGAACATGAACTTTGATTGTTTTTTTATTTAAAAATTAATAAAGAACTTAGTGACAAGTATAATAATTTAATCTCTCTACGTAACGCCATGTGTACAGGTACATAGGAGGGAACACGGTACTTTTTAACCTTGGTTTTGTATCAAAGATTTTACCTAAATCTCTCTAAGAGAAGAGTCATCATCTTTTAGTAACACATTGCAATTAAACTGTGAAATGAGTTGGAAAAATTTTTTTTTTCTATTCTGCAGATAGTTTAATTTTTAAATAGGAATTCGTTTACCTTCAGTTCCTTTTCTGACTCTGAAAATGTTAATTCCCTTTTTTTTTGGTGTCTCGACTGCTTTCACACAATGATGTGACTTTGTTTATTACTAGGATGTCCTCTTGTTTAGACAGAATTAAGAGTACCAATTAAAAAGCTGCTAACACCCTTATTTCAGTTACTGAGATAGTTGGGATTCTTAAAACACAAGAAGAGAGAACTTGTTGCAAACATTTTTATAACTTGAGTTTAAAAACAGTATAAAATACATGAAACACATTTTGGGGGGAATTTCATCTCTACACAAAACAAGTGCACTTCCTTCGTGATAGGCGATCAACTCACTCAGCCTTCCTTGAGCCCAAAAATATTCCTCAATTCTGTCAACTCCTATTCAAGGATTTGTATCCTCATATATTGTTTCCACAAAAGATACATTTTTTTTCCTCTTTTAATTAAAGCATACATCTGCGGATAGAGCTTGAGGAACCCCCCAAAGGATGCTTGCGTGAGATACTTCTTTCATTCAGTCTCAAGTCCAGGTCTGACTGCTGATCACTAAGATCCTCGGAGCCTCAAAACACTTAGAACAAAAGTAGATTTGCGTTGAGTCGGGATGAAAACGCATGGCAAGAAATAGCTCCAATCCGAGGAACTTAAGTAGTGATCCTTTTACCAAGGCGGACCACTTTTTATTGGCATCTGACTCATCACTGAGAGGCGCGTGTGAGCACGAGAGGACGTCTGAAACTGCTGGACAGACACCAGAAGACTCGGCTTTTAGTGTACGTTCACAAACTACTCAGAATTGAAGTTGTACAAAAAAAAAAAAAAAAAAAAAAAAAAAGGCAAAAGAAGTTCCTGACTTCCTCTTGTGAAAAGCCAAAACTTGGTAGACAGAGTCATCCACAGACTAGGGGCTTTTGAGTTCTATAAAAAGATAGCTGCAAAGGTGCAAAGGAATGAGTGAAAAAATAAAGGAACTAAGATTTATATTGCAATGTGTAATCAAAAGAGAACTCTAAGTGTCACGATTTATTTAAAAAAGACCTAAAAACATTTGATTCACAGCTTTTCCCCTAGATATGTCATGTAGTACAGCTCACTAACAGGTTAAATGTAGATGACATTAAGTTGGTTTGTTGGTAGAGCAGCTAAACTAAGCACGCGGTTTCTCTTTGAGATGGTCAGGTCTTCCACGGTTGTTATCAAACGGCTGCCCGAGCTTCCGTGTGCACAGCGCCTCAACGAGGGAGCCACGGAAACGTTTTCTGGTGGCAGGGTCCGTCTGCGACTTAATGGGACTGCATTAGCCACTGTGTATCTCTGTGTGTGTCTTGCCAGAATGTATCATTTGGCCTTTGGGTACCAAAAGATTAAAAATGAGATCTAAGAGAGCTTAGCGTCCGATAGCTCTGACCCTGTCGACTTGCAGTGATTAAGGGCATGTCCTGACTTTGGGGGACTCCTGGCTGCTGGCCATTTGGAGAATGAGGAGGAAGCGTGTCGCGGGTCTGGAGATGAAGCGGATGCTGCATTTGAGGTGTCAGTGTGACGCTGAGACGTGGTCACTTGGCTTAGCGCTACAGCACATGAAGGCAAATATACATATAGTCACATTTGAGAGATTACGCATGGTCTCCGACCACTTGAAAAAATTGTGCTTTCTCCGGAATTTGATGTGCTGAAAATTGCACTTGCCCCCCACTTCTTTGCAAAAGTAAACATAAAAATGAAGTCCTTTGCAAACATAAGGGCTACTTGTTTTTTCTTCTCGGTAGTTACAAAAAATAATCATAATAAAGGCTCGAAAATAATGATGCGTTTTAGCTGTGTACAGAGTGACAGCCTGCCACTTTGCAGGCGGATAACATACTACTTGCCGATCTGGGGTGGGGGCAGAGAATTATTTACTTCTCATCTCTGACGACGTACGTTTTGTTTCCGATCTTACGTCCCACATCCGGGAGCTGCAAAGAACAGCTGGCAAGGTGTGCCATTTACCACCTTGTGTCTGTTATCTGTTATAACAAAGGCCTTTTTGGTAAAAGCAGGGGAGAACTGGGTGGCCCCCGAGGCGGCCACCGTTCGCTCCACCCTGTTCGTGTTGCAAAAGGATTTGCCGTGACCTCCAGTGGGTTCGAAAGACGGCCTCGAGACTCCAAACACCATGGGTTTTAAAGGAACCAGAGTTTCCACCGTCCGTGCTTTTTAGATTCAGTTT
Source organism: Phacochoerus africanus (assembly GCF_016906955.1). Classification (NCBI taxonomy): domain Eukaryota; kingdom Metazoa; phylum Chordata; class Mammalia; order Artiodactyla; family Suidae; genus Phacochoerus; species Phacochoerus africanus. The sequence goes on from NC_062558.1 coordinate 136,716,374, forward strand.
TGGATTTTTGCTTGGGAGTTGAGGAGTAAATCTCCTGAGAGTAAGGCGAGGGTGTAACCTGAGTTTCCTCAAAAGGATGGAGTTTCCTCAGAACTGGTTGGAGTTTGTCTTCCTGCTGCTTAAAATCTAGCTCCACACTAGAAAGAAAAGAGAGGGCAGGGATTTAGCGCTTGGTCTTCCCTAAATAAAGAACTCCCTTTGAGCAGAATTTGGTCACGTCCAACCCGGGTAAAAATCATTCGGGTTACTAGTACTATTATCATCACTATTATGTCTTTTTAGGGCTGCACCCTCGGCACGTGGAAGTTCCCGGGCTAGGGGTCCAATGGGAGCTGCAGCTGCCGGCCACAGCCCCCGCCACAGCCACACAGGATCTGTGATCTACACCAGGGCTCACAACAAGAGTGGATCCTTAACCCACTGAGCAAGGCCAGGAATCGAACCTGCATCCTCATGGATACTGATTGGGTTCGTTACTGCTGAGGCATGAAGGGAACTTCTGGGTTCTGCCTATGATGGAATTTTATGGCTTAGGAGTAGGCGGTTGCCTGTGATACGTTTTTGCTCGAGGTTGCTGTGAACGACATCAAATAGGTTCGTTTTCTTTGGAAAGGAACTCCCTTGCTTTCATGGCAAACCTTGGAAGTCGGATGCATGTACACAGCTGGTGTGACATATGTGTAACGTGTTGTTGGAAGTGGGACATGGGATGCGTGCATCCCCCTTTTGCTTGTCCGCAGACCGCACACGTGTGCTTCATGGAATAAACAGCCACCTGACAGTGTGCGTGTTCCTGGGTCATCTTTGCACACACCCACAATGTTGGGAAGATCCGGTCCTGAACAACTTTCCCAAGGTCAGAGAAATCCATGTCTCTCACCTGGAACAGTTGTAAAATGAAATGACCTTGGCTTACGATGCTCTTGCAGAATCTCGTCTATACCTGAAACACTGGGAGGAGCTGACACTGGGGGAAAACTGTGTGTCTTAGCGAGTCAGTACCACTGAATGTCACTCAAGTCGTCCTCAAAGACAGTTGACGTGTGTGGTGACATTAACCCAGAGTTATAATTACACAGCTGATGCCGGAGTGTGCAGATGTGTAGCTGTGTGCAGGAACGTTTCCCTGGAGTGATAGTGTTTGTCTTGGAATGACAGGGTTCAAGACACCTTTTTTTCTAGGGCTGCACCTGCGGCATATGAAGGTTCCCAGGCTAGGGGTCAAATCAGAGCTGCAGCTGCTGGTCTACACCACAGCCACAACAACGTGGGATCTGAGCCACGTCTTCGACCTACACCGCAGCTCCCTGCAACATAGGGCTGTACCCACGGCATAGGGAGGTTCCCAGGCTAGGGGTCTAATCAGAGCTACAGCTGCCAGCCTACGCCACAGCGACAGCAGTACCAGATCCGAGCCGCATCTGTGACGTACACCACAGCTCACAGCTACGCCGGATCCTTATCCCACTGAGCGAGGCCAAGGATCAAACCCTCAACCTCATGGTTCCTAGTCAGAGTCGTTTCCACTGTGCCACGTTGGGAACTCCTCAAGATGCTTTTTAAAGTATATTTTGTTTCTTGGGAGGTCCCTTTGTGGCTCACGGTTAACAAACCCGACTAGGATCCATGAGGATGCAGGTTTGATCTCTGGCCTCGCTCAGTAGGTTAAGGATCTGGCGTTTCCGTGAGCTGTGGTGTAGGTTTCGGATGCAGCTCGGATCTGGTGTTGCTGATATGGCTGTGGTGCAGGCCAGTAGCTGTAGGTCTGACTCGACACCTAGCCTGGAACTTCCATATGCCTTGAATGCGGCCCTAAAAAAAAAGCAAAAAAAAAAAAAACTACAGTATATGTTGTTTTTTATGAAATTCCTCCAAAGAGTGCTGCAGCTTGCCTGAAGTCCTTCTCTCTCCTCCTGCCTTTGGAAAGGACTCCTGCTGACACCCTAACTGGGGGATAGGAGCCCCTGGTTCATTGTCACTCAGTGATGAGCCCAGGAGGCGTGGGCCTCACCCCGCTTCCGCTTGCCTCCCTGGTAGTCCTATAACTTGAAGCCGGGCCTCTGGAGGTTTTCACTCTCGGCTCCTTCCGTGTCTGCTCCAGATGCCCGACTAAATGCCAGCAGATTTCAGGAAAGGCTCCGCAGCGATGATAATACATGAACTCATAACATTTCATATCCGGGGACCGTAAACCATTTATAAATGTGATATCCTATTGATTTAAAGAGCCATTAATCCTAGCCCAATTTTGACATTTTGGAAAGACAAAACAACAAAGCTGTACTATCTAGAGTTTTAAAAACAGGTTCAAGACCCATCTAACGGGCTGTTTCATGTTTTATATCCACTGTTCCAGTTCATTTATCATCAAAGACTATGGTACTGAAAAACGTTTTTGAAAAATTAAAAATAGGGCTCATTTCCCCCGCCTCCTCGCAAAACAAGAACGATCCCCCCTCCCCATTTCAAAGGCTTCTTTGAGTGACTGTGCTGCAGTTTGTAGAAGGCAGAAGGAATCCTCGTGAACTTAGGCCTTGCTCATCCAGAATGTGAGCTGACGGAGGCGGGGCTCCTCTCAGGGGGACAGTGAGAAGGGCGCAGCTCAGCACCTGCTGCTTTTGCGAAACTCAAGCCTGTTCAGTAGGAAGAGCCAGGATTTCCACCATGGCCTTTCCCCTTGATGCTGCGGGGGACATGGGGGCGCAGTGACGTCCCTTACCCTTCACTTCAAGGTCCATAATAATGGCTGCTCTGAGGTCCCATGCGTTATGCTAAGGGTCCCCCCACTTCCCCCCCCAAAAAAAGAAAGTGCAAATGTTTCCTAGACTATAAGATGCAATTCACCGATTATTGTCTCCTTATTATGTGTTGATCACTGCTTGTCTAATGGCAACAAGAGCTGATGGCCGTTAAAAAAAGACACATGAAAGAAATCTTCAACTTGGACATTTACCAAGGAAAACCTGAACCCTGCCTTTGAGTCTCTGAGATGTTACATTATCCGGCATGTGGCATTTTGGGTACCAAAGAGTGATTTTAGTGGTTAGTGTTGAAAGCATGTGCTCCAGATCACAAGCATTCAATAGTCCCAGACAGGCTTTCTGTTACTAGATCAGAGGGCGGGAGCGAGCATTTCCTAGGCTCATGGCACAGTTCTGGGTACCTGTAATTATTGAATTCCCATTAAGCAACTGCACTGGGAATCCTGTTATTAGCCAATTTATCACACCGCAGAACCATATAATCACAGAGTAATCTAATCTGAGCTCTTGTTAACAAAATGACTCGACTTCCTCCGTCAGTTGATTTCTACTTGCACTCCCCAAGACTGAAGGTCGGCCCCCAGGAGCCGGGGTCTGGGTGGAGGGAGGGACGGACCGTGAGCGCCCGTTGGGAAATGCCTGTAGTGAGCTGACCTTGAGCCTTGTCTGTAACCCCAAGTCGCAGTGTACCCGCTGGTGAGGTGACGCCTGGGCGCCAGAAAGGCGAACTTGGAGCGCTGTGCCTGCTGCCAGGTGGGAGGCCTGCGCGTGGCCCTGTGCAGGCCTGTCCACTGGGGGACTTCACTGGGGCGAATCTGAAGCAGTCAGCTGGCTGGACAGGGCAGCGTCCGAAGGTTAATAGCCTGGCCGACTCCAGCTGACACAGAGCAAAGGTCCCTTCAGTCTAAGCGGCCAAATGGCCAGAATAACGCAGCACCTGCTGCCCTGGTTTGCCCAGAAGACTTGGATGGAAGCCAGCTGCGGACGTTCTAGGGCACTTGGACGCTGTGCCCAGACCTGGTCCCTGTTTCACATGGCGAGAGGCCCAGGTGGGGCCTGGCCGCAGGGGCTGCCCGGTGCAGGAGCGGTGGCCCTCCCTGTGGGCCTGGACACGGATGGGAGGGCCAGGGTGTGTGCAGGCCCCGTGACTGCCTGCCTGTGGCCTGGCCCCGTCGTCAGGGCAGAGGCTCTTTCTCCCCTGCCTGGACCAGGTCTCCTGGCTTGGGCCTGGCTGGCCGCTCCTTGCCCCTCTGTCCCAGGGCCCCCATGGCCCCAGACTCTCTAGCACCTTCTGAAAGATTCCTCCTCTCCACTCCTTTCTTCCCTCTCTGCTCACTACAAATAGTTCTGTATTTGTCTCCGCATTATTTCGCCTCCAGCCCCGATGCAGCTGCGGTGACCGGGTGAATGCTGTCTCTGCTCCCAGCGCCTGCAGCAGGGCCTGAATCCTGCAGATGCGTGCGTAATATTTACTGAATTAACACAAGAGCCTTAAATGACAAACCCCGTCTGGGCTTTCGTCCTAGCTATTCTGGAGTGCCCCCCCCCACCCGTCTGGGGCTGTGGTACTGGCTATGCCCCTGCTCTTCCCCCACAGCGAGCTCCCCCCTCGCTGCAGGTATACAGGGCTCCCCTGAGGCCATGCTGTTGGACCCACTTCCAGTGGGGTCTGTGGCCTGGCCCCCTTCCATGAGAATTTCATCAAAAAAGATTCTGAAACGTCTGCTGCAAAACGCATTCCAGGATCCATGCCAAGCTAGCCTCCCCTGCCTGCTTCCACTCCCGATGGCCCTTCTTCTGGACCAGCAGTCTGCAGGGAGGGCTGGGACGGGGTGGGTTGGGCCGGCAGGGTGCTCTTGCTGGTGGCCGGCTGTGCTCTGCTGAGGGGACCGGGGAGTGTTTTTTTAATCCCGGTTCCACGTCTCCCGTGGGCTGGAGGCCCTGGTGTGGTTTTCCGCCAGACGTGGCTTCTAGGCTCCGTCAAGGGCAACGAGCCGCTGCCCCTGGGTTTGGATCTGCCTCCCAGAGCAGTTCCAGCTCCAAGACTTAGCCCCCAACTGAATAGGCAGGCCGGAGGGTTTGGATGCCCAGCCTGGGCTCCAGACCTCGTACTCGTCTCTCAGCCTCGGCTGGAGGCTGCACAGCTTCCTGCACCCTCTGGGGTCTCCAGGTCAGGCGTCACAGGAGGCAGGAGGCTGCTGGGGGAGCCTCGGGACTCCTGCAGGCGAGATCTGGTGTTTGTGATGCCCTGTCGAGGGACACCTCTGGAGGATAAGCAGTCTGGAAAAAGTCCTGACTTGAGAGTTTCAGAGCCCGAGCGCGAAGGAGCTGGAGCCAGGCCAGCCTCGCCTGAGCTCCATGTTCTCTCCTTGAAAGCCTGAGTTCAAACGCCAGCTGCAGACTGTGCTGGGTGACATAACTGGCCCGGGACTGGTGGGGTGTTTTAAAAGATAGAAAGCCCCCAGGCCACCTACCTCCTATCACTCCCTTCCCTGTCTGCGTCCTTCTTCTGCAACCATCCTGCCACACGCTGGTGTTGCAAGCTCCGTGGGAGCCGAAGCCAAGCCCCTGAGTGCGTGGTGCCTATGTGCCAGGGCCAGCCACTGGTAGCACTTGAGGTGACTCACTGTGATGAATGGTTAGTCTTTTTCTCTTAAAAATGGAAGTTTTATGTCTAGGGATTTTGCTGACGGAATTATTTCTCTGTACCTTTCCAAAGGGATCACCATCGGCCCTGGACCTTGGGCTGCTCCCTCAGCTGGCACCTGCTTTGTCTTCTTCCCGGCGTCTCTGCTGGGCTGTGTAGTGATACCTCTCCCTGCACCTTCATGCGGCTTTGCAGAGCAGCGGGTCCCAGTTTCCCCAGTAGATGCTCTGGTTGTCTGCGGCTCCCTGCAGTACTCAGGCCCTGCCATTCTTCATCAGTGAGCTGTGGCCGGCTCCTCGAGTTAATTTAAGGGGAATGTATTTGCAGCATCTCTTTCCTTCAGTTCCCTGTGTTGTAACCGTGAAGAGTTAAAAGCAGGTGCATTTGGCTCCCAGGCGCTGGTGTGTTTTCTGGATTGGAAGAAAACCTGAAATCTCTGATTTCTCCAGCCTTGGCAGGGTCGGGGGGCTCTATTTGGAATTCTTTTTGAATCCGATAGCAGAATCCCTGGCGCTAAGGTGCCTCTGAGTGACTCAGGCTCTGCCATTGTGGACAAACCATCCCACATGCTGGGACCTGAGCTTCCTGCGCTGAGAAATGATGGTGTAGGAAACACGGGGAGGCGCAGGAGGGTAGTGGGCTCTTACTGGCGGATCTGGATGGGACAAATAGTGTCACGTAGGTCACTTGTCACCTCTTCCTTCCATGGATTTTCTAGACTAGTCTCCTGTACAAAATTCTCTGGACTGACTGCTCAGGGTCTCTGCACATTTGTTCCAGAGCATGTTGGGCTCCTACTGGAACAGAGCTCCTTATTCTCAAGTCTGTGGACAGCCCGTGCTTAATTCAGCCTCATTGATGATGCCTTTTTTATTTAATACTATATTCCCATAGATTTGCTTTTCTTTCTTTTTCTTTTCTTTTTTTTTTTTGTCTTTTTAGGGCTGCACCCCGCGGCATATGGAAGTTCCCAGGCTAGGGGTCTAATCAGAGCTGCAGCTCCCGGCCTACGCCACCACCACAGCAACGCAAGATCCAAGCCGTGTCTGCGACCTACACCACCGCTCACGGCAATGTGGGCTCCTTAACCCACTGAGCGAGGCCAGGGATGGAACCCGACTCCTCATGGATGCTATTTGGGTTCACTATTGCTGAACCATGACGGGAACTCCCAATCTGTGTGATGTTTTTAATTCGGTGACAGAATTAGCACAACCTCCCTATTTACTGAATTGAAATAAACTGATGAATTGAACCTGAATCCTCGCACTTCCAGTTTCCGCAGAATCCCGCGGCTCTGTTTTCTCGCTGTAATTTATTCATCAGAACGAACATATGTACATAAAATATGCCCACGTGTATATACACACGTGGATCTCATTCCGACAGTTTCCAGTATTAATCATTGAACATGGAAGTGATTCGTCATGACCCCGAATCCGTCTCTATTTCCCCCTCTGGGTGTATAATCAAAGCTTATAGAATCCCGTGGGAGTTCACATATCAGAACTAGATGGGTACCTAATAGTATTAATACCCACACCATGGGATCCACCCCCTTGCATGATATGCCATGGCAAGGGGGCTGTAATGACGGTTATCAAAAAAAAAAAAGTTTGCCGGTTAGCTTGGCGATCAATTATGCTCTGAAGTGGCCAAAGTTAGAGTTAGACGGTGACCTTTCTCAGTCCATCTGTCGCACACCCTAACCACACACGAGAACAGTCTTCTTTCTATGCCTGAAGCTCCATCCCCGGCGTCTTTCTTATCTATGACTTCGTCTGGAATACAAAGACTGGCCTGGTACCCAGGCTTCATCTGAGTGCCCTAATGTGAGGGCCAGATGCCCAGCAATCAGGGAATCGTGTTTGAACCGCCCTTGTTTTGTGCCACAGAGACGTCGAAACAGAAAGACACCAACCCTAGTTGTAACCTCTGCCTGTAACCATTTCTGGACTAAGAAAGGACCAGGCCACTAGCGAGCGTGTGATACGTGTTAAGCATATCCGATGCCAGCAAACCATCAAGATCAGACATCTTCAGAAGGGATCAGACAGTTATTCAGTGTGGGCTCTGCCAATCTGAAGCTGTCCCGGGCCTCAAGAAAGAGCACACAATTTTGTTTGGTTGTTTTGCATCATCGGGTAGGAAATGCATTGCCATGGCAGTTAAAGGGAGAAAACGCAACTTTCCAGAATCGGTTGGAGTGAGTTGTGCAGGGATCGGGGGTGGACACCCAGCCAGGTCACCTGAGTGGGCTCGTCCGGGATCTTGGCCATTGCCTTGTCTGCCCTTCTCCCTGTGAGGGTGGACACTGCGCTGCCCAGATCTTGGGGCCACAGTGCTTGTGCTACTGGGCAAAGCACCCTGACTGCCCTGAGCCACCAGCCCGACACACTGAGTTGGAGATGCTCACAGGAACCCCCGTATTCAGACGTGAACCGGGGCGAGGAGCAGTGACTGTTCCCAGCACAGAGCCCAGAACACCGTTAGCCTCTTGAGCACACCGCGTGGTGTCACTGGTCACTGGGCTAATCCCCTGGGCTCCCCACTGCACCTCCAGGGATGTGATGTCTGTGGGACCCGTTCCTTCAAGGTTCTGATGGGGGAGAAGAGGCTCTGAGTGGCCCTAGCAAACCCCAGGGGATTTCTCCTGTCACCGAGTCCCCAGGACTTTCACACGCACTGGCGCAGGGCATTTCAGCAAGAACTGGGTCCTGTGTCAAGTCTGGAGGCGTCTCCAGGGTCCCCTAGAAATGAATCACACCAATTCCTCGTGACAGTGACACCATCTCCCCCTCCTGCTGTTTTGGACAGACCCGGCTGCCTTGTTAACCTTGACTTTTGAGGGTCTTGGGAGGGCTGTCTATTTAATTAGCCTTTTCTCTGCTGAATAAATTCTGACTAATTGCTTTACAAATAATACGTTGAGACGTGTAATCCGTTTTCCAGTGTACCCCTGTCGTCAGTTACGTGCCAGAAATTTGGATAGTAAAGGTTAGTAAAAGGTCATTAAAGAGTATATGACCTTGACTCATAGGGGAAGGAGAAATAACATACCTTTAGAAGTCGAGTAGAATAGACAAAACTTTGGATTATTGGTTTTGGGAATTTTCTAGGAGAACTTGGAGGTGTGTTGAATCGTTTTTCCCCAATTTTTAATTTCCCTTATGAAAGCCTGTTTCCTTACCTCAGAATAGCATTGCCTAAGGTATCATCCAGGGAAGTCCCTTCTGCCACCCTCCTGCCGCCCCACGCCCCGTTGTAGAGACTGGGGACAGATCACTAGGAAGTAGACAAGAGGCTAATTCCCTCCACATGCGTTCATGTGGTTAAAGGCCTTAATATGCACAAGTGGTGGTAATGGAAGCAGGCCTGGAAAGAGATAATCACTAAATGACAGAGGTGGCGAAGATGCTACTCCAAGTGTGCTCTGGACCGGCCAGAGCTGGCCCAGGCTCTGCATATACAAATGCAGGTACCTGTCTTAACCGGAAGACGTCATTAGCCGTGAGGTGCCCAGTTCCGGGGGTTGTCCTGACGGAGGGCCGCCAGCTCCCCTGCTGCACTACTCTGGAAATCAGTGAGATTTCTGTACACATTTTTATCTAGAATCTTTGCAGTCTTATATTTTGTGTTTGGTGAGACAGTGAATTTCCACTGATGATTTGAGAAAATGCCGTGAATTCTGTGTTCAATCCTATGATATTAGGGTATCGTTTTCCTTTCCAGTCATGTTGGAAAGGAACCCGTAGAATTTGGGAGCTTCCTTGATAAGCAGTTAAAGAACGTGATGCCCTGGAATGTTCTGTGGCTGCGGTAACGATGAGTGCCTGTGAGCCGGCAAGGTCTCCCCTTCCATCCTTGGAAAAGAAAGGCTCTGGCTGTTTCTCCCCCCAGCTCTTGCTGGTTGGTCCTGACTCTCCAGCCTCAGGAGCGTGGTGGTGGAGCTGGGCGGGTGTTCGAGAGAACACCCTCTAATCGCTCCCCAACTTGGAGCCCTTCAAAGATGGTCCTGGCTCCTCTGAGCCAGCTGTCCCCCAGCTGGAGCACCCTGGCCTCTTTCAGCTCCCTGTCCTCTGCCTTGTTGGGTCTGTGGTACACTCCTTCTGTACAGAAGCTTCACTGCCGTCCCAGCTCTTCTGGTGGGAGTCTGCGGGGGTGAGCTTTAGCCAGATCACCAATTCCTCCTGTCTCCAGGGGTCCAGTGCCAAGCCTGTCATCCTAGGGGTTGTGAAAAAATGTTTGCCGAGGAAATGCACATAAGCATCAAATGGAAGAGACTTGGGTATTTTCTCAAAACGGTGGTTTGAAACTGTGTCTCTGCCTGACCACCCACGGGTCATAGCAAATGATGACAATATGACATAGACATCGGGGCACCCTGCACACTCCGTCCCTCTGGGGTGTGGAGGACAAAGTGATAGGCAGACTGGCTGCATTGCCATCCCTGCAGGTGCCAAGCTCCCTCACTGCTTGCCTGCAGAATTAGGAGTGTCACTCGAGCCCAGCTGTGCGGAAGCCCCGACGGTACAGAAAGGAAGCGGCCGTGTCTTCCTGGAGGGTAGAGTCGCTTCAGGTCTTGTCACTGCTGGTAGGGATGCTAGCACTTTACAGGAAGACTTTAAATTCTGGTCAAGATTCCATTTAATTAATCTGAGTCATCATGATCTTTTAAATCTTGCTCTCATTCCCCAAAGCCATTGAAATGGAGGTGAACGCAGGGTCTCTTCATCAAAATGTAGAAATTTGAATTCAAGCCATTTTGGTGTGGTCTCCTTTTACGATTTAACCATTTTAGTAAAGCAGGGAGACAGAATGTCTCATTGTTCCTCTTCGAAACAAAATCTGAACACAGGCTGAATCATCCTTAGCATGACTCATCAGATTAGTCTGACAAGAGACTTTACAGAGATGGGCTGTGGGGACAAAGGATCTCAACTGCTTATGAGCCAGGATTCTATTAGTAACTTATCCTTAAAACAGTTTCTGAAATAATTACAGCGTATTTTGACAGGCAGTAACGGATGATAAGCCAGAAAAGTTTGACTAAAGAAAACTCAACCTCGTTATCTCGTGTTATCTTTTTTTTTTTTTTTCCCCCCTGCTGTGATGGTCTTCTGGGGTCACCATGGAAGGGATGTCATTTTAGGAAGAATGTAATCATGTCAGCCACCTCCGAATTTCCAGAACAGCGCTTTGGATGCTGGGGGTTTCAGGGTCGAGGAAGCAGAGCCATCAGTTGCCGAAGGGTGGCTGTTTGGCTCAACGTACATCAATTTGCCAATATAGGAATGGACCTTCTTTGGCTGAGAAATGCCCTGTGAATGCCCAGACTTTCACCTCCATGTAGACTTCCTGCTGAAGCTCTCAGACCCCCATTCCTTTTGTAATCATAGAGCACTGACCCACAGGATTTCGGAGCTAGGAGGGATCTACCTGATCCCTTCCCGAAACTCTGCAGACCTACTGGGTGCCCTGCCACATTGAGAGGCTGGCTGCTCATCCCCCATCTCTGGGGGCACCCTTGAGCCGAGCAGCAGGCTCAGGCAGGCTGACGTTTCTAACCTTTGGCTTGCGGTACAGGCAGCCCTTTTTTCCCTGAAATTGCTTCAAGATCTTTTGTCCCTTTGATTTTTTTTTTCCCCCCAAGTCCTGTATATTTCCATGACAGCCTTATTTTTTTTTTTTTTAACAGAGAAATATGTACCGCCATGCATGGCAAAGGCACACATTTATTCAAGGGCTGTGTTGCTGGAACTGCAGGCAGCTGCGTCTTAGACTCAGCCCCCTTTGTGTGTCCCTGAGCCAAGTATTGCTGGCAAGACGGCGGATTCTTACACCGCTCGGAAAGGGTAATTGGGTTTCGGGTGAAAAGCAGTGTGTAAATGCAAGACAGGCAGGGTCAAATTCATTGACCCCCCCAGGGCTCTCTGCCCGCCAGCAAACAGGTATGACAAATTGCAACACGTGGAGACTGGCAGGTCTGATGGCCCCGCGTGTGCGCCCAAGCTCTGGGACAACCATAGTCCTTTAGCATTTTAAAATGTCTCTATTTTGAGACTCTTTTAACCTGTTCAGTCCTGGGGTGCTACAGGCATTCTTTGGGAAAGACCAAGAAGAGGGGCAGAGATGGTGGTACGGGGACTTCTAGAACCTTCCTGATGTCTAAAATGCAGGTCTGGTACCCGAGAGCCTGGGGGCCAGAGCCGGGCATGGACCCAAGGCAGGGACTCTGAGCTTGAGCTCACCTCCCCTCTCTGATGGGGTCGTCTTTGTAGTTGTACAGGTAAGAATTGAAGGACCACCTGTTGCTACTTCCTCCTCCGCTTAGATCATAGAGCCTTTGACGGACGCTCCCTCTGGCCCACATCTGAGAGGTCTGGGCTGCCCATCTGGCCTGCTACAGGGTCACCTGGACAGGTGATTTCTTCTGCTGATTGAGTTCTGACTGCTTTTCTGTCAAAGAAAGCTCTACTCTCCCTGAAGCATTTGACCTTTGAGCACTGAGTCACAGGGCTGAGCGAACACTGAGAAATCACCTGGCTGATGGCCCCTTGCTCTGTTCACCTCATTCTTCTTTGGCGAAAGGGAACCTCCGAGGGGAGTCACCTACCGCGGTGTATCAACAGCTGCCAGCCACCAGGGCGGCGCCAGGTGGATGAGAACCTTCCCAGAGCCAGTCCCGTTTCCTGTATCAGCTTTGGTGTGCCCAGGGGTCACGGACGCACCTCAGCCAAGGTGCTGGATTAACCACCACCATCGTGCCCTCCCCCCGAACCACGGGCAGATTCTTCTGGCCAACAGCTTCTCTGTGGTACCCCTGACCCTCTGTCCTCCCTTCTCCAACCAAGAGGAGGCTGGCTTTGGATCTGTGTATGCTGTGTGTTCTCATCCCTGAGAGGATGCGATCTGAGTGTTCCATAAACCGACGAGACATCATGGGTGGAAGAGAGAATCGTAGCTGTGGGTTGGATGCTTTGGCGCCATAGGGAGCTCCAGAGTATTGAGTGTGACAGAGCGAGGGGCACACCAGCGTCCAGAAGGATCTTGGAGTCGGACTCAGGACCTTGTTCACTGTACAGGAAGGAAAATGGGCGTGGTTCATGAGGCTTTCAGGGAAGACGTCCAGTGGGGGTGCCCGCAGGCACAGAAGGCATCTGGGTCTCACCTCCAAAGACTGAAATCACTTTAAATCCTGTGAATGTAAGATCTCGATTTATGTGATCCACATTCAAAGAACGGGTTTAAGTGTATGACTGCCCTTCGGACGGACCTTCCAGTTAGGTGACCAGAGCGCGCTTTCTCTCCTGTGGTCATCCGCAGGGCTCCGAAGACTCTTGCCCAGTGTCAGTAGCCATTGTCAAGGGCAACTGTTAAATTTTAATTATGTCCTATGTAAATGATGGGAAGCCTGGGGAACAGAGCTTGATGAGCAGATCTGTCCAACTTGGTACTCACCTGGCCGTCTCGCTTTGCATCCAGTCAGGAGGACTGTTGCTGTGGGGTGGTGGCAGGCCGGCTGACATGTCACTCTTACGCCTTCAGAGTGACTTCTCTTGGTGGCAGAAGCTTGGGGCTTAGGACATTTTTGTCGTGGTGATCGCTCGGATGGGAGGATGTTCAAATACTTTTCTGAAAGGTCTACGACTGCCTTTTCTCTCCAGGACCACCTCTCCTGGACCCTCTGTCCACTTGGAGGGCTGACTGTGGGGTGGCATGGCTGTAGAGCCCCTTCTACCCAGTCCACAGTCCCTGCAGGCACATCTTGGACGACACGTCTCGGAGGAAATATGCACGAGCCCGGTTTGCAAGAGACAAGTGCAGTGATGGCAGTGACCCAATCCCTTTACCTGGCGAGCGAGTCTCAACTAAATTTCGTCCAAATCTTGTGGTGCTCACGCTCCCAGTTTTTAGGAAAAGTGGCCAGTAGCCCTTAAACGGGGTGGGATGCATGCAGATTCAGGCCACTTCTAACCACTCACCCCTCAAAGCTAATTCCTGTCCTTGGCAGACTGTTAACTCACTTTTTGTATCACTTTTTACGTTCGTTACTTCTGGATTTAGAGCTAAATTTATTTAAGTTGCTTCAGTTACGCTGGAGAGTGCTCTAATGAATTCTTTTTTCAATCACTCACGCAATGGTAAGTGGCTTTACGTCATCAGGCTCACGCTCCAAGACTTCTTGGAAAATCTGCGTTCTCTTCTGCTCGGTTGCACGGAGACCGGAGGAGTTTTCGCTCCCAGAGGAGCAAAAGCCCCAAATGAGGGTATTTGTGCCAGGCCGTTTCTTTTCCTCATTGATCGATTTCGGGAAGGGTCGTTTGATCACTCTCATCCCTTCGCTGTTGATTCAAAAATTCTCTCCCACGATATGAATGTAGCAAAGAGATTCCCTAAGTTTGTATTTGGGTCCTGGACCTGTCTCGCCTGGGCACTTGGATTTCACCTCCTCATTTGTGGTGGAGGCAGCCTGGAGTGCTGGGCCAGGGCTGCTGCAGGGGACAGGGGTCCCTGTGGGCGCCGGGGGCGGAGGGGGGGGCCTTGGCACTTGGCGTGTGCCTTTTACTAGAGAGTCACCAGGGCATGGTTTCTGCAAGGCAGGCTTTCTCAGTCTTGGCATAGTTGACATCTTGGGCGGGCAGATTATTGGGGCGGGGGGCGGGGGGTGGAGGGGCTGTCCCGTGCCTTATAGGATGTTAGCAGCACACAGGCTTCTACCTAGAAGATGCCAGCAGCACCCCTCTGGGTGTGACAGCTGATAATATCTTGCTCCATGCTTGCCAAACATCCCCTGGGAAGCTGAATCACCCTGCATTCAGAATGTCTGCAGGAAGGACTTGCTTGCGTGTGTCTGCCCTGTGGTTTCTTCTGCTGCAACTGGTCCAGGTCACCAGGTGACTCAACTCTGCTTTGACAGTAATTGGGGCTCAGTCTGTAGTGCTCTCTCTGTTCTGGAGACCTGATGGGGCCAAGCCTGTGTGGACTCAGGCTTTTTGCCACTTTTAAGGCATTTATACCCTCTCCCTGTCTCTACCTTCTTGATAAGAGGGTGGTAACTTAGACCATCTCTTTAGGAGGTGGAGTTTTTTTGAAATTGGGATTCCTTTACACATTTTTATATTTTCGTTTTTCGCCTTTTTTTTTTTTTAGGGCTGTACCTGCAGCATATGGAGGTTCCCAGGCTAGGGGTCAAAATTGCAGTCACAGCTGCCAGCCTACATCACAGCCACAGCAACGCCAGATCCAAGCTGCGTCTGCAACCTACACCACAGCTCATGGCAATGCCAGATCCCTGACCCACTGAGCAAGGCCAGGGATCCAACCCGCATCCTCATGGATACGAGTTGGATTTGCTTTTGCTGAGCCACGACAGGAACGCCTTGTTACACATTTTTAGATATAAAACTATGCAGTTTTGTGGGGGTTTTGATAATTTGACAAATCCACAAAAATTCTTCAGTCTTAATTTAAAAAAATGAACTGAATCATAACATCTCTTACTGCCCTCATATTTTGTTTGTGAAAATTACATTTCCAGAAAGAAAAAAAGACAGTAACCTCCTCTGAAGCTTGTGATCACACCTCAAATATCCTAAATTGTTGCCAAAAGCCTAACATGCTTTTTGCCCTTTGAACATTTCTGCTGTTTGCTTGTTGATGTGAGCAATCTAAACACACTTCAAACTGAAAACGAGGAAGACCGGCCGTAGGGCCCTAGCTAGGGGATTCCGCCCCCAAAGGCACATCGGGGCCACAAGGCTGGCACGTTCCCAGGATATAAACTGCACATTTGTTTTGCCTGCGGAATTCCTGGCCCCTTCAGTGTGGTTTCTGGCTCTTGATGATACATCTGAAGGGCTTCTAGGGCACAGCTGTGCCGGAACGCACAGTACAACGTTCATGGCTGTTGATTCTGAAGGAGCACAGCCATCAAACTCAGCCCAGTTCTCGAAACGGCGCTAAGGTGCATTTGCATCAAGATACAGGGGTTCAAGCTCTGCCTCGCCCCCCCGGATTCTAGCCCTGAGGTTGCGTGTGACAAGCAGAGCCTAGCGTTCAGGTCAGGTCAGGCTCTTTACTTTGCATCTGAGAGAATCACCCCAGCCTGGCCCCAGATGATCCCTGCATTCGGGGGTAAAAACATCATGTCACTCAGCATAACAAAGCGGGAAGAGGAGAACGTTGACATACCTATAGATAATACATGCACTGTTCCTGCATGTGTCACAATTAGCTGTGTCTTGCCCCGTCCGATATGAAAGCCTACAAGATAAGAACAGGAGAGCATTATACGGGGTGGCTGGTGGTCGCCGGCTTTTCTAGAGCAGACACCTCCAATCAGATGCTTCCCAACGCCACTGCTTGTCATGGTGATGGAAACTGATTCACGTGTTCCCCCTTTGGCTCCTGTCCCTGCGCTTATCGTACGCAACCCATGCACCCTCTGTAGCTGAGATATTTGAATTAAATCTGGGATGAGAACAGAAGCTACTGGATCAAGGAAATAATCTGGTTTTTGTGAGAAGCAGAGGGAATTTGGGGATGTTTCAGTGCAGCTTTATATGTATGGTGCTTTAAAAACAAAAAAAGTTCAAGGGAAATCAACCCCAGATCTGCTGACTGGATCTCTTGGCCTGTTGGGGAAGTTTGGCGGGGGTGGGGGGGTGGGGGTCCTGCAGACGAGCATTCTTAGGCAAACTGCACTCTCGGCCTGATTTTGTCCAGCAGGCTGAGAGTCAATTTTACATTCCTCAATGGTTAAAAAACAGTGAAAGAAGAGTAATCTTTGCAACGCATGAAAACTCATGAAATTAAAACATGTCAGGGTCCATAAATGAAGTTTTAAACTCTGAGAATAAAAAACAGTGAACATTTTCACGTTAAGTCCCTACAATATCCTTGGTCTGCAAATCCCAGAATATTCACTCTCTGGTTCTTTAGAGAAAAAAAAATTTTGCTGACCTGTGTGGTGGGCTATTAGGACGCTGCCTCATCACGCTTTCTGACACCTTCTCTGGTGGTAGCTTCTCTGCCGAGTTCTGTCAGCTCTGTGAGACTAGACATTTGGGGGGGCTGATAACTCTCGTCCCATTAGAAAAATAGAACCCTTGGAGTATATTCTGGAAGGCTGTATCGACTCAAAGGTCTGAGGAGGTCTTCCTGGGTGTGTCTCAGCCCAGTCACCCCAAGACGCTAGTTTTCAGGAGTCCTCACCGTGTTTTTTCTACCCCGTGGCTGGCCTTCCCTCTCTGATGTTTTTCACATGCAGGCCTATTTTATTCTGAACATCCCTTTGTACCAAGAAAGAACCACGGTCCCCAGACGCTGTTACCCGAGTGGCGGAAGAAGAGCTTTCATCTGAATTGGCTTCTCCACACTCTGGGGGCAGATCTGCCTTCTTACCCAGTGACTCAGCATCATAATCATGCGCAGAAGGTTTTCTGTCACCTTTGCTCACTGAACTTTTTATCACCTTCTCTGCGTCTCTGTGCGCGTCATGGATGTGGGAATTGGAAAGAATGTGTGTTTTCCTCATTACACTGTGTGTCACAGAAACATCTGACAAAAGGCTTTACCCTCCGTGCCAAGCTGTCACCGTGAGCTTCGGGCAACTCGGACTTGACTTGAGTTCCGTCCATTGCATCTGCTAATCGGATGGCCATGTGTGCCCTAACGCGCTGCCAGTCCCTGCCTGTGGCTCCTTATAGTCCAGCCGGGCCTGGAATTGTCCTGCCGATGCCTTCGCGTTGACCTTTGCCCCCCATCTTTTCTCATGCTGGGCACCTCTGGATGCTCACCTGGGTCCTTCCTCCCCGCTGCTCTGGCAGGAGGGGGCGGGGAGGAGCTGGTGCCTCCCACCGTCCCCTTTCCCTTAGCCCCTTCCTCCTGAGGCCATGCTCTGGAGCCCTCCTCCCTGGCTCCAGAGTTGTCCAGCCCGCGCCAGGCTTCCTCTGGGTCAGCCCCTGAGCTCCATTCTCCCACGCCTGATAATATATAAACGACCTTTCTCTGTCCCACTGCTTTTGCTGGAGCTCAGTGCTGCACTCACATCTGCCCATGGCCGCTGTCAGTGACATAAGCATGAACGAAGCACAGTCCCTGAGCCCATGTCCCAGCCACGACGTGTCTGCTGGAGGGCACGCAGTCACAGGTCTGCCCTGCGTGTGGCACTGGTCTGTACCGACATCACCCAGGCAGAGGGATATGTCACCGCTGTCCGTGTGTGCCAGTCACAGTCTCAAGTTTAGGCTTTTTAAGGAAAACGGGCAACATCAGGGGCGTTTGCTCACCGTCATCTGAGAGGCACTCTCACTGGCCTCTGAGGAAGGTTCAACTTCCAGGCTCACAGAGCCTTCCTACTGTAGACCTCAGGGCACTTCTCCATCAAATCTCACCAACACGAACACCCCTTCCTTGCCCAGGATCGTGGGGTCCGCAAGTGTCTCACTGACGTTAGAGCCTTAAGTCCTCCAGTTAATTACACTGCCCCATTTTACAGAGGAGACTACAGTAGCATTTCAGGTCTGGGATCTCGTTATTCTCAGACCCCAGGCTTCCGATGCTCCGTGGCGTTCTGCTCGCACCTTGGGATCAGGGCTCTGCACTGTGTGTAACTGGCAGCTTGGGATAGTCAGTGAATCCAGCAGTGACAGGACAAAAGCTTCAGGCAGCTGAAATGCACAAGAGGACTCTCTTCCAGGACCTTGGGGTTCTTGAGTTCTAAACTGCTTTTTTAAAACCCCTTTCTGAACAGACTCATCTTACTACTTTGTAAAAAGCACACATTCCTCTCCCCTCCCTCTGTTCTAGTCAGTAAGCACATAGTTATTAAGTGTCAGGCATTATTCTGGCTACTGAGGAGACATTTTTGACTAAGATAGAGACCTTGCCCCCATGAAGCTTACAGCAGAGTGGGAGAGCCAGACGGTCAGCACACAAGCACACGGAGAAGGCATGAATGAGTGAATGGCATTGGGTGCTGCTGTGTTAAGGAAATGCAGAGGCATGGCTTTGGCTAACACACTGACGTGTCGACACTGCATTTTGAGACCTGGATGATACTAAAAGAACAGTTAGCTATCTGAAGATCTAGGGATGAGTTTTTGCAAACAGAAAAGCCAACATCACACATGGGAGTGATGTTGGCATGTTTACAGAACAGGGAAAAAAAAAAAAAAAAGGCCAGTGTGGCTAGAATAGATGGAGCACATGGGACAGAAAGGAGAAGAGGTCAGATCATGTAAAACAGGAAGCTCTTTGGACAGTGTTTTAAATTTAACGGGAAGCCACTCCAGAAGATGACAGAATGACATGGAACTTCCTCTTAACTTTTACTCTCACTCCTCTCCTTCTATAATATCATTTTCATTCAATTTCCTTTTTCTCCTTTCTTTTATCTGTAGCCCAACTGAACCCACTCAGTTCTGAAATAACAAAATAGTTTGGCTGATGTCTTTGATAAGAAGCAAGTGACTCAGTATTTGTTTACTTGATGGGGAAAGTGATCTGTGGTCAGCTAATTTCAATGAAAAATTGGTGGCGCATTATATTTCCAACATGCGTGAAAAGCAATTTCAGGATCTCATTGCCACGGGCTTTTCTTGGGAAAAAGTCCCTGTAGGATGTTTCCATGGACCCTTCTTTTTTAAAGGATGCAAATTGTTTGGAGTCCAAAAAGGTAGTGTATCAAAATGCATATCGATGAGAGATTTAATTTGTGGATAAGGTTGAAGTGGTGTCCTTGTGTCCTGTGGTTAAGTTACAGTCCACCTCCAGGAGCAGTTGTCACTCAAGGTATTCCTCATACCATTTTCTTAAGCATGAGGATTTTTTTTTTGTTTTTGCCATTTTTGGGGCCGCTTCCACGGCATATGGAGGTTCCCAGGCTAGGGGTCGAATTGGAGCTGTAGCTGCTGACCTACGCCACAGCCGCAGCAACACAGGATCCGAGCCATGTCTGCAACCTACACCACAGCTCACGGCAACGCCGGATCCTTAACTCACTGAGCAAGACCAGGGATCGAACCCACAACCTCATGGTTCCTAGTCGGATTCGTTAACCACTGCGCCATGACGGGAACTCCAGAGGATGTTCTTAATAGAGGGCTTACACTACGAAATCCATTGGGCTTGTTGCTTTGACAAGGCAGCTAATTGTCCTTGGTGCTTCCAAGATGTAGGGTTTGGCTTTACTGATAATTTTATGATCATGTAAATAATTGGGTTGCAGCATCTGAATGACTGTGTTCCCCAAATAAACAAAACAGATAAATTCTTTCTGCAGGACCAGGAACAGAAAGTACTATGATGGAATTTCCCTGTTTTTTTCTTCTTGCTTGGAAACAAGTCATAAAACCAATACTTGGAGAGATTATCTTTCTGGCTTGCCACTGCCGCAAAGGAGAGCAATCCAGAAACTTGGAACTGCTGGAGCAGATACTTCTCCAGTGACAGTAGGGCTAGAAGTTTGGAGAAAAGAGAGCTTAGATTATGGATGTCCAAGCTAGAGAGGAAGAACATCTTGATCAAAAATGATAAATTTACTGTCTTGAATATTAACTGTAAATCTCACTTCTCTTTTGTTTTGAGGAATCCATACCTTATATAGATTTATAACTCTGCACCTGCCACAGTGTCTGGTACACACACACTCTGGGTGTTTGGTTAATATTAATTTATTAACCAAATAAGACAGTCGGTCTCTGAGTTTGCATATTGAAGTCCAGTAACAGACAAATCTAATGAAAAAATTCCAACTGAGTGCAAAAAGCAAATGAAAAGTATAAATTACGAAAAGCACTGGTCCTCACCTTTTTCCTAGGGTGGAACCAAAGAGGATCTCGATAAAAGCATGCTGATTGTAAACATGGTTTTTTGTTTGTTTGTTTTAATGCAGAAATCTTTGCAGCACTTGCTCTTTATCCCCTGTCCCACGTGCTGGTTGCCTCTTGGGAAGCATGACATTTAGCGCCAGGGACAGCGCCGCGAGTCCAAGGTGCTGTTCTTTCTGCTCCATGGACGCTCTTCACCCCCCATCCCTCCAGATCGCAGGTCTCATCCAGGGACAATTTCTGGGACCCTGACCCTCGCTTGGCTTGATGCTCTTTGGACACTCATTGGTCAGCATGGGCTTTATTGAAGGGTAAAGGAGACTAGGCACGAACTATGAAATTAGTAGGATGGAAACTCTTTCCATCCTACTAATTGGCCTTATTGGAAAGCACACAGAGGAGGCATTGTTCTTGCTTTGTTAAAGCAGAAGGTTCTGGATAGGCTAGTTTCAGAAGGTAATTTTGGAGCAGTCCGGTTCGAGAGCCACTCCCACTTAGGCTTTGCAGGGAACCAGATCTCTTCACGATGCTTTCTTGTAAAGAAAGGAAAATGAGTGTCCTTTAGAGAAGACTGCGTGGCACTCTAGTAGGGGAACCCCCATTTAGAGAAGACATGGAATCCTCCTCTTTTTAATGGCCTGAAATTCTCAAGTTTAACTGGGCCCGCAGTTCACCAGTGTGTCTCGTAGCTACCTTTGGCTTCTGCAGATGCCAACTTCCATTCCTTAGTTGTCATGCTAAAAAAATTCCCATCTATGAAATTGTTCTTTTGTCCATTTATATAAAATAGGCAGCATTGATGACAATTTGGGGTACACACATCTTTAGTTCTCTCTGTGGCAGATCAATGGCAACAGAGGCCATGAGGCATGGGACTTCAGAAGCAGAAACAAAGCACGGAAGGCAAAGGGCAGAGCTGGTGTGGTGGTTCTTCTAACAAAGCCACGGGAACGATCAAGGAAGGACATTTGCCAGCGTCAGCCCGAGCTGTACCACGGCTGTGTTCTGGGAGGCAGGGACGGACAGCAGAGGACAGGAGTGACAGGCAGCATCGGCTTTTTCATGAACACATCACAGGGAGATCTAAGATAGCAAAGCCCTAGGTGGTAGGAGAGGGTGCTGCAAAATGTCAGAGAAAGGTCACGGAACGCTTTCTTCCTGGCCCCACATCTCTGAGACCTTGAAGGGTGGGGCTTGGGAGTGGAGACGGACAACTCTGCATCTCCACGCACCCCCCCCACCCCAAGTGTTTTGTGAAAAGGTCAGGAAAGGGGGAAAAAAGTGTCTTCCTGTGCCTGTTACCCGAAGCAGAGTCCTTCAAAGTTGTAAGCATCTCCAAGGAACATGACTGGCAAGTGGAGATCCTGCTATGGTACTGAATAGCAAAGGCTGTAGCGCGGGACTGTTGGATTGACTTCCATGTGCTGCTTCTCCTGCCACCTCCCACGACACTGTTTGCTGTGTAAGAGCTTAAATCCCCCTGGAGAACTCTCTTCCTGCGTTTAGGGAGCTGTAGATGGAGTTTGGGGGGTTTCAGAGACGCATCCTCCTCTCAACCAGCGCCAGTGGTGTGTCCGTGTGCCCCCGGCAGCCTCCTCCCCCCGATACGGGGCACGGAACAAGTGAACCTGCTGCCAGTTTATTGGTCTTTTAAATGCTATGGTGATTTTCAGCAAGTTCAGAGTTCCTGTGTAACCCAAAGACAGGTCAGGAAATGCTAAAGTCAGGGTTTGATCCCTTTTTTTTTTTTTTTTGGCTTTTCAGGGCAGCACCCGAGGCACATGGAGGTTCCCAGGCTAGGGGTCAGAGCTGCAGCTGCCAGCCTACACCACAGTCACAGCAACGCCAGATCCCAGCCACGTCTGCGACCTACACCACAGCTCAGGGCAACGCGGGATCCTCAACCTGCTGAGGGGCCAGGGTTAAGGATCCCGCATCCTCATGGATACTAGTCAGCTTCGTTACCGCTGAGCCACAACGGGAACTCTAGGGTCTGATCCTTTAATCAGGGTGTTCAAAACACTGGTTCCCTAGGATATTGGAGTCGTCTCTCTGAATTAACTGGAAGGTGTGTGTTAGGCCCTCTGCGAAGACAGTGCTTGCTGCAAAAAAGAAAAAGGCATGATTGCTGCTCTCAGCGATCATTTTATGCATTTGTTTAATTTATCCTCTTAATTTTCATCTCTCTTGTTCTTTCAGCTTCCTCATTGGGTGCCAAAAAAACATTACTTTTTTTCTTCCACAATCTAGCCCAGGTTTGTGCTCCAGCTGTCCCTTCTTGATAACTGAGCCATCATTTATGTCAGCATCTTAAAGGGCTTTTCCACTTAATAGTCTCAAAGTGACATTAATTAGACGCATAAAGTGATTCCACTATTTTTGTTGGGGGAAATTAAATTTCAAAAATAGTCAGACTCAGCTGTTTTCAGCGACCCCCTCCGGTGTTGTAAAGCCACCTCTGGTGGCAGTTTGGCTTGTTCCTACGTCCAAGTTCTCACTAGGAATCTGCCAGATTATGTCCCGCAACCGTACTTGTTTCCTCTACCGTAGTTAAAGGGAATTTCGTCTCTCTCCATATATTCATAGAAACTCAACTATGTCTGTTTCATTCACTTGAGTTATCAAATGCCAGGATCGAGGGAACGTCTAGGTACAATTTGTTAAAATATATATATGCAGTCAATTTTCTTAACAGAGGCAAGAACACCCAACGGTTAATAAAGAAGGGCAGCACTGACGTTTCCCGGTGATGGCATGAGCAGGTTCCTTTTTCCAGTAGCAGAGGAGAGCCCATTGCAGCCAGTGGCAGATTGAGGCTGGGCAGTCCTGTGTTTATTCGTGGTCTGGAATCCCCAAGCCAACAAAGCGGTGTGTGCGTTTTCAAAACTGAGGTTGTGTTTTAAAGACCACAGACTAGCAGTGGCCCCCGGCTCTGTGCACCACTCCCGCTCTCGTCTGCCTTAGGGATGTCTATGTGGGCTGGTTGTTTGGAGCCTTCTTAGAATTCTGCATGACCTCCTGCGCTGCCAGGGCCCTCTGGCCAGCTCTCCATGACTTGCCGCTACCAGAACTCCTGTCCCTTCGCAGCATCTTGGCGGGTCATGTCTTCGTCGTTGTTTGCTCACCAACATCTGGCTTGCATGGGATGCTGGATGAAAGAGCTAATGAATGGTAAAACTAATTGGGGAGCTCCTGTCATGGCTCAGTGGTAATGAACCCAACTAGTATCCATGAGGATGCAGGTTCGATCCCCAGCCTTGCTTTGTGGGTTAAGGATCTGGTGTTGCCGTGAGCTGTGATGTGTAGGTCGCAGACACGGCCTGGATCCCAGCATGCTGTGGCTGTGGATTCAACCCTTAGTCTGAGAACCTCCATATGCTGCAGGTATGGCCCTAAAAAGACCAAAAAAAAAAAAAAAAGAAAGAAAAAGAAAATTAATTGGGAAGGTAACTTTGTTTCAGTCGACCTATGAGAGTTGGTTTGATGTCTGCTCCAGTGGAATTTGGCAGCTCCAACTTGACCTTTCTATAAAACTAAAAGGCTCACTTCCGCATTTTCTCTGCAGTACCTTGAATGGTAGAGCCGTGCTGCATTAGCGCTTCCGCGCTCTAATGGCCACATTACGTGTATTGAGAGACTTTTGGCCAGCGGTCACTTTATCGTATGACCCTGGCTATTCTCCTGTGTTCCTTTGTCTGTAGATGGGGGGTCAGAGGCCGTAAGGCCAGTCCCACGAACCCTGGTTTCCTCCGCTGACCGAGGTCATGTTTTTGGAGGAAGCTCTTCTTGCGACCGGAGTCCAGTAGAGACTTCACTTCCACACACACACACTCGTGTGCTCTTCCTGCACTGGAATGTCTGTGTTCCAAACATCTCTTGTATAAGATACAACTGTGCTAGTTGCCACCGTGAAGGGGGATCTCCTGTTGGTGTCCCACGTTAGAAGGAATAATCCCTCTACAAACATGGCTGTCAGATTTCACACCGTTCTCTTGTTGAGTCTCAGGACAGCTGGCAGAAATGTGAGGGCCAGCCTGGGAAGCCCACCATCATATTTGATTTTGGCTTGCTGGAATTGTGCTGAGGTCCAGACAAAATACCTTAAAATTAGGTTTTAGAGCACAGCCCCTTTGTAGGTTGAGCTGGATCTTTCTTCCCATTTGTCTTACCCTTACGCCGCCCGCCCCCCACTTTTTTTTTTAGGGCCGATCCTGTGGCATGTGGAAGTTTCCAGGCCAGGGGTTGAATTGGAGCTGCAGCTGCTGGCCTACACCACAGCCACAGCCACAGCCACGTGAGATCCCAGCTGCATCTGTGACCTACACCACAGCTCAGTGCTGTAGCAGCTCCTTAACCCACTGAGCGAGGTCAGGGATTGAACCTCAATCCTCAGAGATTCTAGTTGGCTTCTTTTCCGCTGAGGCACAATGGGAACTCCACCCTTACTTAATTTTTTCCAGGAATTGAGACATGGTCCCTTGAAGAACCAGCTCCACATGCAAGTCCTGTGTGTGCTGATTAAACTCATCAGGATATTTGTCAGTAATCCTGGTTATTTCTACGTATTGTTCTAATCAGAGACCCGATTCAGGCATTTTGCTCTAAATGAGCCAGAATAACTAATTGGTTTTCACTGTTCTTGTCTGTTCCGTTCACGGGATGCTTCCTGTGAGCTAGCGCTGAGCCTGGCCTTCTGCTGGGGAGCAGGTGCTTAGATGAATAAAGCACGGACCTTGCCCTTCAGACGTGTAAGATCTAGAGGACACGCGTTTCCAAGACGAAGGCACTGCCAGCGTGTTAAGGGAGTGAGCCGTCTAACCTGGAGAAGCAGCCCTCCTTCGTAGGGGCGGTTTCTGTGCTCATTCAGACACAGGTCCTTGGTCTGGCTCAGCTCTTCTGTTGTCTCGTGGGCAGCCCAGCACGGCCTCTGGCAGGTGCTGAGCACCCTGTGAGGCTCTCTTACAGACCTTTCCATAGCAGATACTGATGACGTCCAGTAGAGGGGTCTTTCTCCCGCCATCCGAGAGCATCTGGTGGCTCCGCAGCTTCATGCTTCATCCGTCTTCTCAATCCCAGTCTGTGGTCTGGTGCCTTCGGCGAAGCAGGGCTGGAGGTGGGCTTCGTAGTCGCCTGGTTCTTTCATGCCCTGCCTTCCTTCCCTGCTGGAAACGTCTCCACACCCGTATCCCATGGCACGTGCTGTAGGTTTGCGTTCTGATTTTGCTTTGCGTTTCTCTCCCCTGCTGGAGTGTCTGCACCCTGAGGGCAGAGATTCCTATTTGTCCCCTGATGAATGTTTAGTGCTCACATCGGGATGAGACGTGCAGTGAAGACTCAAGAAACACTTTTGGAATAATGAGCCGGCGCATGAATGAATGAAGGAAGGAAGGAATGACTCTGCCTGAGTTTTCTGCTGCATTAACCCTGCCCTTAAGTACTTCTGAAAAGAGCAGGACGGCCAGGTCTGTGATGTTCCCTGCTGGATCCGGTGAAAACATTCATCTAAAAGGATTACCCTTATCCCATCTCGAATTTCCCCAAACAAGTGGAAAAGGTCAGTCACCTGCTGTTTCCCGCACTCAGTTATTAAAATAAATGGCCTTCGTCTGCGCCCAAACCAGCGGCCCCCCTTCACCCCCAGGAAATGCCATTTCTTTATCCCGGAAGCCATCCTGGTGAACGAGCTGCAGTCAGCAGCACCCTATTAATAATGTACTGGTTGGTTTCCTTTAGGTGCCGTTGACAAATTAACTTTTATTGGCCTAGCAGCTCCCCACGTGTGGTGACACTATAATTCTGGGGAGGCGCTGGCTGTGAGGGAAGCTTTTCGTGCTTGTTTGCATTGCAAAGAATTAAAGTGAAACAGCGATGGTGGTGGGTGGGGCCGCATGGCCGCAGCGTACAGACTCAAGGCCACAAGGCCTCTCGTCCCCTGGGGTCAGCACAGGCCAGCTGGCCTCCCTTGCTTTCTCCCTCAGCCGCCTGCCTCTGCTGCGGCATTGCCTCTCGTTGTCCCTGCCTCTCCCCAGGCCCTGGTCCAGCTCCCTGCTTCGTTCCCTCTACACGGGGCCGTGCGTGCACAAGAAGAGGGAATATACACCTACCGTGGCCTAGTCATCATTATCGTTGCCGTCAGACATACATGCAGGTTTGGCCAGAGACACAGAGATGAACACTATTCTTAGGGCAAGACTTTTCGCTCTCGTGTTTTCTAATCCTGTTTCCAT
This sequence comes from Phacochoerus africanus, assembly GCF_016906955.1. NCBI lineage: Eukaryota > Metazoa > Chordata > Mammalia > Artiodactyla > Suidae > Phacochoerus > Phacochoerus africanus. Next base: position 136,742,844 of record NC_062558.1, read on the forward strand.
AATATACAATCATACTATCTAAAAATTGGGGCAGATGGTAATTATTATTTCTCATGCAGGCTGCCTGGTTATGTTCCAAACTGGGCAAAGCTTACCCTTTCTTTCCTATGTTCCTGAAATCAAGGAGATACTACGTTGCAAAATGATGACAATAATGACCAAAAAAAAAAAAAAATCACTGGCCCCAGAGGGCACCAGGAGTAGCTATTAATAAAGAAAGCAACTTTTTAGGGCTGAGCTGAGGTTGAGTTGATTAACTTGTTGCCTGGAGGAGAGAGAAAGCTTAAGCTATAATTTATTGAAAATTAATGAAAATGAATTTTGGTGGCACTGGCTACCAAACGAGAATGAAAATAGGAATGTGAGAATATTGTATTAAAACAAATTTTCCTTCTGGGCTGCCAGCTACAGTATAGAGGTTTTAATTTGAAAGTATTAATGTTTGTATGTTGGGCAGTGGTTCCAATGGTAAATAACCACAGAGCTTTTATATTTGATTTATAATTTCTTTTGATGTATTTTTTTTTTGTCTTTTTGTCTTTTTTCCAGGGCCGCACCTGCGGCATGTGGAGGTTCCCAGGCTAGGGGTCTAATCGGAACTACAGCTGCCAGCCAGTGCCACAGCCACAGCAACATGGAATCTGAGCTGCGTCTGTGACCCCCTCCACAGCTCACGGCCACACTGGATCCTTAACCCGGTGAGTGAGGCCAGGGATCGAACCTGCAACCTCATGGTTCCCAGTTGGATTCGCCAACCACTGTGCTATGACGGGAACTCCTGATGTGTTTTTTTTTTTTTAAAGTAGATTGGCTAACAGTTTTCCTTCAGTACTTGTTCTTGGTGAAGCTGTTTAGCTTTGTTTCAGAAGCCCAACTTTGCTCTTGTTTTTTAAACAAATACTTCAACGCTCTCGTAGCTGAAGATTAAAATCTTTAAGTTTTGGTGTCATCATTTATAAAATTCTTGATGCCCAGTTAAGAGACTTTTATCTAGAGAGATCGCCTAGTGCTATAAATCATGAGATACTGGGGAAAAATTTTTACTCCATTTTCAGTCCAAATATGCCCATTTTTAGACTGTCTTTACCTGGAGGAACTCATTTCTCATAAATGTCTGATCAGATCTGGCTATTAAAACACAAGTTTGCTTGTTTTTACGGTGTGGTGACAATTTTCCTTTAGTGTTTGTTCACATGCATTTGGACCTAAATTTGATGAAGGGAGAGGCTGGGGGGCAGGTGGCCGTCACTTGAGGAGCCCCGTACGTGGCAGCACACCAGAGCCTTGATGTTGTTTCCCCACGACGTTGGTCCTGAAGTCCAGATCTGTAGCTTTGTTTTTTCTGAAAGTACCTCACCGAGGGGCTTCCTCTTACTGATTGCAAATTCGTAAAACCGTACCTCATTGCTGGGATCCCTTCAAAGGGGATGTCTGTTCGCATAAAGCGTTAGAAGTATGCTTTCTCCAGGACAGAAACTCACAGGGACCTTGCTGGGTCTGGGTGCAAGAGCATCTTGACCCTTTCAGGTAAAAGGACTGCGGTAGCCACGAGTGCCCGCTTTTCAGATCTGCACAAACAGCCCCGCTTCCCATTTTCGGAGGAGGGAGAGGATGGTGTTGGAACCTGGCGGGTGTAGATGGGAGTTCTGTTTTCACCATGTCTCACGACTCTTTTGACCTTGGGAATGTTCCTTAACACTTAACACATCCAAGCATTAGTTTCCCTGTGCAAAGGATTCCTACCTCATGGTGTTACCTGGGGGATGAAATAAGACCATGCAGAATGGCCACCCTATTGCAGGGGCTCCAGTGGATGAGGTTTGGGGGTGCTCTGCCCAGGGACCCTCATTTCACTGGAACTGTCCCCCAGTTGATGGGAAATGAAGCTCGGACCATTTTTGCCTAGCTTAGCAGAGATTGCATGGGATTTTAAAAAATATATATTTGAAACGTAGAACTTGGATTTCATCTCTCTTTTAAAAAAAAATCCGAATTCTGGGACACAAATCCATAAATTCCATAAACGTTCATGTCATGCCTTGAACTGCTCATTTTATCTACAAATGGGGTGTCTGAATTGCCTAGTGGCTCAGTGGTGAGGCTCTTATTCACCTACCAACTTAAAAGGCTAGGGAGGTATTTGAAATCTATTTTGGCATTCTGCACAGGAAGATTATTTAAATTACATTTTCAAGTATGTGTGATACCTACATGAAGCCCAAAGCAAGAACTGGGAATGTGTTTTATATCCTCACAAATATATTTGCTTCATTTTTTTCATGTTAAGGATGGAATGGCTTGGTATTGTTTAAGAACTTAAAAATAGTATCAACAACGTTATATACATTTAAGCTCCAGAAGAGTTTCACCACAGCCCGAGGTATCACATGAAGAGAATGCTAGTGAGAAGCTGACGTGTGCTTCTGTTTCAAAGTCATAAAGCATAACTCATCCTCGGACTTTAGAATATGAATATTTCATCACAAATATATAAAAGCCATTAGTTCCAAAAATAAAGGGGGGGGGAGGGGTTTCCCTGAAAACTATTCAAGGGATTGCAAGCTAGAAGGACAGAGGCCAGCTCTAGCATGTGCAGCGGTCCAGGAGATAAGGGATGGATGAAGTCTCAGGTGGAGAAAGAAGACAGACCCACGGGACCACTCTGCGCCATTTCTGGCAGCATCCGCAGAGACGGCCGTGTTCTCTCTCTCTCAACTCCTGCGTCTCTATTACAGCAGTGGCTGAAATGATACGTCTGGGGCATCTCTGGAGGGTTGTTCTCAGATCAGAAGGGAGCTTTGAGGTCCCTCGTCCTGTGTGGATGGTCCTTTCACGTGGGAACCTTTAACTAGAGGGGTGGGGCTGGGATGAGCTGGGACCCGACCCGCGTTTCCTGACTCCACATCATTGGCCTTGGCCGGGACCCCAGTGAACTTGCCCAGTGCTACACACACCTCTGAAAACAAGTCCATGGCTTGGTGACTCTGGCCTGTCCTGCTCAAGCCCCCTGATCTTTGGAAAGAAACCTGCTGGCACAGTCAAGCTCTCAGAAGGGGTTCTCGCCTGTCCCCCTGCATCGCCTCCCCGCGTTTGAGTGCCCGGAAGCCTGCTTCTCAGTAGGATGTAACTCTGCCTGCACGTGGGGCCCGGGGCTGAGAGCCTGGCCCTCGGCATTTTCTCTCTCAGAGAAGCCAGGAGGCGGCTTCTTAGCGCTCCTTGTCAGGGGCAGAAGCTGAGAGGCTGGAGGGGCTGATAACTGGCCCTGAGCGCAGGGAGAGCAGAGGGCCAGGCAGAGTTGCCAGCTCAGGACCTGCTGGCTGCAGAGGCCCCGGTTGCTCCCCACAAATGATGGAAAAACCACGTGAGCCGGAGGCCACCTCAGTCCGCTGGCTGGAACATGGTAAGACGTTTGGTGTTGCAGCCAATGTGCCGAGACACCGAAACTGATGTATCGAGAACATTAGAAAATGAAGTGCTGACATCTCCCTCCCGTTCAAATAGGGAGCAAAGGGGCAGGCGAGCCTTTGGCAGGAGGAGAGCCTTTCTTTGCGAATCTCAGCTCCCTGCCCAGGGCTGCTCCCCCTCTGGCTCCGGAGCCCTCCTCTCTGTGATGCTGCCACCGGGGAGACAGCGTGCGATAGTCCAGAGATGTCCACGGGGACCCTTGGCTGCACCCCAGAGGCACCCCCCACCCCGCTTTGAGATCAGGCCATTCTGGCTCACCAGGGGGAAGACATCAGTCTGCATCAAATGGGTGGGTTTTGGCAAGAAGCCACCCAGCCTCCTTCTAGAGGGCCAGCAGCCAACTTGAGCCGGCGACCCCTCCCTGCGCCTCCCCCGCCCCCACCTGGGCTCTGCCGGGGGCTCTTCTCGCTGTCAGGCTCCCACGCCTCACACTGGGGCCTCCGTGACTCCCCGGCTGAGGCCCTGGCTTGCTCAGTGGTGCTCGGTTTTCCTTCGGGGTTCTTTCAGCTCTGTGACTTAAACAAATGAAATTGTCCCCTTATGCTTCCTCTGTAATTGCCATGCAGAATTTATTCTGTTTGGGCCTGGATAATTAGAGAAAATTTGGAGAGACTGCTCATCCCCTGACAGGTCCCTCTGAAGAGTGCCTGCTTCTGAGGGATTTGGCGGCATAAGGACCTAAGGTAGAGGGAGGATGCAGCGTCTGCCCAGCTAGCATCGGGGTCCAGGGGAAGCTCATCCAGTGGGTTAGCGGGTGTGTGTGGTGACCTCTTATTGCCACTGGTTGGGAGAGTGAGGCCCTTTTCACGGCATGTACGAACGCATGTGTGAGAGATGCGTGTATCTCACACATACACACACGCGCGTCTGACTCTTGAAGGTCGCAGAGGCTGGTGGACCGTTAAGTTAGGCCTGTGTGGAGTGTCAGTGACCTGCGCTCTTCTGAAGGGACCTGAATTCCTGGTCTTGCATCCTCTCCTTGCCTGGCACAGTGCCCAGCCCTTAGGAAGGTCCTGGGAGAAGCCTCAGGTACCCACGAATGAATGACACACATCTAGGGGGCAGTCCCATCTGCAAGGGTCCTGTGCCCGCCCACACTGTGCTCTGGCTTCTAGGTGAGTCGCTGTGGTCACTCTACGAACAAGGCCATGTTGCAGGCACTGGCGAAGCCTGGCCCACAGTCCAGGCGCTGTTTTTGTAAAGCTTCACGTGACCATGGCGATGCTCTCCCGTGTGTTTGTGTGTGTGTGTGTGTGGAGTTGGTCTGTGTTCGGGAGGAAGGGGCAGGTCTGAATCCCCTGAGCAGATACCGCACGGCCCCGCAGCCGCAGACTAGCTGGCCCTTGGCAGGAAACGTGTGCTGCTGTCTGCCGCCCTGGCAGCTGACCCCGAGGTGTTTGGTAAATACAGACCCTGCGGGCCCAGGCTCTCGTCGCTAATTCTACGTGCCACACACACACCCGAACACATTGGGAGGCTGCCTCCTTTTTTTATCCTTTTTTCCAGGGAAATTAAAAGGAAAAGCAAAGCTGAGCAAGCGCTCATCCAGGATTCTATGCTGGGTCTGTTAACCCCTTGCTGTCCTTCACATCCGCATTCCTGCCTCCTCGGTCTGCAGAGCTGCCGGGCGCGAACCCCTTAAAGGGCCCCTGACCTCAGGGCGATGTCCTCGGCTTATCTGTTTTCCCTCTCACTGTGGGTCCTGGACCCAGGAGAGCAGGCCCCCCTGCCGTGGAGAAATCCCTTGCTCGGTGAGGCTGAATGGGAGGCCGTGAAGGGGAAGCTGAGTCACGGGGATTCTAACCCTTGCTGCAAGCAACAGGCCTGCCCGGCTGCTTCGTTATTCACCTCCTACGTGATGGTCTGGCACTTGCTCTGACTCAGGACAAAGCCCTCTGAGCTTCATTGCATCTTGGCCTGTTGGTGACATTTAAGGGTCCACTGCTTCACCCCCGTCCCCACACACCCACCCCTGCAGGCAGCACCTGGCTTACGCAGGAGAGACCCCGCCAATGCAAGAACCCATGTCTGGGCAACGGCAGGTCCCGCCGTCGTGCTCGACGGCTGGCGCAGATTGGTGGCAGGTCTTCTCTGAAGAGCAGAGTGCCCTTGGGCTGTCACCAGCCACTGAACCCCTGGAGACACTAAACATGTGGGGTGCCAGCGTCTTAGGAGCAAGTCTCCCAGCTGAGGTGCCACCTCTTGGTAGCCGGTGAGAGTGCCCGCCTGAGCACTGCAGCGCCAGTCTTGGCAAGCGTTGGTTGGGTTTTTAAAATCGGTGCCCCATTCGCCCGGTTCTCAGCCTTCAGCGGCTACAGGAGTGGCTTATTTAGAGAGCCTGTGCGACCCTGAACTTCTTGGGAAGAGACAAGAATAATGCTGAGAGCTTTGAAAGAAGCAGGATAATTCTTGGCATTCACGCAGGCAGAGGCATCCAGTGCCACCTGCACTGCCTAGAATGAGCGATTTTTAGTGAACCGCCTGGACGTTTTATAAGGACTGAAAAGGCCCGATGCTGAAGAGGTTCTGCACATCTCCCCAGCACAGAGCACGGCCCAGGAAAATGCCACATTGACCCAAGTCCTTTATGCAGCGCCCACTGTGTGCTGGTTATGGCTCAGACCTCCGCAGACACCATCACTAAGCTTCTGTCATCCGTGTTTAATAGAAGATGAAATGGAAGCTCATTGAGATTAAGTCACTTGCCTAAGCTGACACCTTCCTCTCTGAGGCCTTTCAAGAACCCATAGAAGCAAACAACAGTAATGAAAGAGTCTCTTATGAAAAATAACGTGGAAGCTACTGAAGATGGCTGTGGTTGGGGATGTGGAAAGTTCGATGAACAGAGTAAGACCTCCTGCAAAGAGCCTGCCTGGCGAAGTCGCTAAAGCGGGGCATGTACGAACACGATGGTGCGTTTGCACAAACAACCTCGACGGTGAAAAGACGTTCTGCTAAAGTTACACATTCCGTAGAGTTTGCCTGTGGCCACACTAGCCAAGTTCAGTGAGCACTGCCTCCCTTCACTCCGTCCTGGCATCACCCACAGGAGGAAGCCCATGGCCTCACCAGGCCTGGCACAGGCCTGCAGTGCCTCGTGCATCTGGGGGCAGCATTTTGTCACTTGGTTGCAAAGTCGCGAGCTCTGCAGTGCACACGGGGTGACTGCCCTGGCTAAGATTCTTCCTAATGCAGATAAAAATTCTATGCAAAGCAGGCCCTTCCGTGTTACTTAGGTGGAGGGTAGGGAGAGAAATGGATTGCACGCAGGTTCTGAGCGTTCTCCGTGGGCCATGGCCTAGGAGTGTTTTCCCAGGAACCCCCATCGATAGTGTAACTTGGTCATGAAGCTCCTTGTCCTGCTTAGTCATCTGCATAGAGGAGAGTGGGGTTTCCTCTTTTCCACCAGGAGACGCACCGCTAACTGAACACTTCTTGGCTTAGAGGGAGTACCTAAAATTCTCCTGAGAATCTCCCCTTTAAAGTGACGGACCTCCCTTATGCCCTTCAGCACCACGGAACAGAGCGGTCAGTTTTCAGGATTTTTGCGAGCTGGTTGGTCTTGGCCACGGCAGCAGTATTTACACCATGGAAACCAGCAAATGCTACTACCCCCGTCGCTCAAGAGCCAGTTGTTAGAGATGTCCCCACGCATCTCTCCCCCACTCTCCCACCCTGTGCTGGACCCCGGCACCCGAGAAACGGATGGAGAGGGAGCTTGCTTCTTATCTGTCCACCTCGGGAGTTGCTGTCGCCTCCTACATTCTGACATGGAAAAGGGTACGAGAAATTTGCATTTGGGGCACACTGATGACCCTGGGCATTGAGCAAGAGGGGTCACCTTCAAGGGGACCTGGGAATTTGAAACCATTTGGCTCACTTATCTGAGTTCAGAGAGCTCAGAGAGGGAGGTGGCCATGCAGACTCTTAGGATGAGACGAGGGGGTTCTTCCCCCACCTACGGTCCTGCCTTTCCACTGCGGACTTGTCCTGTGCAGATAACAACTGGACCAGAGAGGATTCTAAATTGTCATCCTTTGCCTTGATCTGTGGTGCCCACTCCTCAAATGGTTAGGAGCCAGGCACTGTACCTTGTTTGGGGGATGCTGGGGCGAAGGCCTTTTTGTGATGATGGGAATGTTTTCCCTCTTGGGTGGGGGCCAGTCACCACGTGTGGCTCTGGGGCACCTGCAGTGTTGCCAGTGTGACCAGAGAATGGAATTTTCAGTCACAGTTCATTTGAGTTGGAATTTCAGTAGCCATGAGTGGCCACAGTTCAGGGCTTGTAGGAACCACAGTTGGTGGCAGCCTGTGTGCTGAGAGTGTATGGGGGGGTATTCATTAAGTGGGACTCAGACACGCGGCTGCTCAGTGTCCCCCCAGATTCCAGCACCACTGAGCAGCAAGCAACTCTCAGGATACCAACAGACACCAACCCGTTCACACTGCACGTGGCTGTGGACTTAGTGCATTAGAAGGTCACCGTCTGCAGGGTGACAGAGAACTGTAGCCCTTGGCCAAATCCTCAGAGCTGGAAGTCCCATCCAGACCCGTCTTAGGAAACACAACACCATTTCGTAGACTGATAGACTCTCAAGAGAACTCAGAAGATCTGACCCCATTTAAGGCCGAATCTCTGCCCTTGCTCTAACAGCGTAAGGGGGAAGCTACGTGCATCATATGGTTCTTCTGTCCTGGGGTGTTTGTGGGCGTTCAACCGTGCAAGTGTTTGTTCCGGCACACGCACCCTGTGCGATGCATGTTATTTAGCGTATGCATTGGGTTTTCTGCCGTTTGTTGAATCTTATTTCCCATTTGGTGATGTTACCTTTCCATTTTTCTGGTTTAAGTCCCCACCAGCTGCATCAGAGTCAGTGACTGGTCCCTGTTGGGGCTTTTAATGCATCTCCGTGGGAGTGTGATCTCCTGATGAACAAATCCCTTAGAGACCTACCCTGGTGTGTGGCCGTGTGGGTTACATACACATTCAAGTCTAAATGATGGAGATGGGATGCAAATGGAGATGGCAACCCCAGATTGCACAAAGCCTTTTGAACACATTCTATCCTGTTAGGTTACTTAGGTTAGTTTACCACTGGTTAGCAACTCTGCCGGCTTAATGCTCTTGGCTGTAAATAAACATGCTAGGCCATAGGAGGTGGGAGGTCGTTGAGAATTAACTGGGCCACCTGCACGAAGCCAGACGCCAAGGGCAGAACCTGCACTGGGCGCCTTGCCTCTGGGGCCAGGCCAAAGGTCTCACCGCCTGCCTGGGAACACGCAGAGGTTATTTCCTCTCCCTTGTTTGCGATATGCAAACACACTGCAACTCAACCACAGCAGCGCTGTGCGCTGGTGGTTTGCTGCCCTGACAATGCATTTCTTGGCTAATCATCGCACTCGCTGCCAGCTCAGTTGACCAGGGATAGACGCTCACAGCGTGAAGGGTGGAGAGTGCTGGTCCTGCGAGACAACAGGGCACTACCTTAGAGGCCACCTCCAGATCATGGGCTGGAGGAATCCAGACAGTTTCCGGGGAGAATGGGAAAGAGAAGGCCGGGCAGTCCAGACAAAGCCAGTGAGTCGTAACACTGGAGCAGCGTGGGACCAGAGCCGGGCTGGCGGATCTGTATCAGCCTAGCGCACTGCCTGCCTTTCCTTCCATGAGGGGCTCAAGACCAGTGTCCTACCTTTAGGTCATTTGTTGTTACAATTGCTGCTGCACAATTTCAAGTTCAAAGCATGGGAAACAAGTTCAGCGATCTGTTATCAAGGGCAGACAGTTCTGGCTGTTATCACTCTCTCCACGGCCCATCTGGACACACAGGGCAGCTCGTGGGGAAAGTCATCTGTCTCCTAAGCACATACAGACAGGGTTTGTCTAAGGATGGACCTGGCTTCTCTGAGTTCCCAGGAAGGAATGGAAAACATATTGTCTATTGTATAAAACAGAAGTCCTTGCACAGTCCTGAATATCAATGCTATTCCAATTATTTAGCCTAAACGAGTCAGCATGTACTTTTCAAAACGCCATCCAAATGTCCTGTCTCTTCCAAAATATGATTCCTTGAGAAGCAAGGAGCTGCTTATTTAGAACAGATATCCTGGATGGGCATACCTGTTATGCCTCATCGATATCATAAAGCTTTAGGCCTGGGAGAGCAAAAGCGAAAGGTCCATCCATTCACTCAGAAGACAGGGGCTGAATTCCAGGCCAGGCACCTGCATGCCGACCGGCAAGGCAGTCCCGCAGGTGAGGATGGGTAAGGTCTAGCATCATAAAATAACCTGCGACCCCTCTGAACTTGCCCTGTGCTCAGACCGTAAGCCTGTTGGCAGAAATGTTGGCTGTAGTTCTCATGACGGATCTGGGCTTGGGGGCTCCCGATCTGCGCCCCGCCCTTCCCCCCCCCCCCAGGGTGAAGAGCCCGCGCAGAAGGTCGTAAGAAAGGCGTGAGCATACATACCCTTCGCGATGGGCCTCTCCTTTTTCCAGCTCCTGAATGACCCCCAGGAGCACTTTGATGGTTTCTTGGCTCGAACTGATCAAGTTCTCCATCATCTGCAGCTGTGCTTTCAGGTCGACCACTTCCGTGGGAGGCACGATTTGTTGGCATTCGTCGCCCACCGCGAGCGCTGGCGGACCAGGCTGGGGCTCCTGCCCCGGCGGGGCCTGAGTCTGCAGGGGCGCTTCGCTACATTCCGGGGACAGGCACTGCGTCAGGGGGGCGCAGGCCAGGGCGCTGCCCGGCGGGGCCTGGAGCCCGTTGGCCTGTGCGGCCCGCCTCCGCTCCTGGTCTGCCGCGGGGCAGAGGGACCACTCGCTGGAGGGGGCAGAATGCGACAGGGCCCGCTGGGGGGCCTTGGCGCTGGGGGCGTAAACGGCGGCCACCTCCGTCTTAAACACCCTCCCGTGGGCGGGCGGAGCGGGCTCCTCGGTGTCCGGGCTGGCGCCGTCGTGCTTCGCTTTCCCGTGGGGCTGGTCGTGGGGCTCTTGGGACGGAGGCCGGGTGGCGTTCCGGGGAGGGGCGTCTCGGGGGCTGCGCGGCTCCGGGCTTGGGCAGGTGTCCGCGCAGTTGAGCCCGGCCGGCTGGTCCAGCGCGTTCACGTGCTCGTCGGAGTGGAAGACCAAGGCCGTGGTCTTCTGAACCCGGCCGGCGCCCCACCGCGCCTCCTCCCCCGGCCCCTCCTCACGCTTCGCTTTCGCATCTATCACAAACCCGTTGTTTTGGCTTTTGAAGGCGTCGGCGCCTGCGATGCCCTTGAGCGTTCCTTTTTTGCGGTCCAGCGGGAACGTCTGGTAACACTTCTTCAGGTCCGGTGAGGTTTGCACGCCCGTGCTCTTGGTGACGTTGGGGATGGACCTCCGAGCGGGCACGGTCATGTACTTGCGGTAGGCGGCCCGGTAGGACGCGGGCTTGGCCTCCCGCTTGTCGCCCAGCTGCCCCGAGGCGAGCTGCGTGTCCCGCTGCTCGTTCTGCGCCTCGCAGATATCCTTAAAGCGCACCTGCAGGGCTTTATTCCGCTTTTTAATCTGCCGGTTGGGATCCAGGGCATATCTCATCTCCAGGGCCAGGCAGGCAGCGGGCTCCACTTCAGTCGCCGTCGTTGTGAGTACGCATTTGCTGGTTTCCTTACTAACCATGGTTCCTGCATATTCAGAAACAGCAACAGACGTGTGTCAGTGGAACAGCAACGCACACGCAGAGGCGGGGCAGTGCCAGCTTTTGGCCCGCCGTGACTACTGCCTGCTCCCTAATTATTTTTAAACAGGTGAGGTGGCCCTTTATGCTCAGGAAAATCAGACAGGCAGCGAATCGCTGGCAGGCACAGCTTGAAATGCTTCTCAGATATGAAAGCTTGCCTCCCTCTCCATGTGGGATACACTTGTTTTCCTTTTGATAGGAATGCATGTTTCCCCATTAGACAAACCTGTTTTACGCTATTCATCAAGCGACCCAACCCTGCTGCCGTTTCCGCTTTGGGCCTCGTCTCTCACACACGGGCTCCTCTTCTTAGGCAGATGGTTTTTCCAAATGCAACTTTCTCGTTTGGGGTTTTTGCTGTTTTTTTGGAGGATGATGTGATTAATCTGTAATTAGAATCCCAGAGAACTGCTCTTTCCTCCTAAAGACGTACTGGGGATTCTAGCTCCGGATCAGATAAACGTGGAGAGCCCTCCAATGAGGAACTGAAGGAACGCTACTGATGGCAGCCACTGTGGTTGCTGTGGGATGGTGGGGCGGGGGACCGTGGGCCGTGCTGCCTTATGGGAAAATCATGAGGGCTAAATCTCTGCCGCATGGCTGGCTTCTGATGGGTTCATTCCAGCCTTGGGAAGGACATGGCTTTCCCTGCATCTACAAAGTCTGTGTTAGCAACTCTTTTCTTTGATTCTGCAGAGAGTGGTTTGGAAATACTTCCCCCCCCCCCAAGAATTTATTCATTCCAGAATCAAGTTTTGTGTTTTGATCCCAACCTCGGCAAATGAACACAATGGTGGTTGTTTCAGGATTTAAATCCTGAAAGAAAATAAAATCACAAGGCTTTATGTTAATCATGCAAATTCATCTTGGGCTGAATTATTAAATGCAACTAAAAAGATGCAGGTGGCCAGTGATTGCTCTGGGGGATACCAGTGGGGAAAATGCCTTCACTTATTAGGCAGCTTCACAGCTGTTTATTGCACATGGAAGAACTTTCTTGAGGGTTGGGCTGAAAGCGAGAAAATACAGTGAAGTATGTTTGTGAGGTAGCTTTCGCTGTTTTCCCCCCGTGTTGGAGAAGAAAACACTCAAGTGGGAGGACTCTGGGGTGTTCGGGGCCCTGGTGTCAGGTGCCCAGAGAGGCCAGGCCACTGACAGGAGCCGGCGAGAGCAGAACGAGAACAGGATCGGCAGCCCCCTGCTCTGCCCAGCCTCCACGGGAGAGCCTGCCTGCCCACCCACACGAGTGCCTCCCAGGGCGCTTGCCAGGAGCTCACAGGAACTGATGCTCTGGGCGTCAGTGGGCCTCCAGGTGCTCCGCTGCTACAGGAGGACCATATAGTGCCACACGTCCCAGTTCAAGGAGGAAACTGGGGTTCAGAGAGGTTATGTCACCTGTTCATCGTCGCATAGCAAGTAAGACTTACAGGCAGGACCCTGATCTACCCCATCCCCCGAAGCCACGCTGCTTCTCCTACCTCAGGTGTCCAACAAACAGAGGCAGACATGTGCCCATGTCCCCTGTTCTTTACTGAGTTGGGATTGCAGGCCAGCACTTGGGATGGTTCAGCGAAGAGCAAGAGAGGAGAAGCCTGGAGCCCCCGACTGGGAGTGGGCCACAGAACTCGACTCCCTGCCTCCCCACCCCCCGACATCTGGGTCTCTGCTGGGTTGGCGTCTCAGGCCAGCACGGCGCTGGCGCCTCCCAGGACTCTGGGAGTGTTACTGAGTGAGCAGCTTAGAGGAAGTGCGAGGGCTTCATCAATTATGCCTTGAACAGTGAGCTGGAAATCACGACAGAGGACCTCAGGATTCACCCTGCAGAGCTGGGTGTCCATCACGCCGGGCTTTCCCAGCCTGGGCACTCCTGGCAGCAGAGCCTGGATGATTCTTTGCTGTGGGCGCTCTCCTAGGCGGGGAAGGGTGTTTGTGAGCGTCCTGGCTTCTCCTCACTAGAGGTTCATACCCCCGCCCCAGAGTCTCTGCTAGACGGATCTCCAGATGAATGGCCCTGGGGGCATAACCGTCCCCAGGGGAGAAGCACTGCATTAGACCGTTATCCTTGGGGCGGCCTGAGTGTGTCCTGCAGGTAAGGCTTGGGTGCAAAGTCGCCACGTGACAGAGCAGGAACAGAGGGCAGTGTCGCACCTCCCCTGGGTGGGGTGAGGGTGGGGTGGGGCCTCTGCAAAGTGCCAGCTGGGGAACCTCCAGTCTGGAAAAATCCAGCTCTGTGCTGAGCCAACACACCCCTGAAGCCTGTGTGCCCTCTGATAAAAGAATCAATCTGAAACGATCACATCGGGGGTAGTTTGGAGAAGGCCGAGCACAAGCTTTCTTCTTTGGTCTTGGGTGCTCTACCAGGCCCTGCGGCGATTTGAAGCCCTCTGTAATTTGAAACTCAAAGAACTAGGCTGTTGGGGAGAGAAGGCAAACAGAGAGGCACAGCCTGGAATCTACGTGGGTGGTGGGCAGGACAGGGCGCGTGCCTGCCAAGGGCGGATAACAGAGATGGTTAAGAGACTCTTATCCCATCAGGTTAAAAGATGTGCACAGAGGGACCTCGTGGAGGGAGAGCATGGGGGACAGTGAGGACAATAAGGAAATGAAATCTTCACCCTCACGCTTATCTCATAGTCATTCTTGAAAGCCTCTGTGGTCCAGGGATGTCAGAATGTATTGTGCCATCATTCTGCAGAAGACCTTCATACTGGGGAAAATTTGAAAGAGAGAGCATTTTTACAAAAAGCAATTTACCAGTAATTTTTCAGCCTTTTCCCTGCCACGACTGAAAAATGTGTGTCTGAATAAGTTTGTCCTACCATGCTATTCATCATCACGATTTGCCAAGAACGGCACTGAAATAATTTTTTTTACATCAGTCTGCTGGTTTGGAAAGATACTCTGAGCCTCGGACTCAACCAGCGAACTAATAAAACAAATCAGAAGCATTAATTGCCAGTGGCAAAATAATAATACTAAAAATTGCTAAGCCTTTCTGTGTTTTACCGGGAGTTGCAAAGTATATAAAACTCATTTCCTTATTAGTGAAAATCATGGTGATAAATAGGATTTTTTTTTATTGTTTGTTGTTGCTGATTTTTTTTTTTTTTATTTGAGTAATGGTAATGGAGTCATCCTAATTCCACTGATAGTAAAGACAGCATGGAGTTTCGTAGATGATTTTTTCTGCCTTCGGATGAGGTTGTGAGTTCTACTGATGGCTGATTGACATTTTCTAAAGCTTCACAATGGACTTTTCCTGGACATTAACAACTACTTTCAGAGTTCCCATCGTGGTGCAGCGGAAATGAATCTGACCAGGAACCATGAGGTTGCAGGTTCGATCCCTGGCCTCGCTCAGTGGATTAAGGACCTGGTGTTGCTGTGGCTGTGGTGTAGACCGACAGCTACAGCTTTCATTAGACCCTGAGCCTGGGAACCTCCATATGCCAAGGGTGTGGGCCTAAAAAGACCAAAAAAAAAAAAAGAAAAAGAATTACTTTCATCTTGAGTTTGACACATCTTTCCAGGCCGCTCCTTTACGGTTTAGTGGGTGTTGGGGGGGTGGGGGCAGGGCTTGTGGGGATTCCCATTAAGACAATGATCTTTTTATGAAAGAAAATTGGACAGTCTATCGATGAGAGTCCACGAGACAAGTGGAGCTTTCTGGCACACCTGTTCATTCCTCTGTGTCCACGTTACAGAGTGACAGAGCAGTCCGTCCGTGGGGTACCTGCTTCTGTGCCCTCACCAAATACTGGCATTGTCCTTTGCATGCCACTTGCATTCTTTTCCTTGCTCTTCAAGACAGCCTCACCGTGGAGGCACTATTGTTGTGCCCCAGCTACAGAACGAGCACCCCGGGTACAAGATGGGTTTTAGAACATGCCCAGCATCACACAGCCAGTGCTTCCCTTTAAGTCCCAGGCCTTTAGGGCCCTGCTTCTGCCTGGGGAAATCTGTCACTTGGGGCGCCCCCCTGGTCCACCTCAGCGTCTAATAGCTGGAAGTCCCGGGCGCAGTTTCCTTGACCTGTTGCCACAAAGCATCAGGGCGCAGGTCACACAGAGCCCCCCCCCCCCCCCAGGTAGATCCTCAGGCCTCCCTGGTCCTGGGCACAGACTCAGTCCCATCCCGGCTGCCTCGAGTATCGAACTGAGTATGGACCCCAGACGGCGTTTTCCACGAAGACCTGCCTGGCCTGCGTCGCCCCAGAACCACAGACTCTGGTTCTTAATCTCTTGGCCCTAAAGCAGCAGGAGTTCATAAAGTTTATTTTTCCTAAGACAACTGTGTTTTAGAATTCGCCGGGCTGTGCTGTCTTCAGGTGAAAATGGCAAAGTCATAGTTGTGCCTGGCTGGCTCAGGGAGAGCTTGATGTGGAGGAGCTGTTTGGAATATAAATGTCTTAATTACCCTCAAATTAAGTTTCATAATCAAATGTGAGTTGTAAATATATAAACCCTGTATTTTTAGATTAGTGATGGAAAGTCATCTCTGCGTGCTGCTTTAAATTAATAGCTTATATAAAAATGTTCACTCCAGCCTAAAGGAGTGAAAAATGGAAGTAACTAAATGCCTAACAATAGGTAAATGGTTAAGTAAATTATGGTGTACAGTCACTCCGTGTGGCCATTAAAATGATAATTATAAAGATTATTTAGTATCGGAGAAAAACGCTTGGGAAAGAATGTTAGGTGAGAGAAAGCAGTCCGCTGAATTGCACTGTTGGGAAATGATCTAAAATGCTCATCACAGGGGCATCGAGACCAAACCCTGGGGGAGGTTTACTTTGTCTCCTCTTTTCCAGTTTGGGTGGGGGGCGTTGCCAGGCTGTTACACTGTTTGCCAATTAAAAAGCCCCAGGGCAACTTCAGTGCACACCTCAGGCAGAAGAAGGGCATCCGGCCTCTGGAAAATAGAAACACTTGAATGGGAGCATGCAAAACCCAGACATGATTAGATGTGGGTAGAAGCCGTCTCTCAAAGGTCCTCTTTTATTGTTGTGCGGAAGCCTTGGATCAAGAAAGAAAATGAACTTCAAAACACCGATGGCGTCCGTGTGCCTGTGCATGTATTATCTGCCGAGGTGTCTACACGTGTATGCAGAGGGGCGCCGATGGCTAGGGGAGCCGGGGACTGTCTCGTGGGAGACAGATGGATCAGTAGGTAAGCAAACTCACTGTTGGGGTGGAATCAGCCATCTGTTTTCATGAGGAATCGCCTGGTTTTAACCTATAATCTGCAGGACCCACAGAGAGAGAGAGAGAGAGAGAGAGAGAGAGAGAGAGAGAGAGAGAGAGAGAGAGAGAGAGAGAGAGACAGACAGGAGACCTCCGTTGGGTTAGCTCCATCCTCCAGGTCTGCTGGGACCCAGAGGTTTCCCGTCTGGCAGAATGCAGTCGGCTTGCAGTGGGGCTGGGAGTGGGGTAGCCCTGCCAAGGCCCACCCCGCCCCACTGTCCTGTCAGTCAGTGCCCTGGCATCGAGCAAAACAGCCAGGCAAGCAATCTGATGAGTTTGGAAAGGGACTGTATGATATTATTGGTTTTTCTCGTGGCTTCCCCGCTGTTGAGACACCTTGGCGTCGAAGATGCTGGCTGGAATTCAAAATTAATTGGGTCAGCATTTTATTCTATATGTACAGGGAATGCCTGAACATTAGGCAGCTCAGAGTGGCCGGGGGTGGGGGTCGGGGGGGGGGGGGGGGACAAGGGAATGCAGCTCCCTTTAACCCGCTGCTTCCCAGAGGGTGAAGGAAGGAAGACAGAACCTCCCCTTTAATGAATTCCTCTGCCTTGGGAAATGGTTAACTTTGAGAGCCGCTTTATAGGCACTCATTGATCCTTCCAAAATGCACGCCCTCCTTTCCTCCAGGCAAAGCTAACTGCTATAGATTTTGGACTGTGTCTTAGTTAGATTCATTATCCAGTTTAATTTCCTTTAATACACGGAAACGATATTTTTCCAGACATTTGTTCCTTTCTTCAGAGGTCACTGTTAAGAGGGCTAAGAAAATGAATGCTGCCACCCCTCTGAGATTGAGCCCTGGGGTGGGCCGCTCCCATCCCGGTGTCCACAGCCATGGCCCCCTTGGAGAAAACACCCAGGTCACACCCCAGTCCCTGGATTTGTGGACTGTTGCAGGGAGGCCTCCATCATTCAGACGTAAGGAGCATCCCATCGGAAGCAGGGCCAAGGGCGCTCCTGAGGCAGAAGAAACAGCTAGGTGGGGCCTCAGCTCATACCTCTGATTTAAAAAAAAAAACAACCCATTTTAACCTGAAGAAAACCTTTGCCTCATTACTCCAGCCACATAATATAAACAGACTCCTCCTGGCCTGTTTCGAACAAGTAGCAACAGGGGAAGTGAACCATCCATTTCACATGTGCATTCTTGGTTTAGTGCTGAGGTTTTAGAGGAACCAGAGGACGCCCAGCTCATTGCACCAGACTTTCGTCAGTGTTTCACTATTCATTTAGTTCTGCGATGTTCCGCGGACGTGAACCTTGTTCACCCTCTGTCCAGTGGAATCTAAACTGGTAGAAATGAATTAGCCAAGGGTTATGATGGTGGCAAAAATCAATGGGGAACAAAAATGCCGCCGGCAAATGAGAGGTTACATCAGGGAACAAAATGCTGTTTGCAGCCGTGCGCTTTGCTAACCACGTCCAAAAAGAATTCAGCGAGGTGGGCTCCCACTCACCAAAATCATCTCTAAGACGAATAACAGGAACTCGTTTCCCCATTCTTCTCTCCACCTTCAGTAGTTTCAGTGACAGAAAATATCGGATACACGGCCTTTAGTTTGGAGCCCCGCTCATGAGCGCATTTAGATTATGGTAGCAAAGAGCTCACCCCATCTCTTCCCTGATGGCTCCAGGTACATAAGCAACAATCAGCTGACAGGGAGGCTGGAATTAGGGGATGCAGAAGAAGTAGCCAACTTTTCTTAGGCGTCAAGGGACTCTTGCTCCTATGAGATGTGTGTTTACTGGAAGGTGCTTTGAGAGGGTTGTGCCTTATTGATGAACTATGATGAATCCATATTATATACATATTTTACTAAATCGCATGTTTTGACTCATGATATATCTGAAGCTAAAATTAGAACCATACGTTTACCCAAAAATCTCAAAAGGGTGTGTGTTCCCCGCTGCTTCTCCGAGTGGAGTCTCAGGCTACCATCTTGGAACACACCCAGGCAGCGTTTCTGAATGGAGGTCGCCGCTCACTGCAGGTGCCGTCAATGAGAGGTGAAGATGCAAGGCCATGCGAGTGTCCATCTCTGACCATCACAACAGATCCCCGTGTGTTTTTCACGGTAGCGTGTCTCCCGCGTTTCCCTGGTCTAGCCAAACTAGACTTTGCAAGGTCTTGCGTTTGCTGCAGAGGTAGCAAGCCAAGAAGGAAAGGGAGAAAGGAGCATTTCTTGTCATCAGCTTCTATTTATAAGTGGACAGCAAAATGTGCAGAGACTCCTGTCCAGGACAGAGTCCCAACAAAAAGCCATAGTCAGAGCCAGGACGTGTGGTCTTTCAGCTCTGACACATTGTGTCAGCCGTGGTCCAGCGCGGAAAGATGGCTTGGTCTGAATTAGCATGTCTTTCCTGTGACGGGCTAGATGCAGGGATTCTTTAGCCTCAGTGTGGCGCAAAAGGATATGAATTAAGACCCCTTTCCTCTCCTTCCATTTCAGCTGATGAACAAAAGGTGGAGAACCTCAGAAATGAGAGATGTTATCAGTGGAGACAAAACTTAGGCTCCACAGAGAGCGGGCGGACAGTCCCTGGGGACATGGACACGGAAGGCGTGTTCCCAGTAACAGCTGATGGGTACTCACTGCAGGTGCACGCCTGGTCAACGTGCAGTGTTCAGTACCCAAATCATCACTCTTGTGGGCGGGAGGTGAAAAGGAGAAAACAGACAGAAAGTGTGTGTTGCACACCGTAACGTCCAAATAGCTGTCCCATTTTATTCCTTATCACAAATTCTGTTTCTCATGGATCCTGGTGGGATGTTCTACTTTGTCGGGTCCGTCGGTTCTTTCATTCCTTCTGACCAACAGCTACCGCGAACGTCTGTCTTCCCCCCCGCATCACCCTAAGCAGCTACTTTTTAAAACCAGGCAGCCACACCCCTCCCCCAGAGTTCTGTTCTGGCTTCTTTGGCAGTTTGCTTCCTTGCCTCGGCAGGGTCTCTGGCAGCCCGGAGAGCTTGGTGTGACCTCCTGCCAGGAGATCTGGCACAGGGCAACTTATTGAGACCCCGATGAGCTGTTTTCTACCCGGGAACACAGCTACTGCTTTCCCCTCTGCTGAGCGGGGAGCAGAGATGGCCAGTGTTAAATGCGGGGCTGAACTTGGCTTGCCTCAGGGTCAAGAGATCCTTGCTCCATCCATCAGTGGTTCTCCCAGGGCTTTTATTCTGCAGGCGCCCTAGAATAACAATGCTGAGCGTGCTCTGCCTGACCCGCCTAGTTTCATCCCCCAAACCAGTCCTCACCAGGTCCTGTGGTTGTTTGTCCTTCCTTCCCAGTGCTTCACCTATTGACCTTCTCCTTTGTATTCACACCGTTCCCACCCTGACCTTGAGGTTGTTACAGACCCTGCCTTCGGCTCTCCATCTCTTGTCCCCCAAGTCCTCATAGTCCAGACTTCAAGGGCAAACATCTCCTCTCTGGATACCTCAGGTCCCCATTTGGAAGTGGTTTCCTAAAAGCAACTGTTGAAGGGTCCTCTAGAATCACTGCCATCCTGCTCATCTCCCTAGACTTCTCAGGGCTCCTCTGAAACCCTCTGCTCAAGGTAAGCCAGTTCCTATACCATCTCAAGAATATGCCCTGGTCACTCCCTTCCTTGTGACTTCCGATGGTTCCTGTTCCAGGGCGGGGCTCCTTCTTCATGGTCAGGGTCTAGCCTTGCTCCCCTGGGCTTCTCTAGTCCTCGTGCTGCCTTTGCTGACTCAGTAAACTGCACCTGCACGTGGAGGGTGACTCGGACACCACACCATGTGGCCGTCAGCCTGGGAAAGATGGTCCCCTGTGGGGAGCCCCAGCCCGCCATGCTCAGGACCACCGTGGAGGCAGGAAGAAGAAAGTGCCCAGTGTTTCCTGGGGGCCAGGCAGGCCTCGCCTGGGAGACATGGACAAGTGGGCTTAAAGCACCAGTGACTTTGCTTTGATGTGTCAGTTCTTACACTTACATAAGTGTTTGTACACTAGCTTCTGCTAAGCATCTCCTCCCTCTCCAACTCAATCAGCCTTTGATCCTTGCTAATTAGTTTGAGAATGTACTGATATACATCCCGGTATCCTCACGGCGGGGGGGGGGGGGGGGGGCGGGGGGGGGGGGGGGCACCCATGACATTTTAAGAAGGCTTAGGATGGGTACTCAATATTATTGGCTTCCGTGGGTTCTTTCTGCATAACCTGGACCCTCAGGTCAGAGGGAGCCTGGATCCTCAGATCTGGTGGAACATGGTATTCTGAAACCTGGGCGGAGATCAGAGGAGTGGGCGGGAAAGG
The DNA here is from genome assembly GCF_016906955.1 of Phacochoerus africanus. Taxonomy (NCBI): domain Eukaryota; kingdom Metazoa; phylum Chordata; class Mammalia; order Artiodactyla; family Suidae; genus Phacochoerus; species Phacochoerus africanus. The sequence continues at coordinate 136,763,541 of NC_062558.1, forward strand.
GGCAGGATTTCTTTAGTTTAAGTAAAGCCTCGGCCACAGATTTCTATCTTCTGAACCTTGGTGTCACGCTCTTGAGTTTGGTTGCTACAAAGTATTACTTTAAATCTTTTTGTGTGTGTGGATAGAGGAGAAAGAGATGACCCACACACTTACAAAAATGAGTAGATGGTTCAGAAGTGGCGTCTGTTTTACATTTAATCATAAAGTACATTGACCAACAGGGCTGTTCTTAGCTTAGCCAGACTTCTTCTTGGGACTGGGATGTGGTCATGGCAAAATAAACTAAGAATTTAATTCAAAAATCTCAATGGTTTGGGGTGACATAAACATATTAGAGAGCATAGACTTGTTGCTATGCTCGGCCTTCTAACTGGACTCTAGATTTTGCTGGAAAAGAGAAACCACTGACCTTTGGGAGGAAAGTCAATAGGGAGTCAGGAGTGCACCTGTGTATGAGGTTACTTCACAGCGTGTTTGTTTTTGCCCAAAGGTCTTGAGTGAAATAAATACCGTTTCATTTTTCCTTACTTTGAGTTGAGAACAGACAACATAAAATGGTACTCAATACATAAGATCAATACTTAGGAATATATTTCTGCACTACTTTTTGTCCATGATGGACATGGAGAGGAAGGAAAGGGGAAACTGGGAGATAAAAAGAGAGAGAGGAAATGGGAGGGGAACAGTGACAACGAAAACCACAGAGAAAGACAGACAGACAGATAGAGGACAGGAAGGGGTGGCGCTCAGGAGTGCAGTCCAGATAAAGCACACTACATCCTGGGTGCTCTGAACTGGGGTGGAGGCACAGAGCGTTCCAATAGACCGGAGCCAGGGCCGTCAGCTTTTCCGCTGCTGTCTCGGGCAGTGGCAGCAGCCCTTCTCCTTGTGTCTAGAAGGGAGCTGAGATGGTTCCTCCCAGGAAAAAACCAAAAATCAAGGTGAGCAGAGGTGACCGGAGCAGGACCTCATAGAGTCTCTCGTTCTATGAAGTCCCAGCATCCAATAAGCACAAGTTTCGACTGAATGGAAAAGCACATTTTAGGTGGACACTTCTGTGTTCCGCTTCTGTCCTTCGGATTCTCCAGCACCTCCCTCTTCCCTCACAGGGATTGTAGGAAGGGAGAGAGGACAGAGGGGGAGGGAGTGCAGGTCCACGAAGCGCAATGAGCATCTTAGTGCATGAGCAGTGCTGCCGGTCATGAAACGATGCTCCGTGCACATCAGAATCCTCAAAATGCTTCTAAAAAGGGAAACCTAAGTCCTTCCCAGCCTCACATGATCCCTTCCCTCCTTTGGCCTTCTTGGAACCTTGGAGGAGCGCATAGGCATTGAAGACACAGAACCTTTTACAAGGTTTTGCTCTTAAAGAAAGCATTTTTTGGCCACATAAGGGAAAAGAATCTGGAGGCAGGCTGTGCTCCTCCCAGAAAAAGCAGGAGAGACAAACCTCCATTTGGGGGCCTGGCTCTAGAAGTAACATACTGGTCCCCACCCAGGTCCAGGTGGTCAGTTTCAGCAGATGGTGACAGGGTAGCCAAGATCACTTTGATAAGGCATCCAAGATGAAGAACCACTCACTGGTCTACGTGCTTCCGTCCGCTCCCCTTCTTCTCCTGTATTTCCTGCTGTGTCCCTGAAGTTTAGAGCAACACGTGGCAGATAAACGGTGCCCATAAATATTTACGGACTGAAGCGATGAATGAAAGCGGAGTCGTCCCCTTCTGTGCTTTTCTAAAATGAACCTGGGGCCCAGCCAGAGCCCAGGTCACGGCCATTTGGGTGTGCTCCCCACGGCCCCCCACTCAGGGGTCAGCAGTGGAGGTAGACTCCCTTCCACAGAGCAGCACATTGTCACCGTCAGCGTTTAAAACAGGGGACTTTGGAGTTCCCGTCGTGGCTCAGTGGTTAACGAATCCAGCTAGGAACCATGAAGTTGCAGGTTCCATCCCTGGCCTTGCTCAGTGGGTTAAGGATCCTGCATGGCCGTGAGCTGTGGTGTAGGTCACAGACACGGCTCGGATCCTGCATTGCTGTGGCTGTGGTGTAGGCTGGCAGCTGTAGTGCTGATTAGACCCCTAGCCTGGGAACCTCCATATGCCGTGGGTGTATCCCTAGAAAAGACAAAAAGACTAAAATAAAATAAAATAAAATAGGGGACTTTAACTATCAAGAGTCAGTTTCAAGTAAATTGTCCCCTGGTGGGTCCATAGCAGGGATATGGCCCATCACGCCTGTTTTCTTTTTATTTATTTATTTATTTATTTATTTATTTATTTTTTTGTCTTTTTGTTGTTGTTGTTGTTGCTATTTCTTGGGCCGCTCCCTCGGCATATGGAGATTCCCAGGCTAGGGGTTGAATCGGAGCTGTAGCCACCGGCCTACGCCAGAGCCACAGCAACGCGGGATCCGAGCCGCGTCTGCAACCTACACCACAGCTCACGGCAACGCCAGATCGTTAACCCACTGAGCAAGGGCAGGGACCGAACCCGCAACCTCATGGTTCCTAGTCGGATTCGTTAACCACTGCGCCACGACGGGAACTCCATGCCTGTTTTCTTTTGACGATTCTGGTTGGGGATGCAGCACAGCTGGAAATTTGCCTCTTCCTAGGAGTTCCATGGGCAGGGGAAGCGCTTCTCACTGGGGACCTGAGGTCTGAGATTAAGTGTTAGTGCCAGCCTTTTCAAGGAATCGTTGACATGTAGGATTTTAGCAGCTGGCATGGGAGTTACACAAGGTCATCCCTTTGGCCTTCCCTCATTCTCCTCTTTAACTGTCATGCTCATTCCTGGCTGTGTAGTATCGCTTGGTGCTTAAGAACTGGGGTTTAGGGACTGAATGCCTGGTTCTGGCCCTTCCACAAATTACCCAGAATCCTGAGCCAGTTCTATAATCCGACAGAGTAAAGGTATTAATAAGAGCTGCTCTGTCTATCCTGCCTGGCTCGGGTTAGGTACCAGCCTGCACTTTACACATGTCCTAACATGCTGTTTTCCAAATACTCTGAAGGAGGAGCTACCATTTTTTCACAGGTGGGGAAGCAGGCACGGCACGGTGGGGCCACGTCCCACCCAGACAGTACGTGGAACTGGGCCTGGAGATGTCGGCATTGTCCCCTGGACACGGCTCTGAGGGCTCAGGTGGCCAGTGCCTCTGACGCCCTCCGTCTATGGTCCAGGCGATGCTGCTGCTGGTGATGGAGTGATGTTGATGGGACAACCCTCTCAAGAACACGTCATGCCTGTGAAGGGCACTGGATCGGTTACTTGAGAAAAACAGGCTTGAGAGCCACCTGCCAGTTTTCTATTTTGGATGGCTGCTTAAAAAGCATATAGTCGTCCTGGGTGGTTGCTTTCAAGCAGGGCAGCCAGGGGCCGTCTTCACAGATTCTTTAGATGGAGAGTGAGACCGGATGCTTTGAGGTAGAACCTCAGTGGTCTCTAGGACTGAATTGAGAGCCAGGGGCTCTGGGTTCTGGTCCATTCCCCATCCCTCCCTCAGCAGCTGGCCACATCTCATGGAGAGTGGACACCTTTCCTGAGCTTACACTGCCCAGCAAGACGGTGCCGTATTTTCTCAGATCCAGTGTTGCAGTCCTATGACAGACTCCCCCATTTAGCCTAACTCTGAGAATGTTTGCCACACTAGCAAATCTGACAGACACAATAAGTAAAGGACAGACATACTTAGAGGCGAGGTAATATTACATATGGAGGCACAGAGAAATAGCAAAAACGAAACGAATTAAACAGAGCTGGAAACACGTCTGTGAAAGCCATCACACTGACAACTACTTTTAAAACAAACATATGCAGGCAATAATTGAGAAAAGCAGTTATCATGGGGTTTTTCAATGGCCCAAGAAGCCGTATGAAAAATATGGTTTAAAAGTGAGAAACTTATCTCCTTCAGCACTTTTAAAATGTCAAACTTTCTACGCTTGCATGTGCTATGAACTTTTTCTTGGGAGTGGTTCTTCCTTACACTTCTCCAAGCGATGTGTGTCTTAAGTGCATGATTAACTAGTCATTTGGGCCCTGCGATTTCAAAAAGGAAAAAAAGAAAAGACCAAACACAAAACCAAACCAAAACCCCACGTCTTTGTGAGCCACTCTGGTATTGATCAGAAAGGAAGCGATGCCTGGATGGGTCTGGGCCAAAGACCAATAGAGTTGCTGCGTCATGACGTCACATTGAGGGGCGGGGTCAAGGCCAAGAGGTGGCCGTCTTCTGGTTGTCCTTGAGTTGCCCTGGCAAGCTCGCTGGTATTTTGGTCACGTGAAAATTCCCTTCAACCAAAAGAATGTCAGGGGTAAAATGGATCTGGAGGTTGTCATACTAAGTGAAGTATGCTAGACAGAGAAAGCAAAAGCAGGGCAGATCTCACTTTTATGTGGAACCTTAAAAATATATATATATATATACAGGTCAACTTCTATACAAAACAGAACTAAACCCACAGACACAGAAAACAAACTTCTTATAGTTACCAGAGGAGCAAGGGAGTGTTCTGTTAGGAGTTTGGAAGTAACATATACACACTACTGTATATAAAAGGAATAACACACAAGGACCTACTCTGTAGCACAAGGAACTCTACTCAGGTTATTTTGTAATAACCTATAAGGGAAAGGAATCTGAAAGAAAAAGATATATGTATGTGTAATTGAATCATTCTGCTGTACACTTGAAACTATCACAACATGGTAAATTAACTCAACTCAAACATAATCTTTCTTTAAAAACTCAGCTTCTACCCTTGCGAATTTTTCCCAAAGGAAACTCTGGTTGTGTTGTGGGTAGAAGGCCCTTTGAGGCTTTCTTGTTTCCTAATCACGGCCTGGCCCAGATGCAAGGCTCATCCATCTCTAGAAGCTGACTTCCTTGTTAGCAACTTCTTGAGATACTTCCTTTTAATTTCTACTTCCAAAAAAGTACAACCTGAGGAGTTCCCGTCGTGGCTCAGTGGAAACAAATCTGACTAGCATCCATGAGGACACAGGTTCGATCCCTGGCCTCGCTCAGTGGGTTAAGGATCTGGCATTGCTCTTAGCTGTGGTGCAGGTCGCAGATGCGTGGCTCAGGTCCCACGTTGCTGTGGTGGTGGTCGTGGCCAGCATCTGCAGCTCTGATTCGACCCCTAGCTTGGGAACCTCCATATGCCGCGGGTGCAGCCCTCAAAAGCAAAAAAAAAAAAAAAAAAAGTACAACTTGAAATGAAAGAAAAAAAATGTACTGTTCAATCTGGAGTCTGTGTATTTCTAGCAAAACCACTTACTAGGTTTATTGTTAATAGCATCATTAAATATTTAGCAAGCACCTGTTATTAGAGAGTGTATTCTTAGTCCTTTAAGAATTTCTTTGTGTTGTGAATCCTGTGGTCCAGTTTTCTCCTCTTTGAAAGTATTTCTCTCATGGCAGTTCTAAAAAGTAAGAGATGACGAAAAACCTGTTTGTTTTTTAATTAATATTCCCAGTTGTAAACCCCTTCTTCATATTTCTAATAGGAAGCCTGTCTCCCCCCACAAACCTGCTGGCTTCCTGGCTCCTCGGTTTCCATGGATGCCTGACCACCTTGTCTGCCTGGGCTGGTAGCATCTCTAATCCCTTCGTCTTGGGCCATGTCTCCAAGATGTGTTTCTCTCCCAGCTGCCCCCTTACATCCATTCTCATGGTCACCAGTCACCCTTCCTACCAGCTAATTCTCACTTGTCACAGCCTCTCACCCCAGCTCCAGTTCCTCTTCTGTGGCTCCTCTCTAGCTGTCACTGGAAATGGATGCTGTTGTTCAGACCATTCCGTGGGTGCCCATTGCCAGTGGACACGGGAATTTTCTGTCCTGCTGGGTCCTCCTCAAACTGCTGCTTCACTCTCTGATCTTCACCCCGAAAGCTTGGCTCAGTGTCACTTCCCTTCCCACACAGCCTCATGTTCCGAGCACCCGGCGGCTGTGCTTTAGCCGCAGAATCTGTGTGTGCCGAGTGTTGCCCGGTCCTGCCGGGGAACCTGCAAAGCACACCGTTTGTCCTCTGCTGATCCTACCTCCCACCTCCATCCTCCCTCCTGGCCTTGGCCGTCTTGAGGTCCTGTCACTCATCCGGCAACCCTCACACATGGCCACGGCCACTCCTGCCACTGCTGGGTACATTTCCACAGTCCAGCCAGCCTTTCCGGACCAAGCCATCTGCATATCAATCTACTTTCCAGGGCCTGCCCATTATCGGAGCCCAGGTTTTATGGTTTCATGACATTTCCAAGGATGCTGAAATCGCTTCTTCCGGAAGTAAGCTGCTTCCAGGGAGCAAAATGCAGATAATATGAGGTGTTCCGAGTCTAACTCCTGAGGACACATGGAAAAGATAAATAAACAGGCTGTGGACAAACGTAGGAAACTTCCCCGGGGAAGAACCAGCGTGGAGGGACCCACGTTGCCAGGGAATGACCTAGAAACACAAAGACTGGTCAGTTTCATTATGGTCGGTGGTGGCTATGCTGTCCCTCCACAGCGGCTTCTTCCCTGAGCAGCTGAAATGAGGGCCCCAAAGCATCAGCCTCCCCTTGCTGCCCTTTCTCTCTGGAGTCTGGATAAGGCGAGGGAGTACTTTTTACTGGCAGGGCTGCTTGTCATATTTCTGGCATCCCAAAGCCTCCTCCCCTGTCTCTCCTATGCTGTCGTTTTTTTTACTACATTGCATTTTATGCCCAAGGCTAGATCATGGAGGATTGGACTGAGACATGAACTTCAAGCCGGATTGTGCCATGCTGTTGTAATTTTTTAAAAAGTTTCGTCACTCTTGTCGGGGCCCTAAGAGCGAAACTCAGGTGAAGCTCCAATGTGCACACGTGAGCCTCTCTCTGCTCTGTTCTTGCTCAGGCGTCTCACCAGCAAGATGACATGGTAAAGAGAGCACGTCTGTGGGCTTGCCGTGCTGGGGGCGATCAGGTCCTTACTCCACACAAGCTATAGGTGCAGATAATGAACTTGAAGATTGCTCTTTCTAAATCCTTCTGAAATAGGGTGTTAGCAGAAAGGTTTAAAGTTTAGAAACATAAATCCTTCTTGTTCCTAATATCTGCCTCTCTTCCTCCCTCCCTCCCTGCCGTCCTTTCTTTCACCATGCCAGTGGACGTTCCCGAGCCAGGGACCAAACCCTCAACACAGCAGCAGCCCGAGCCACAGCAGTGACAACGCCGGAGCCTCAACCCACTGCGCCACCAGGGAGCTCCGCTGTCTGCTTTTCTGTAGTCAGTTTTCTCTCCCTCCCAATTAGAGCTGGGAATATGCACTGAGCAGAAAGACGCGGGGCTCTCACGTTGAAGTGAGTTATTTTATTGACATCAGCAGCTGGTCACTTAGTGATGTCTCTGGGTACCTCAAAGTCTCTCAAGGCCCTCGCTGTGGTGGGGGTGCTGCCGGAAGGACACAGGACTCAGGCTCTTACTGAATGTCATGGTGACTTAGGAGAGAGGGGGTCTCTGAGAGAGTTTCTATCAGGAATAGAATTTGGCACCCGGAAATGTCTCCAAAATGATGTTTTCGTTTGTTTGTTTAACTCTGAGAGTGAAGATTCAGGTGCTTGTAGACACTTCAGGCCCTCTGGTCCTGAAATAGATACACTACCATACTCGGTCCAAAGGTTCAAACCTGCAATCTGTACGGTTTACTGTTTAATAGGAGTCGACAGCTAAACAGCTTGTTGATATGAATCCCAGCAGGGTCCCCACAACTTGCCACCAAATCTCTATATTCTGTCCTTGGTATATGAGAAACAAATATTTTGAAAATGCACTGCTTAAAAGTTATAATATTTTACTCCATTTCTGTTACAGGTTAGCTCAAGTAATAGACCTACGACTTATCCAAATGTTTGTATGCAAATTTCCTGGTAATAAAAGGGCTGTCATGTAAGATCAATCATACTAAATTTTCCTTTAAAATACTGAAGTCACTCCATAATGTTATGAAATATTAAAATCAAATATGTGAGGAGACTAAAAAGAAACTGCTTCATAAATTATGTCAGCTAATTTCTTTGGTTGGGGAGCAGAGGGCTCAGGGGAATTAGGTTGGGTAAGGAAATTCTTTGGGAAGGAATTGTTTAAAATAACAATGTCATTGTGATGGGGAGTCACAATGACCTCATCTTCCCTCAATGACTGTGGTTTGCCTTACATATGCAGAATTCCTGTGGTTCCCCCAGCTTCTTGGGTACTTCTGATTGGTAAAGCAGCAGCCTTGCTGTGCACCTGCTCAGGTGTCTGGCGGGCTGATCCAGAGCTTCAGAATTCAACATTCCTGAGGACCGGTCACTGCCTCCCTAACCTCTTGCCGGTCCCCAGGACTGCCCCTTGGCAGTGTAGCTGCGATTCCTTTATCCTTATTCCCTGAGAAGCAGCCTATTCCCAACGAAGTAGTCTGCTGCTCATAGGAGGGAGTTCAGTAGTTGTTCCTCTAAATGAGACAGCCGTGAGTTAAGAGCAGACAGGAGAATACAAATGTGAACACATCTGTCCAGCTGCTCTGCTGGATTTGACGCTTCATTCTCAGCATCATTTGTGTTTGTGCACTGCTGATTTCATCGTACAGGAATCTTCCCGATAGACTGACGCCTCTCATGCGCCGGTCGTTCATTCATTTACTTACTTGCTTAATATATTTTTTTGAAATCTCTACAGAGGGAGAAATAAAAGACAAAAATCCCCTACCCTGCAGGTGGGGAAAATGACTATGGCAGAACAGAGACACCCCCAAAGTCAAAAGAGTAATAGTATCGCCAGCATGCCACAGGGCTTTCGAAAGCTTCCCAGCTTTAGCCTCGTGAACCTATTTCATCACCAGGGGCTGTGCTTCTCAGTAGGATAACGGCCTTGACTTAAGTAAAAGCAAATGTCTTGATCACAACAGTAAACTATAGCAAGTTTAAAGGCATCCTTTGCTTTTCAAGGGCACTGGTCTTTAAGTCAAGGCCTTTCCTTTAGCTAAAGGAATGGAAGCCGAGTCTTCCTGGCCGTAAGGAAATGATGAATTTAGTGAAGTGAAGAAAAGCTCAAACTCTCTGTAGCTGACATAATTTATGCAAAATCATGCAATTAGTGATCGCTGTGCTAGACATTTTTGTCTCCAAATGCGCCGCCTGTAATAAAACCGTCATGAGTAGCAGTGCCATCTAATGTAAGTAGTAAACATGGACAGTGAATTATTAATATCTGGTGAGGCATGCAGATGGCAGGACTTCCATTTTTCCTTTGAGCTGACAGCACGTTTGCTAATCATTCTAGCAAAAAAAAAAAAGGCAAAGATAAATATGAACTTTTCTTTGCAAAGTAACATTCAACAGGATACGAGTGTAATAAATAGCTCACAATGCGAATAGTAAAAAACCCGCCCTCTCTGCCTCCACAGAGTGAAATGGCATTATATTTCACTGCTGCATCTGTAGCATAAGCTTAATGAGGTTACAGCCTTTTCCGAGGTGTACTACTCACTGGGAATGGCCCAGGTCAGGTGATTTGGGGGGTGGTTCTCAATCACATCCCCAACCTGGTAACCTTGGTATTGCCCCCTGGCTCATGGAAAGGCCCCCCCCCCCACTCCTGGAAGTCCTCCTCCTCCAAGGGAAAACCACTGGCCTGGACCCCCCCCCCTCCCTAGTCTGAGCTGCAGGCTGAGCTTGTAGTCCTGGGAAATGATCGCGTGGGTTCCCAGCCAAGGCAGGGCTGGCCCAAAGTTCCTTCCCACTCTTGCCAGTTCACCTCAGGATGCTTCCGCAGAATTTCAGCGCCTAAGCAGACAAGGTCAAATTAAACTGCTTCACTGCCTCTTCTGGTTCAGGGGCCCACCGGGTGTCCAGCCCCCCGGCACAGACCTGCTGCGGGAGAGGGGTCAGGGCTGGGGCCCGCTCTGTAGAAGAACCAAAGGTACCCTTTCTCTCCCAGATTTACTCCAGAGGCGCCTCTCCTCCCCCACTCCTGGCATCCCCTTATTGCTAGCTCCATCTCCCTGTGGCATATTTTCTGGTAGTAGAATGCTGAGGTCACAGGGACAGGTTCTTTTCCCTGGCGATGGCGATGCCAGCCAGGAACCCTGAGCATGAACCAGCAAGACGCAGACTCTCGCTCTTGACTTTGGGCTCCAGGCGCTGCCCCGGCCCCCGGCCGCTCGAGGGCTCCCTCCTCCCTCACGCCCTTGCTTGCCAGCAAGCCCGCTCGCTGGGTCTGCAGCCTTGGTTGGTTTCCCACGCCTGTCCCGGGCTGACTCCGGATGCTTAGCACCCGCGGGCGCCGACCCCGGCCCGCAGCCCCGTGAAGGTGCCAACTCGAGCGAGCACTGGCGCCACGGGAGGAGCCGGGCATTTCACGTGGGCATCTGCCTTTGCTCGAGCTCACTCCTCTCTTTCGCGGCCGGCGTCAAGGCCCCTCCGCTCGGACTTATCCCCCCCGAAGTTAATCAGCCGTACTTGCCAGTTTGCTTTAGTTTGGAAAATACTTAGAAAGCTCGAGATCTGCCGGGACCGCGGCCACCCCGGATCCCCCCAAATTCTACCTGGCTAGGGCTGTCGGGCGCTCACGAGGCTGTGGCGTTTGTCTAGAACCGACATCGCAGACAGGCGGCCCCGCTCCTCCCCAGCCGTCGCCAAAGTTGCCGGATGCCCACCGGCGACCCGGCCGCGCCAGATGCAGTTGCATAACCTCGCCCCCCGCCCCCGCCCGCGCCCGCCGCCGAGTCCGCTCCAGGCTGCACCGGCTCGTCCTGGCCCCGGGAGCCGCCGAGTCCCGGTGAAGCCCGTTCAGGGGCGAGTGCAAGCGCCCGAGCCGGGGTCGGCGCCCGCCGGGGCGGTGCTCTGCCCGCGGCCAAGTGCAGCGGGCGCCGGGGTGCCGGGGCGCGGGAGGGCGGCGCGCGGGGCTCCGCTTACCTTCCGCTGCTTACAGATAAGTCGAGGTCGGTGCAGCGCCTGGCTCGAGCATGTCTCGCCGCGGACCCGGGCAAGCCTGGCGCGGCACGGAGCACTCCGGGCAGGGCATCCGCGGCGAGGCTCGCCGGGCTCGCGCGGAGGAAGGCTCGGCTCCGGGGACTTGGCCGGCTGCGCGCCCGCCGCCCGCCCCCTCCACCGCCGCCGGCCCGGCCCGGCCGGCCCCCGCGCCGCAGCTCGCGTCCCTCCGGCCCCGCTCAGCGACGCGCGCGAGGAGGCAGCGGCTCGGCCGGCTCCGGGGACGCCCGCGCGCTCGCTCGCTCGCGGCGCGGCGGAGCCAGCCACAGCCACCCGGCTTCGTGCTCCTCCGATGTCCTCATTTACTGCAATTGTCTTCGGCGAGATCTCGGAGCAGGGGCCGGGAGGCGGGGGTGGAGCGGGGGAGGGAGCGGGAGGGAAGTCCTTGCCGCTGCTCCCGGGTCCCAGCTACTCCGCCGAGCCGGGCGGCCGGAGGACAGGGCGCCTGAGCCGCGCGCCCGCCGCCTGTGCGCCCGGCTGGCACCGAGGCGGGCGGAGCCCCGGGCCCCGCGGGGCGGGGGCGGGGGCGGCGCGGGGCCCGGCCGCGTGCGTGGGGTGGGGGAACCGGAGGGAGCGGAGGGGCCCCCGCCCGCCGACGCCGGAGCCAGAGCCCGAGCCGGAGGAGGAGGTGGATGGAGCCGCCGGCGGCTGCCGCCTGCGCGCGGGGCTCCACCGCGGCGCGTCCTCGGGCTTTCTGGGCTGCAGGCGGCGCTGCGCGGCCCGGGAACTTGTTGAGCCTACCCTGGAGCCGCCTCCAGAGCAGCCGGAGGGCGGGGACCCCAGGTTTTCTCTCGGGAGGGGTCGCTGGGGGCCCCGCGCGATGGCTGCCTGCGGTGCCAGCTGAGCCAGCCCAGTGGGGTTCGGAAATCCGGGAGCGCGGGGGACTTAGGCGCCTGCCCCCTCACCTGCGGATTGCTGCCTGGTGGAGGCCGGGGTCCAGGCGCGTTCCCTGGAGTCCAGCCTCGTGGCAGCTCCTTTAAGTGGAGGCTGGCAGGCAGGCCAGCTGTGCCTGGCCTGAGGACCCAAGTGGAACTGCCCGCGGAGTCCCTTGCCCGCTGGCATTCGGGAGCCCTCCAGGCAGGCGCTGGCGCCGCTCCTAATCAGGACCCTCCTTTCTGCACTCACATTCGCCACCCACCTGCGATGCCAGGGCGCCTGCTGCGTTTGTTTCAGGCCAGAGTCGAGCTCACTTGGGGAGGCAGAGATCTGGGGCGCCCAAGGAGCTACACCCCCTTGCTCCCTCGATCCAGCGATGAGTAGGTCCTCGGAGCTGGAAACAGCTGGCCGGGGCCTCCCTGATTCCTGGCAGGACCTGGTGCCGGGGCCTGGGACCAGGCAGCCAGCTAGCTGCAGGTCTCCTGGCTCCCTACATTTTCTCAAGTGGGGGGCTTGAAGGTCTTTCTCCTTGAGCATACCTGAAAGGAGCCACACTCACTAGTTTTAATGGTTCCTAAGAAAGGTCAGAGAAATGGCAAACTGAGGGCAGGGACAGGCTTTGGGGACTGAATTCAGAGGACAGTTGGTGGCCTCCTGCCACTGGGGCACCTCTTCAGACACAGCTGCTGGTGCTCACACCCCTGCTCATTCCTGAGCCCCTGCCTTTCGCAGCAGCCCTGGGCCTGGAACTCAGCCATGGCTGGGTCCTCGTTCACAGCTGAACTGAGCCTAGGCCTGTGTTTTGTACAGTGTCAGGTCTTTCCAAATCACTTCATATGAAATACTTCCCTTGTTTATACATGGGTGCTTGAGGTGATATGTCCAGATATCATGCAAGAAAATCATCCTATGGGAGCTCCCTGGTAGCCTAGCGGGTTAAGGATCTGGTGTTGTCACTGCTGTGGCTCAGGTCGCTGCTGTGGCATGGGTTGGATCCTTGGCCTGGGAACTTTCGAATGCTGGAGGTGGAGTAGAAAGAAAGAGCAAGAGAGTGAGAGAAAGGAAGGAAGGAAGGAGAAAAAGGAGGGAAAAAGGAAGAAAGAAGGGCGGGCAGAAAAACCTCCTGCTAAAATCTCCCTTTCCTGCATCCTGTGGAACACGACTCTATAATCCCCGCATCCAGATAGCCCAGGAAGGGAATCCTGAATCTATGGATCCAAATTCTGCCACCGTGCTCTTTTTGTTATCTTTTTAAAAGCTAGATTCCTCAGGCTTAATTTTCAGCCTCTTTACTTCTCTGTAACCCCTGTTCTGCCTGCAAGGAAATGGATGTTGAGCATGGGTAGGGCTTGGGGCATTTAGTGCTGGGGGGAGGGGTTGTCTCCACGGATGTCCCCAACATAATCCCCCGTGGATGGGCTATTGCTACTGTGGGCCCAGTATCCTCTCCCAGGGTTCTGGGTAACTTTCGGTAAATCTTGCTTTATTGCTAATCCATAAAATCAAAATCTGTCTGACATCTCTTAAACATGTCACCATAAATCAGGCTGCCGGGAAATCCTGAGCTTGTGCTGGTGGTAATGGAAAACTAAATTTTTGGGATCTATGAGCAAAAACAGATAAATGAAAATGCACAAACGCATGCTGCTCAGAACAGAGCAGCGACAGGTCAAGGTGTGTGCTGGCAAGAACCTAGCTCCAGGGACAAAGGTATTTGAGATCCACATGATGTGTCATTTCGGAAGAAAATGGAAAGCCGTAATTGGCGGGTTAGAAAAACCACTTACTGGAGTTCCCTTTGTGGTGCACAGGAAACAAATCTGACTAGTATCCATGAGGATGTGGGTTCGATCCCTGCCTCGCTAAGGGGGTTGGGGATCTGGTGTTGCTGTGACCTGTAGTGTAGGTCGCAGACATGGCTTGGATCCCGCGTTGCTGTGGCTGTGGTGTAGGCCAGCAGCCTCAGCTCTGATTCGACCCCTAGCCTGGGAACTTCCATACGCGGCGGGTGTGGCTCTTAAAAGAAAAAAAAAATGAAAATAAAAAATTAAAAAAAAAACCCACTTACAATGAAGAGGAGAATTTAATTGACCTTTTTCATTTCATTAAGACTGCTTGTACTTGTTGTCCAGTTGTTTTTCTGAGTCAGTTGAAATTATAGATACCCCTTCTCTTTTTGGAACAAAGAAACTGTGGTATTACATTATTGCAAGTTTTAACTTCGCAGAGGTAAATACTGATTGGAGCCGGAGAGGAATTCCTCATGGGTGAAGGTGATGGGTCATCCCGGTCTAATCTTTAAAGCAAATGCTATGCAGGGGGCTCGCTGGGGACACGGGGATTCAGCCCTCTTTCTGCCTACAGGCTCCCGTGGCATCATTTTTTAATGGCTGGACGTTTGTGTATTTTTAGGGTATTGAATGAATCATGTCCAGTTTCCTTAGAAAAGGAGTTAAAGTTGGTAGAAAGCAGATTCATTTTAGGAATGAATTAGATCAAAATTGGTTTCTTACATCTTGTTTCAGAGTTTTGTTGGAAAGGATGGACTTGCAAAGGGAAAAAGAGCTACTTTGAAAGTAGAATTTCCTGAAAGCAGGAGCACCTAAGAATAAAAATACAAGAAAGTACAAGCCAGGTGATTAAGAAAATATCCGAGTCTCTCAATTCTTTTGCTTTCTTCCGGGATGCCTGTGGGTGTTGGGCAGTAAATGGTGAATTTTCAGCCCTACAGCTTAGTGAATTTTGAGGTCTCAAGTTCCACATGAAAAAAGACAAGAATGTTCATTAGTTTTGTCCATCTGAGTTTCAAACTGGAAATTTCTATCAACAGTAGAATGGGTACAATTTGGGGGTTTATTCATGCAGTGGAATACTACACAGCAATGAAAAATTATTGCTGATGCATGTAGTAACACATGCTGTGACCTTCACGAACCTTGTGCATCAGTAGCCAGACACAACAGTCAACGTCAGATGGTTCCATGGAAACAAAGTCCAAGAGGGCGAAAAAGTTACCAACGGTGGTAAAAGTCAAAATGGGTGTTTTCTTGGCGCATTTTCTTTGCACAGAGCCACGCTGCCTTCCGTGTATCTCGGACGAGGTGGTTGCACAGCTGTATGCTGACAACCAAATGCATGGAGACGTTTTCCTTTCTTCAGTCTGGGCCTTCTCTCTGAAACTATGCTATGTCTACACACGTGTTCCCCAATAATCTGCCCCTTTAAATGAACCAGCTTATTAGTCGGTGATATTAGCTTGTATCTTCTGAAGCCTCTTTCTCTCCAGAAACCTAAGCCAAGAGAGGAGGGGACTGTCAGGGGACTCGTCGCTCTGCAAGTGAGGCTTTTGATCAGCTGCAAGTCAGGGCTTCCTTCTTTGGGAGGCTGCAGCCAGCTATCTGCCAACTCTCAGCTTTGAGCACAGTAGCGTTCACGTCATAGTTGGTTTTCTGCCTCGTCCTTTCATGCTCTGCACTGCCCGTCAGGTGAGCCCATGTCTATGATGGCAGGTCCCCTCCTTCCATTCAGAAGCTGCGGGTACAGCTCAGTGGTGCTCAGCCCCCGCCGAGGGGATGTGACTGTGGTGGGCCTACACCCGGAGGGGAGGGATGAGTCACGTGAGGCCGTCTTGCCTTTTCTCTTTCAAGAACAAGACAGCACACTCACAGGGGCTCCAGCCGCACCTCGTCTTTGGCCTAGAAGGCTTATGAGAAGCTCTCTGAATCACTCCATTTGTTGAATTCTGCCCAAGCTTTTACTGCCCACTGGCTGGACTGACTTTCTACGTGTGACCATTTCCCTCTGTGTAAAGTCCTCTGCCTGAGGCTCTTCCATTGTCCTGGGAGCAAAGCCCTGCTTCCTCCTGGTGGGAGTCAGAGCTGTTTCTCCAGTGCTGGTCCACGGCCAGGGCTCTCGGGTCCCCCTGCCCGCCCCGTTTCCTTTCCTCCAGTGATGAGCCCCTGGAGATGTGTGTTGCTCTGGATCACAGTCCGATACCAGGACACTGAACATCATGCGGAGTAGCTGAAATTCCTCGTTGTCTTCAGTGCGTCATTGTGAACCTCATTTATCGTAGGAAATTGAATGGGTTTTTTTACATTTTATTTATTTATGTATTTAGTTATTTTTGCTTTTTAGGGCCACACTCCCAGCGCATGGAAGTTCCCAGGCTAGGGGTTGAATCAGAGGTGCAGCTGCCGGCCTACACCACAGCCACGGCAACTCCAGATCCTGAACCCACTGAGGGGGGTCAGGGATCGAACCCGCCTCCTCGTGGATACTAGTTGGGTTCGTTACCACTGAGCCACAAGGGGACCTCACTGGTTTTATTTTTAGAGAGAAGGAAAGTGTCTGTGGTTTCTCTTCAGCGTGTCTGGTCAATGCAGGATCTGAGGCGAGAGATGGTGCCGAGTGGCCGTTCCCTCTCCTTGCGCGCGTTGGCCCGCTCCTCTCCCCATCCCCCCAGCCCCTCCTGTTCAGGCCTCTGCAAACCCAAAGGCTTCCACTGGCCTAAGTCTGTTACTACCCACTCTCCTTTAGGGGGATGTGCTGAGAAAATCAATGCCTGGGCCTTATTTAGCTGACCTTGACTTTATGAGTCTGGACCATGGGTCCCAGGGGACTTTGATGATCTCCTGGGGAGCAGATCTCCTCCAGGTGAGGCAGAGAGCCAGGGGCCTCTTCCTAAATAGATATATAATATATCTATAAATATGTAAAATAGTTGAGAGAGTTCCGTTGTGGCTCACTGGTAACGAACCTGCCTAGTATCCATGAGGACTCCGGTTCGATTCCTGGCCTTGATCCAGTGGGTTAAGGATCCGGCCTTGCCATGAGTTGTGGTATATGTCACAGATGTGGCTCGGATCTGGCGTTGCCGTGGCACAGTCTGGCAGTTACAGCTCTGATTCGACCCCTAGCCTGAGAACTTCCAGAAGACATGGGTGCAGCCCTAAAAAGACAAAAAAATAGTACAGTTGATTTACCATTTTCTTTCAAGTTCTGCTGCACTGGAAAGCGACCCTGTCATTCATATGTATATACATGCTGTTTTTCATTCTGTCTGCCATCAAGTTCCACCCCAAGAGACTGGACACACTTCCCTGGGCTCTACAGCAGGACTCCGGGGGCTTCCTCTTAGTCCCTGCTGGTAATGGTGGCAGTCCCTTTGAGCTGCCGAAGCCCACTCCTCAGAAAGCAGGTGATATGCCCCGGGCTGAAGAATACCTTTGACCAGAATTAGGTCAAGAAGGGATAAAAAATTGCTTTCAGATTTCAGTGTCTGCTCTGCTCATCCACTTTGCTGGTGTCAAGACTGCTAAGGACCCTTTCTCAGGCTGTGTGCCCAGTGCTCACAAGGCCTGTGGTCAGTGTGGGGAGCGCCTCAGGGAGCCTGAGGTGCCTGGTGCAGGTATCTCCTTGTTTGCCTTCTGTTCCCACTGAGGGTTCACGGGAGGAGGAGGAGGGGGACCAGGCAGAAGAACATGGAAGGCTCCGTAGGTCACTCTTTTCCTTCCACCAACCCTCTATGACAGTGATGATGGCCTTCCTTCGTCACATGCCTGCAGAATGCATGCACCTGCTATGCTGGCTCTCCTCTCGTCCTCACAAGACAACCGTGCAAGAGATGCTCTTCTCCTCTTTGCACAGAAGAATAACAGAAAAGTTAAGTCGTTTCTCCAAGGTCACACAGCAGAAAGGGCTGGAGTCTAGATTCACATCCGGTGCTGCTGGACGGTAGCCGCAATGTTCCACTGTCCTCCTGGGGCCTTTTGTTTTCATATCACTATGGACTTTGCTCAGGAGCTGACTTCGTGCTACTCTGTTGAGACCACGCATTGGTCAGACGTGACCGTCCCCCGGCGGGACCATGGGGTGATCTGTTGCAGCCACAGCTGCCTGGGTCCAGAGTGGACTGCACCCCTCTAGCTGCTTGTGGCCTCTGCTCGGCTCTGTCATGGGACACATTCTGACCAGAACTGGTCGCTGCTAAGGCCAAGCTCTGCTAAAGGAGGTTTGCTTTTTACCAGGTATTGTTTCTCCTTTACTGCTCATACTTCCTGTGTCCCTGTATCGACTAGACTTTCAAGTAAAAACAGTCCTTGGAACAGCAGCATATTATAATCATCTCATATTTGGAGAGCATCTTGTGCTTCTCCAGTATAATTTCAATGGTCTTATCACACATTTTCTTCATCAAATAAGAGCTTGTAGACAATCTCTCACAATCCATGTTCTGTACAGACCCCAGAAGGCCATTTCAGATTCTCCCAATGTCATTTGCCATGATGCTCTGTTACGACAGCTCTCTGAATGTATTTGCTTGGGAACGTGGGTCCTGCGTGGCGTGGTAACCAACTGCCATCCGTTGCAAAGCAAGCGATGTGTTCTTACACGCCAACTTCCCAGTGGGAGAAGTACAGATTTTTCGTTTTCTCTCTTTTTTTTTTAATTAAAGTGTCATTGATTTGCAGTGTTGTGTCACTTTCTGCTGTATAGCAAAGTGACCCAGTCATATATATACACACACACACACACCCCTTCTTTTTCTCATATTATCTTCCATCATGTTCCATCCCACGAGTTAGGATATATAGTCCCTTGTGCTGCACAGCAGGACCTCTCATTGCTTATCCATTCTAAAAGTAATAGTTTGCATCTATTAACTCCAAATTCCCCGTTCATCCCACCCCGATCCCAACCCCCTGGCAACCACAAGTCTCTCCTTTGTGCCCATGAGTCTCTTTCTGTTTCACAGGTAGGTTCGTTTGTGCCATATTTTAGATCCCGCAGCCACTGTGGAAAAAAGCAGAGACTTTTTAAAAGGTCTCTTGTTATGTTGGGTGACCTCTAAGGTCACACCCAGGTTTTCAGTTCTGAGTTCTTCACAAACATTTCTTTTTTTCATAGTACCCCATCCTTGGAGAATTAAATAGCCCATTACTTTAATTCCACTGTGCCGTAGGGTTGCAGATCTGCTGGTTTCCTGATTTGTGTTTTGGCACCTGTGGGAGCAGCGTTAAACCCTCGATGTGTGCCCTGCCTTAGATTCTCACTTCTGGGTTCCCATCTGTTAATCCTGGTGCACCTTCAACTAACAGAAAAGCCCTAACCAAAAACATATTTTAACACATTTCTTATACAAGTTTAGCTTTTTACAAGATTCAAAGAAAAGCAAGACATTTTGTGTTTAAATGTTGCTGAGTGTTCTCTTTTAATTTTTTTTTTTTTAAATATAAAACTCAGTATCGTGGGTTAAAATGCGTTTGGTTAGAACGTGGAGCCGACAGCCAGCATTGACCGTGACCTCTATACCACTGATCGCAGCTCCCTGGTGGGTTCTCCCCCGGCCCCCAGGTTTCTGAACTTAGAAAAGGGGAGGGGGCTTGTTATTCCAGGACCTGCATTTCATTCCAGTGAGGGGGTAAGCCAGACAAAACTTGTGCTTGTTGGTGTTCATTGGCTATTTCAGGGGATTAAAGGAAGAAACTTGAAAATCCATGCATTTTTTTACTTTTTAATTTTATTTATTTACTTTTTTTTTTTGATGGCCTCACCTGCAGCCTATGGAGGTTCCCAGGCTAGGGGTCTAATCGGAGCTGCTGCTGCCAGCCTACACCCCAGCCACAGCCACACGGGATCTGAGCTGCGTCTGCGACCCGCACCACACAGCTCACATCAGTACTGGATCCCCTGAGCAAGGCCAGGGATAGAACCCGCATCTCCACAGGGGCCAGTCAGGTTCTTAACCTGCTAAGCCACCATGGGAACTCCTTGAAAATCTGTGTGTTTTTTTAAAAAGAAATTGGAGGTGTGAATTCTGAAACTGATTTCCCGCCCCCCCCCCCCTCCCCAGGTGGAAAGAACATTAGCAGAGCAATCTTTTAGTTACTCAGTGTCAAGTTTCCAGGAAATCTCCCTTCATTCCTTTGCTCTGTTCTCAGTATGGACCCCCAATGTTTGTTTCAGAATCTGTTAATGTCTGAAAATGTTCACCGGCTCCCGGGTATTTCAGTGAGGGTTCTGGAGACAGAGCGCTGGGGCCCTAAATGGCCCCTCTTGGCTGCCGTTCAGCGTGTCCTCATTAGTGGTCATTTGTCCCCTCCTGGCCTATCCTGCGCTCCACATCCCTGGGCTCCTCTGAATGTGGATCACCTTGCTCCATCGGATTGGCCTGAGCACGTACGAAATTAGCCCTTCGTGCGGATGCCTCGGGCCATGAGCCTTGTGCCCGAAAGTTCTCCTGGAAGGTGAAATTTATTGATGATTTATTACATTCACTGAATCCAACTCTGAAAATGAAGAGATTTATTTGAATGGTACTTATTTTCCCCCTTGCCGCCGCAGAGTAAATATTGTCACATGAAATTGCTGATGATGCTTCTGAATCCCTTAAAATAAGAGTTGTGATTCATTCGCACCATGAAAATAGGAAAGAGTCAACATCTTCACCTTCAGGTGCCTCAGCCCTCGGCTCTTTCCTTTTTGGTCTCCGGGTGTTAATGAAGATTTCTTCACGTCTGGAGGTTTCTTTGCTCCCGACTTCAGCATGGGCAGGCATGAGGGTTCTGGATGTCTGGTCTGTGTCTCAGACCCGGGAATTCCAGGTTCAGGCTCCATTGGGCTTTGGCCAAATTGCGTGAATTCAATTCGATATTTGAGACAACCTCTTGTGATAAAACAGGCAGATGAAAGCCATACCGCAGTTCGGTCGCACACGTGGACGGAGGCAGATGCTCCTGGCACAGAGCTTTCCAAAGAAATGTTTTCCTTTAATATGTTAGGCATATGGAGAGTTCTTTGTTGTATTCGTGCTCTTCCACTAGACACACCTACTTGTTAGTACCTAAAGGACATTTTAAACCATTGATGTAGTGGAATCCACTTAAGGTGTGATCCATGTGGCAAGAGTTGAAATGTGGCTGATGTTTGCCATGAAATTTAAATAAGCTCCACTAAAGCAGCAATAATGTCTGTATACCATGTAAAATGCAAAGCTCTCCCATGGACTTCTTTATTCTTTATTTTTTGACAAGCATGCATAATCTCTACATTTGCATACAGAGTAGAATCAATATTTTAAGACAGTTATTCTTTTACATAGACGTGTTTTTTTTTTTCCCCCAAATCTTTGGGTGTGACTCCCATTGGGCACACTCCTTATGTGAAAGGCGGGTTTGGCAACAGGTGAACTGATAGAGCTTTCACTTTCCCTGATGCTCGTTTGGGTCGAGGCTACCTTCAAAAAACCAGTGTCTGTCATGTACTTAGAGGCATTCGGTTTGTCAAAAATTACTTAATACAAAAATGACTTTGCAGGACTGCATCGCGTCTTTTGCGCCAGGTGTAATCTACCCTACATTCTTGTTCATACTCTCATATGAATACCCGTATACCCTGGAAATTGCTGAAATCGTGGTGCGTTTCTGTGTGTGTTCCAGGACCAAGGTGTTCTGGACATAATTGGGGTGGTCAGAGCAGAACATCCCTCCCATCGGTGTGCTAAATTCCCCTCTACTTTAGCAAACCGAGGGCAGGGTTTATTCACTCTGGATGGCGTTTATTCACTCGAAACCAGGGCTGAAGCAGCAGAGGTGGACCTGGCTCTTAAAGGACCAGGCAGTGTATTAGATGCATCCCTTGTTTTCTCCTATTTTCACCCGCTCTGCAATGTTATCGAGTCCCAGCACGTGAAATGCTAGTGTGATACAGAAATTGAAGGGCCGGTTGTGTAGCATCTTGGAAGATTTTTTGGCCTACACCACTTCTCCGAGTTACGGTAAGTTGGAATTGATTAAGATGTTCTTCCTGGTACTTTTGCACAGCCCGTCCATTGAGTTCATTCCTGTATTTGCACTAGCCGCCGCTCTCCTCTCGCTGGTATACGTAGATTATTGGCCTAGGAAACATTTCATTTCAATACATGCTCATTTCTTCTGGACAAATGATAAGTCTTGGCATCTCGGTTCTTGTCCTCCATGAAGCGCAGGTGGGTTTCGATACCATCCCTCCCCCATTAACCGTTACGACATGCTGGGCTTTCACGAGGAAATAGAACATTCCATCACCTTCGTCCTCCGGTCCTCATGAAACTAACTCACTTTATGCTGATTGGCTTTTCTGTGCTGCTCATGGTTCTAGAGCTTTCATGAATTCAGACCTTAATCTTCCTCAAAGCTCAGTGAACGTGGGTCACGGTTATATCAACAGCCTGGCAGGTGGAGAAGGAAGCAGGGGGAGTCAACATGTGCGACGGAGGGAGGCCTGGCATCTTTCATAAACATGGCTACCCCGAAGCTGTGAACGCTGAGGAATCTTCTCCGGAAACGTCAGAGAAGGATGGGATGATGAGTGGGCAAAATAGAAAGATTAGTATTTGTGTTCAACTTGGACCTGATGGAACCAGTAGCATTTTAGAAGATCTGGAAGTACTGTCCCTCTGTCCCCAGGAAAACAGAACATCCTTGCCCGCGTTGAGAACAAGGATAATTATGTCATTTTGGGATTGTCTGAATGGACAACTAACTGCCTTTATTACCCAACTGTTAATGGAAGGCATAGTTTACAGCCGGGTGGGGGTGCACGTTTTCTTAGAGTTACACAGTGAATATTTTCAACTTTGGGGGTCATACAGTCTCTTGTAAAAACCATCTCTGCTGTCGAAGCAGAAAAGCAGCCACAGCCACTAGGTGAGCAAAGGAGCATGGCTGAGTTCCAATAAAACTTTATTTATAAAACCAGCAAGTGGGCTGAGTTTGGCCTACAGCCTAGTGTTCTGGCCTCTGGTTCATCGCATCAGTTGTTCTGAGGAATTTCGATGTCATGTATAGGCCCCGATTTTAAGGAGGAATTAATAGAACACCTGATTCGTCACAAGAAAGAGTGTTTCCCCTTTTGCTTCTGGCAGACTCTGTCCTTTGGGCAGAATTAGATCCGTGTGTCCTATGGAGGTTGACTTCTGCTGCGTGATGTGGGGCTGGCGCTGTTCATCTGTTAGCATTGTGGTGACAGACAGTAATTCCATGCCTCCAGATGCACATTTTTGGAAAAACAAAAACCAGAAAGACAAAATTGGGAATGGCAACGTTTTGGCATTGTGTACCGGGAGGATTTGGCTTTGCTGGTTATGGGAATACTCTAGTTATTGGAACTAAAAGACAGTAAACTCTTCAAAGGGAAGTGTGTGTGTGTGTGCGTGTGTGTGTGTGTGTGTGTGTGTGTGTGTTGGGGGGCCTTTGCACTTCTACCCCTGGAGAAAACACTATATAAGTCAAGACAAGATGATACCGCAGGGTTATTATTGGATTTTCATCGATGGCTAATTTATTTCGGTGCTTCAAGAGGCCAAATGGAATATCTTTTCCATGGGCTTTTAATTCTGGAGCTATTCATAGTGACTGATATGAATAGATATAGTTATTTCCAAACAGTTGAGATAAAGTTTCTGTAATGGTTCTTTGTATCCATATGAGAAATGATTAAATGTTAGTAACTTCATATGAATTTTTCACCAAAATTTGAATTAATAATCACTGAAATATCCTCACTAATATTATACTTAATTCTTCAGGTTTGAATCTTTCCAGGGAGCAGAGATGTCCCGTCCCTGTATCATTGTTTCAAACATGACAAAAATGTGACATAGGGATCATTGAATTCCATAAACTTCATTGTGTGTCGTCACTCCACTGTAACATTTGCCAGCCTTGTATCCTTTTTCACATTTGTTTATTTATGTATTTATTTGGGGCTGCACCTGAGGCATAGGGAGGTTCCCAGGCTAGGGGTCGATTTGGAACTATAGCTGCCAGCCTATGTCACAGCCACAGCAACGCGGGATCTGAGCCGTGTCTGCAACCTACACCCGCAGCTCATGGCAACGCCGGATCCTTAACCCACTGAGCAAGGCCAGGGATCCAACCCGTGTCCTTATGGATGCTGGTCAGATTTGTTAACCGCTGAGCCACAATGGGAACTCCTGCCAGTTTCCTATCCTATGTTAGTAGTTAGTGGTACTCTCTAAAGACATATGATAAACCTTTAATTTCGTGTGGCACCATTTCTGTGTAGCCTGTCATCAAGACTGGGGAGCTCCTTTGTTAAAATTAGTTCATCGTGTTATAATTTACCTGTTGGTGGTTAACGTAATCTCTTTGGCGCTGGCTGTGTATTAACCTACATACACTGCGCCTCTCTCAAGTGTGTTTAGGAAGCATCTTTGACTTGACCTCCTCACGCCATAACTCTTAGAAGCACGGAAAGTCCATTGAATATCCAGAGGCAATGCTTTGGTTTCATCCGCTCCTTGCGCTGACAACGAGTGGCAGCTTCGAGAACCCGTTTTCATTTTTACACTGAGTTTCCCTGATGCGTGAGAATGTTTAACACAGAGAAGGTCGGAGAGGGTTGGCCTTACCTTCGGAGTTTTGGAGCAGAAGCACAAGCCAGTGTGTGCTGTGTACATTCCAGGGCTTGATTTGGGTTTTTGTAGAAGAAAGCAAAGTTCGAGGCGGTTCTCTGTGGGGAAGATCACATTCGAGGTTTTCTGAAGGTCGGAGACAGGAGCAAGGACCAGAAGCTGCGGGGAAACCAGGGGCGTCGGCGACCCGGTGCTTCCCAGGACTTGCCTGGTCGTGGGGGGGATGCTGGACCTCACTGTCAGAACTGAGAATCTGAAAC
Source organism: Phacochoerus africanus (assembly GCF_016906955.1). Lineage (NCBI taxonomy): Eukaryota > Metazoa > Chordata > Mammalia > Artiodactyla > Suidae > Phacochoerus > Phacochoerus africanus. The sequence goes on from NC_062558.1 coordinate 136,788,086, forward strand.
CATGTCTCATGCAGCCCATCACTGAGGAGGCAGGTTCTTTACAGCCAGGCTTCCTTTTTTCCTTGCTTGGAGCTGTCTTTCATTTTATTTATTCTTTTTCTTTTCTTTTCTTTTCTTTTTGGCCTCACCTGCGGCATGTGGGAATTCCCAGGCTAGGGACCAAACCTGCATCACAGCAGTGACCCGAGCTGCTGCAGTGACAACGCCAAAGCCGAGCCACCAGGGACCTCCTCATTTTAAAGTGATGGATTTGGAGTTCCTGTTGTGGTTCGGCAGGTTAAGTTCTCGACATACTGTCTGTGAGGATGTGGGTTCGACCCCTGGCCTTGCTCAGTAGGTTAAGGATCTGCTGTGGCTGTGGCTGTGGTGTAGGCAGGCTGGCAGCTGCAGCTCCAATTAGACCCCTAGCCCGGGAACTCCCATATGCCACAGATGCAGTCTTTAAAAAAAAAACAAAAGAAAGAAAAACGAAACGAAATAAGAGAAAATAAAATAATGGATTTGGAAAATAGAAAAATGGCAAAAGTGCAGGAAAATGATTCACACCTGTAAACGCCCCATCAAATAAGTGGTGAAGATAAATATGTCCCACAGCCAGGACCGTATGTGTTACGTGTAGAAATTGTTGAAGGAACTCGAGAGGCGGAGGGATCGCTGCTCCAATTATACATAAATATGCCCACCTCCCTCTTTTATTTTTTATTTTTTTATTTATTTTTGGTCTTTTTAGGGCCGTACCTGTGGCATATGGCAGTTCCCAGGCTAGGGTTCGAATCAGAGCTGTAGCTGCCGGCCTACACCGCAGCCACAACAACACCAGATCCTTAACCCATAGAGCGAGGCCTGGGATCGAACCGGCACCCTCATGGGTACTAGTTGGGTTCGTCACTGCTGAGCCACTGTGGGAACTCCCCCACCTCCTCCTCTTAGCTGTGAACCTGAAGACGCAGAGCCTCTGAGCACACAGATTCAGCTGGGGCCACCTCCTAAGCCTTGTCCCCTGACCTTAATTCCCCTAGTAGGGCCGCAAGGGTTTGCATGCCGTCTGTGCTCTCTTCCAAGGACGTGGAGATTTGGCCTCAGGAAATCCTAAGCTTGGCTTCTGCGCAGCGGGTAGAAGTCATCCTTCCTGCGTTATCGTTACTCAGACACATTAGGGTGCTATGCCAGGTTTGTTTGTTTTTTTTTTCAATCAGACGAAAAAAAAAAAAAAAAAAAGATTTCCATCTCAGTTCTTTGGTTCCCTCACAGTGTGAATGGAATTTTTTATGGAGCCTTAAATTTGGTGGTTATTGTCCCATTACCTGTAGAAACTATGGTAAAGACTCCATTCCACCCCCGTCAGCACGTGCCGCCGGCGCCATCAGGGCCCATAGCGCAGTCCCCCCACTCATCTCGGGAAGAACGGCCCCTGCTCCGCTTGGCAGATGACTCCCGCAGAAGCCTTGGAGCAGGGAGGAGGTGATGGAAGGCCCCTGAGCTGCCGTCCAGGGGCCTGTGCCTGAGAATTTATTCCGAGGAATGGAGGACTGCATTGAGTTGGAAGCAGTCCGAAGGGGCGGCTTTTTTTTCCTGAGATTCCTGGGAAGTCCCTCGCAGCCTGAGCCCAGGAATCCAAAAATGCAAATTGACCAAGAGCTAAGTCAGGCTGTTCCTTTTTCCTTCCTCCTCTGCGACCTCGGCCTTTCCTTCTGTCTGTCCCACGTTGCTGCTCTGTGGCTCCTGGCGCAGGCCATGGATGCCCGAGAGCCAGGCCAGCTCTCTGCGCCTCCCTGCAGGAGCCGGGCTGCTGGTCCAGGTTGGGAGCAGGATGACCTCTGCTGGTCTCTCTCTTTATGTTTTCCTTCCCCAAGGATTCCTCAGCACAGGAAATGGAAAGCCTGATGCAAATTCTTCCCCTCTGCTCCATCGTCTTGGGCAATGTCTTTAAAAGAGTGAAATAAAAGCTCAGAGTATTCTTGGGGCTCTTTCTAAATGTGCAAGGGCTCAGTGACTTAATGCATTACAAGCAGCGGCTCTTGGCATCCTTTTTAGAGCCCCAGCTGGGCAGTCCAGCCCTGCACACCCAGGGCAGCTGGGGAAGGCAAATGCACCTTGCTGGTCAGCTGGGGTTTGCTGTCTCCTCTGTGGGGAAGGGCATTTCTCTTAATTTACGCGGCAGGTCAATTGTCTGGGTTGCTAAGCGGATGCTGTCAGACACTTGAAGGGGAGAAATGCTCTTCCTCGGCGTGTCCCCAAAACTCATTCATTGATCTTTGCCAAGCCGGCGTCTGTGTCTCCTCTTTTCCACCTTTACAGGGGCGCATGAATTTGGGGTTTGGGGATATGATCTGGCCAGCCTCAAGGTGCTCTAGGAAGCAGAGCTGTCTGTGTGCGTTTTATTATTGGCATATTTGCCTCTGACGTGTCACAGCTTTCAGGATTGGTTTTTTGTTTTGCTTTGTCTTGTTTCCCCTAGATTGTTTTAAGGAGCAGTTTGGGGGTTCGCATTAACATCAAGGGGGAGATACAGCGATTTTTCATGCACCCCTTCTCATCCCCCCTGGATGGGGGCCCTCGTTCCAGGTCACGAGCCCGCACTGACACATCCGATCCCCGCATCCGTAGATTCCTTTAGTTCAGGGCTGCTGCCCACTCTCTGGGTTTGGACACCTGTATAATGACATGTGCTCCCCATTATAGAACCATATGGAATAACTCTACTGCCCTAAAAATCCTCTGTGCTTTTTATAGTTTTGTCATATTGCCTCTAGTGTTTAACAGCTTTTCTTACTGAGTTTTTATACACAGTTGTTTTTTTTTTTTTTTTTCCTGGTAGAAATGATAAGTTAGATGATTGGTCAAATGAGAAAAGTTCAGGCACCATAATTGTTATAAAAACATATTCATGGAGTTCCCATTGTGGCTCAGTGGAAATGAATCCCACTAATATCTATGAGGATATGGGTTCGATCCCTGGCCTCTCTCAGTGGGTCTGGCTCTGGTGTTGCTGTGAGCTGTGGTGTAGGTCGCAGATGAGGTTTGGATCCCACTTTGCTGTGGCTGTGGTGTAGGCCAGTGGCTGAGGCTCCGATTCGACCCCTAGCCTGGGAATTTCTATATGCTGCAGGTGGGGCCCTAAAAACAAAACAAAAAAAAATAAAAAAAAACAAAAAAAATTAAAAAAAAACAAAAAAAATTCATAAGTAGTACATGTGGTTGATGGAAAAGGAAGATGGCATTGCAGGGAATCCGCCTGGGCTCACAGCTGCCTCCGGGATGGGGCTGGGGTCCTGGATGTGCCCCAAATTTCAAGCTGCCCTGGGAACCCTTGCCCTCTCCCGCCTCCAGCCCTTGGATTTTTTTCTCGTGCCTGTTTCAGATCATTTCCTGTCCCCGTCAACAAGTCTGCTTCCTGGAGAGTTCCCCTTGTGGCTTAGTGGTTAAGGAATCCGACTAGGAACCATGAGATTTCGGGTTTGATCCCTGGCCTCGCTCAGTGGGTTAAGGATCCGGCGTTGCCATGAGTTGTATAGTCACAGATGCGGCTCGGATCTGGCATTGCTGTGGCGGTGGTGTAGGCTGGCAGCTATAGCTCCGATGCCTCAGGTGCGGCCCTAAAAAGACAAAAAAAAAAAAAAAGTCCTCTTCCTGGCCCAGAGCAAGGTCAAGTGTGCCATGATTCAAAGTTTGAAAATAGTGCCTTTAATAAGACTTAAACCTGGAGCTGCTATTGTGGCCCAGCAGGTTAAGACCCCAGCATAGGGGCATAGCCTCCTTGAGGGTGAGGCTCTGATCCCTGGCCTCACTTGGTGGGTTAAAGATCCAGCGTTGCTGAGAGCTGTGGTGTAGGCCTCAACTGCAGCTCTGATTCTACCCCCTCTGGGGAAATTTCATATGCCGCAAGGGCGGCCGTACAAGGAAAAAAAGAAAAAACAAATAAATAAATAAATAAAATAGAAAGACTTAAACCCGAAAACCAAATGCCATTCGCTCTTGAGAATGTTTTCTTCTTTGAAGGAGTCGAGATTTTGAGAATAGGCATACGTGGAAAAATTATTCGAAACTTGCTTTGTCTTGGCGATTTGTAAAGTTCCCCTTATCTCCTTTTGTATTTTAAAAAATGCCCATCACCAGGGAGTGTACCACTTTGGTTCCTGGGCATTTTTTCAAGGCCTCAGAGGATGACCTTCGAAGGAAGAAGGATTACTGAACCCCGGCTCCCTGACTCCCCGGTTCTTTACCTGCTGGTCTCCAATGACTGGGTCTCCTCTAGATCGAGTATGAGATTATTTCAAGCAGCGGTTTGGTCTTTGCACGCGTAACTAACGGTTTTGGAAGCAAAGGTACACGTGGCCGCTGCATGACAGCACTGGCTTGTGTCGAGGAAAGTGAGACTTCACTTGGAGAAGTCGCTTTGTACGCCACGGTGCTTGAAGGATGTGCAAGCCTGCGCTGTCATCCATACGGAATCTGAAAGCGGGTTTGCAGCAAAAGGTAAAAAGGCTTTACTGCGACACGCTTTTGAGGCTGTGAGGCCTGCTCTTCATGCTCCCAGGAGTCTGGACTGCGTTTTCTTTCTCTGCTTTCAGATCCCCCAGGGGAGCGAAGCCTTTCCCTGTGGGCGTTCCTCGAGGCCCCGTCGTTCAGAAGCCTCCTTCCCTTTACGAGGCTGTGGGGTATTTGCAAGGACGTTATTCTCTCCGTGAGGGATGATGTGACCAAACCCATCACGTGCCTTTCTGGGATGGAGGCATCTCTGCCAAGGACCTTGAGGGCCACTGTTCCGTAGGTGGCTCTTTCATTCCCCGCCCCTGACCCTGTCCCCTCAAGGATGGAGGACATGGGCTCGTCAAGGATGATTTCCTTCATCTCACGTCTGTGAGATCTCCTGCTGCTTATTTTATTTTTTATTTCTGTTTTTTGGCTGTACCCAAGGCATATGAATGTTCCCGGGCCAGGGATCGACTCTGACCCCGTACCTTCGACCTATGCCACAGCACCAGGTTTAACCCACTGCACGGGCAGGGAATTGAACCCGAGCCTCTGCAGTGACTCAAGCAGTTGGATTCTTAATTCACTGTGCCACAACAGGAACTCCCATACTCTTTGGGTTTGGTTTTTGTGTTTGTTTGTTTGTTTGTTTTTTGGCTTTTTAGGGCAGCCCCCATGGCATATGGACGTTCCCAGGCTAGGGGTCAAATTGGAGCTGCAGCTGCTGGCCAACACCACAGCCGCAACAATGCCAGATCCCAGCTGCATCTTCGACCTACATGCCGCAGCTCGTGGCAATGCCAGATCCTTAACCCACTGAGTAAGGCTGGAGATGGAACCTGCATCCTCAGAGATACTAGTTGGAATCTTAACCAGCTGCGCCACAGTGGGAACTCCCAATCGCCTGCTTCTTAAGTTTAACTTTGGAGAAGTGTTTTCATCTGAAAAAAAAAACCTCCTGATTTTTAAATTTTTAGCAGGACTACATGCTTTTTGTAATGAGTGAAACTACGGTGAAAGGTTGTACAAAGTCAAATCTAATCTCTTCTCTCCCCAGGCCCCCTTCCCATCCTGTCCTGTCACCAGCAATGCTGACAGCCCACTGTATCTTTACACAGCTTTCTTCTTGTTCATAAGTTCTTAAGCCGCTTTAAAATATACATGCATATTTTATTTGCACATGTAAGCTCAGAGTATTATTCGGAGGGGGAGGCAGATTTTCTTAGTTTTGTTTGTGTGTTTTTACAAAGTGGAATTAATGTATTCATTTTAGGGAGCTCCCGTCGTGGCTCAGTGGTTAATGAATCTGACTAGGAACCATGAGGTTGCGGATTCATTCGATCCCTGGCCTCGCTCAGTGGGTTAGGGATCCGGCATTGCCGTAAGCTGTGGTGTAGGTCGCAGATGCAGCTCAGGTCCCACGTTGCTGTGGCTCTGGTGTAGGCCGGCGGCTACAGCTCCGATTGGACCCCTAGCCTGGGAACCTCCATATGCCAAGGGTATGGCCCTAAAAAGTAAAAAAAAAAAAAAGTATATATATATATATATATATATATATATATATATATATATATATTCAGTTTACTCTTCATTGCTTTCTTTTCTTTTCTTTTTTTTTTTTTAACTCAGACTTCCTCAAGAGCAGTTTTAGGTTCACATGAAGATTGAGGGGAAGGTACAGGATTTTCGGTTACACCCCCTGACCCCACACAGGCACAGCCCTTCCCCTCTCGGCATCCCCACCTGAGTGCTATGTTTGTCCCAGCCGCACATCGGCGCTTCTTACCCACCCATCGTGCCTAGTTCACCTTAGCATTCATGCTTGGTACTTTCCGTTCTGTGGGTTTGGAGAAATGTTTGATGACACATATCCACCGTTATTTATAGCATCATATAGAATCCTTTCCTGTCCTAAAAATCATACGTGTCCTCGGCTATCCATCCCTGCCTGAGATTCCAACCAATGCTCTTTCTGTTTCGCCTTTTCCAGAAGGTCCTATAGTTGGAATCATCCATTATGTGTCGTCTTTCACTTAGTGAGATGCATGCACGGTTCCTCAGAGTCTTTTCAAGACGTGGAAGCCTCTTTCTTTTCTCTCCTCTTTTCTTCTCTTTTCTCTTCTTTTTGAACCTGCTGAATTGCATTCCACCGTCTGGATATCCACAGTATTTTTAGCTGTTCACCTCCTGAAGGGCATCTTGGGTGAATCAAATTTTTGGCAATTGTGAGCAAACCTTTTGTAAACATCGGTGTGTTTTCAAGTCCTTTGGGTAACTACCAAGGAGTAACGTTGCCACAAGGATCGTATGGTAAAAGTATGTTGTTTGGCCAAGTTGCTTTTATTCATTTGACACTATCGCACAAGCCTTCCTGCAGTCCATGGACAAAGATCTTCCTGCAGTCCATAGATACAGATCTAAGTGTTTTATTTTACCAGAAAATTCTTTAAACCTTCCTCATCTGCTGTGAACTAAGGCTGTGCTATCTCCCCTAATTTCTCAAAATAAATCTGTTATTACTAATTATCCTTGCTGCAAATTATGTTCATATTTGTTCTTCATGGCGGAAGAGTTGCTTTAAGACACCACTGCTTGGGACGTGGGCATTTGAGAAGTCATTGCAGAGCAACCAGTCGTATCCTCGATGGAGAAGGAACATGACAGATCATTTTTCTTTTTAATCAGAGCCGTCAATGATATTTTTAGTGCTTTGGAAAGATCGTATATCTAGAAAGTTCCTCTGAAAAATCTGATTTATTCTTAGTAGAGTACTCTTGCCTAATTTGGGGCTGGGATAGACTTTATATGACTTAGCATCACATTTTGAGGTGTGACAAGCATCTTTTTTGACATAAGTTCTCCGTAATGGATTGGTCATATAAGATTGGATAACACTGAGTTGAACCAGATGAAAATGTTGCCTTCTAGCAGTTTTCTCAGAAACGTTACTATATGAGTATACACTAGAAAATCGTGAAAAATGAGATAAGGCTTAGCATGCACTGTTTTCCTAACTTTCTAGGGAGTTCTTCATGTCTTTTAGTGAACCGTGCCACAGCCAGTGTTCCAGGGAACACGCTTTAGGAAATGATGCTCCGTTGGCTCTGCATTGCATGGAAAGCCACGCGCTTTCGCACCGTTGGGGTTTCTACCTTATTCTAGCTGATTCAGAGTGCTCGTCAGCATTCTTTTTTCTTCTAAATCAAACTGTATCATGCACACCAGTGACTAAATACAGTAAGTAATACAGCTTAAAAAATAATAAAATGGGCCTCTGTGCCATTTCCAGCCCTGGGTCCTTCGATGCTCCATTGGCCTTTCTCTGACGTGATCTTTAGTCGGATTTTTGTTATGTCTTTGCCCTTCTGCATAGTGTCATCACATAGATATGCATCCCCTAAAAGTATTCTCTTAGGCTTCTGGCATCATCCAATATGTATTTTTCCATGGCATGCTTTTTACTTTCAACGTTATGGTTTTGTAATCTACCCCCATTGACGCGTGCAGCGCTGCTGGGCTCATTTTCTTGAAGGTGTCCTATTCCGGTTGTAGGAATAGCTCACCATTGAGTTTTCCCTGCTTTCTGCTTGCATATATGGGTGGTGTTGGTGTTTGTGATGAGAACAGTGCCACTAAGACCATGCATCTGGAGTTGCTATTGTGGCTCAGCCGGTTAAGAACCTGACATAGAGTCCATGAGGATGTGGGTTCAATCCCTGGCCTCACTCAGTGGGTTAGGGACCCGGCGTTGCCACACGCTGTAGTATAGGTACAGATGTGGCTCAGATCCGGTGTTGCTGTGGCTGTGCCCAACAACTACAGCTCTGATTTGACCCCTGGCTCAGGAACGTCTGTATGCTGCAGATGCAGCCTTGAAAAAGAAAAGAAAATTAAAAAAAAAGAGCATGCATCTCATCAGCTCCAGACACACCTGTGTGAGGGCTTCTCTAGCTTATGCACCTGAGAGCAGAAGGGTGCGTCAGCATCTCTTTTAGGCAAACGCATCCTTAGGCAAGGAGGGACCCCCATCCTTCTCAGTCTCAGGCTCCAACAATCTGACTGAAAAACCATGAACCATAGACACGGCCGCTGGGATTCCTGCTCACTCTCCTTTCCTGATCTGGGGTGATAGGGATGGGGTGTATTTTTAATGTACACACGCCCTCTCTGTGATGGGGCGTAGCGCTGGCCTGGACTGGGGCTCTTTCCCCATCATCTCTCTTGAGCTTTCAGCTCCCCTGGGAGCCCAGGGCATGGAATCAATACAATTTAGAAGAGACGCCTCAGCTAAATTCTGTACCCTGTTTATCTGGAGATCCTGCTAGCAGGTACGGATAACGATGGACTGTGGACAAATAACCCTGCCTTGTTTTTTCAGATCTTGAAATAGACAGGATGGCTTTGATAATCCTCTTTGACTGATGGACACTTTTTTTATCCAGATCCCATTCGGAGGCTTAAAATATGCTTCCACAAGGTTGATTTCAAGATAAATTGGACAGAGCTAAAGAAAAGAAAGGTAGTAAAACCGTACCTATACATAGGATGATTTATTGACACTTTCAAAATAGCCAAAATCCAGGTTTTTTTTTTTTGGTAGCAAACAAAAACAAACAAACAAGCCAAAAAACAATAGCAAAAACATCTAAATAACATCTGTGGTGACAGCACTATTTCCCTTTTATTACCTCTATCTTCAGCCTAAGGGATGCTGCACCTCTTCTATTCAAATCTGGCTCTGAATATTCATTTGAGCTTCTGCTGCTGAGTGATCTGACTGCTCCTTTCCATCTGAAATGTAAACTCATGGAGCTCTTGCTCCCCAGGAGCTGTGTCTTAGCTCTGTCGGAGGATTGGTTCACAGGGATGGCCGTAATAGAATCCCTGATACCTGGGAGTCCGTTCTGGAATTCATGAATGATATTGTTTTCTATAAAATTGCATGAGCCAGCCAGACCCCAGGGCTGCCTCAGGGAAAACAAAACACAGGAACCCCCCTTCGGAGTCTCTTGTGAGCCACGGAACCTATTTGTCAAGGTATCATTTGTTGTATCAACTCTTTAAGGACCAAGTTTGGAAAAGCTTCTGTGAACTTTTCTGCCAGATGCCACACGAAGTAAGTAGCTGGTTAAAAAGTAAACACACAAGTTCTTGGAATCAGTCTGAAAGCAAATGGTACAGACCGTAGTGGAAACGAGCAGGAGAGAGGTGGGTGCCTGTCTGTGGAAGCTTGGCCGGCTTTTAAGGGAGGACCTCTTGCTACTTAGTGGACACTTGTCAAAGCAGGGTTGTGCTTGCGGAGAGAGCGAGGTCCCAGGAGATGCCACCCGGGAGTGTCCTTTTTTTTTTTTTTTTTTTTAAACATTTTAGTAAGATTTTTATCTTTTCTATCAGAGTTGATTTCCAATATCCTGTCAATTTCTGGTATACAGCAAAATCACCCAATCTCTCTCTCTCTCTCTCTCTCTCTCTCTCTCTCCACACACACACACACACACACACACTCTTTTCCTCACATTATCCCCCATCATGCTCCATCACAAGTGACTGGATAGAGTTCCCTGTGCAGGATCTCATTGCTCATCCGTTCCAAAAGCAGCAGTTTGCATCTACTCACCCCAAACTCCCTCCATCCCACTCCCTCCCCCTCCCCCTTGGCTACCGCAAGGCTGCTCTCCACGTCCATGACTTTGTTCCTTTTGTGTGGAAAGGTTCACTTGGACCGTATAGTAGATTCCAGATGTAAGTGATATCAAATGGTATTTGTCTTTCTCTTTCTGACTCACGTCACTCAGCGTGAGAGCCTAGTTCTTGATGACCTTTGTTCCAGCCTCTGCGCTGGACAACCTCACTCTTCCACCTGCTGGAAAATGAAGAGGCTCAGTCGGACTCTCGTGCTTGGGCAAAAGGCAGCTGTTCAGCGCCTAAGCTCTCCAGGGCAGTGATAGTAAGGCACCCCCTCCTCTACTGCTCCAGGGTTTTGTTCTTCAGGAACTAAACGCACAACTTCCTGCCACATTCCAGAAGGGTTGCTTTTTCCCATTACTTTTCCATGTGCTTGGAGTTTGCCACCTTGTTCATTTAACAGGATTCAGGTCTGCGTAGAAAGTCATTGCCCAGCGCATGTGACCCTCTGCTCTCCCTTCGGAGTGGGTACGTGTCCTGCGCGGTGCTGAAGTCCTGCGGGGACTGGCGTTGGTTCCACCTGGTTGAAAACTCGGCCTTGCCATCCTGCCTTGAGACCAGGCTGGGACCGCGGCCTTTTAGAAGGTGGCCTGTGCCTGTTCTGCTGTTGGCTCTGCTTTGCTAGGTGGCACTGCAGGATACGAGTGCTTGCAGGATAGGACTTTGTCTTTTTTCTGTTGCCGTTCCTGGCATCCACTTGTGTCTTCAGAGCTGCCTTGCAGGTGACGTGACCATCCACTTTGAGCCCTTTGCATGGAGCTTGTGCTTCGTAAACGGGTTTAATCCAAGTCGTCAGAGGTGAGGGGGCTTGGTTTCCTTTCCCCTGCTCACGTCAAACTGCCTGCGTTTGTATGCCCTGCCTGCAGTTCTCTCCCGAATTGGAGGCAAGTGTTCCTTCTTTTCAAAGCCGGTTCTGCGCTTGCCTGGTTTTTTCCCCTCCTCTTTAGAGGACTTGGTGCGTTCACTCCTCCAGGTCCTCTTGCATCTCCCTTCTCTGCATCTCCTCTGCATTCTTGCTCTGAGCATAGAGCTTTCCGAGCCCCAAAAATGCTGGCGATCATTCCTCCCTTGCGCCAGGGTGGCTGTTCTGTCTTGTTCTGTCTTTCTTTGTGCACCATTCTGCAACTCCTCCAGAATATCCAGCTGCTACTGCCCCTTCTAACTGCCCTCCCCCTGCCTTCTCAGCACTCCTTTGTGGGACTCTTCTGTCCTGGGGTCCCTAACAGCCTCTGCTCACGGCATCCCATGCCCATCAGTCAGCCCTCATCCTCTTGGTGCTTTCCCGGGCATGTGATGACCTCTTTCTTGTTGCTGATGGATTGAGCGAAAGGACGCATCACCTCACTGCTAGTAGACAGATTCCAAATAACACTTGGGGGTAGAAGTTATCACCCTAAATGTATCCACGAATAAACGGACGCTTAGAAAGATTAAGTAATCTCCCTGGTTAGCATCAGAATCCTCTCACAGCGTGGTTAGTATTGATCATTTTTAAATGCACTGTAATCCTTTCTTTCTGACCCTAGTTTTTATTTATGTTACTGCTTTCAGCACTTTTTAGTGTTGTCTGTTCATGGCATCTTTTAGCTTAGCTGTTTTCCTGCTGTTGTCCCCCTAATATCTTTCTTGCAGTTGCTCTTTTTTTCTTTTTTTTCTTACTACCTCCCTGCACAAATCTTGACGTGCAGACACATCATCTGCTGGAGTTCTTCCCTTGTTTCTCACTGGTGCTTCGTTTCTAACCTCCTCGGAGGCGCTTTTCCCACGTTGTTGCTTTGTCTTCCTAAACACCCACTTTTGATTATAAATATTATCAACCAAATGAGGGTTCTTTATTTTTCTTCACTGTTTTTTTTTTAAATAATTATGAAATATTTAAGGCTTTTTTAGCTCTAAGTAAGGCCTCATGGAACATCTTTCTGCCAAAACCTCCCTTTATTCAGGTTTATTTCCTTGGGATCACCTCTCACGAGCAGTGCTGCTGAGTCAAAAGCATTTTAAAGGAGGCTTTAGATGTGTCAATTGGGGAGATTAGAGGAGCAAAACAAAATCAAATTTAAAACACAAGCTTAAAAGCTAAAAATGAAATGCTATCTACAAATCTGAAAAAACGCCAGTGCCTCTTTCTGAATCTCATGATTGCTTATCATGTTTGCAAGCAATGTGTTGCCTTGATTCTGAGCCAATCCTGGACCTCAGTAAATGGTCAGGCACTTGCCTTTCTACATGTGTGTGTGAATTCCATCATTTTTTCCTCTTGGTAGTATTCCGTATTCCATTTTGTCCACGACTGAGATACCCAGTCCTGCAGTGGGCACCCACATTGGTCCTTTTACTCAAGCAAAAGTTGACTGATAATAGGATTCTGGCTCGTAAATTTCCTAAGTGCTTTTGCCTGCTGCTAGGAAAATTTTGGCCTTCAGAGCAATGTGTTCACAAGTGGAGCCAGACAGAGGAATTTAGAGAAGCTTTCGGTTGTCAGATGGACAAGGTCTCCCAGGAATGGCTGGAGTCAGGAGGGGATCTGAGCAGAATTTTAAGGGGAGGAAGCATGGGGTGGGGAAGTGGACCCCAGCAGGGCAGTGGCCTCCCAGTTGCTGGCAGCAGCCATCGCCTTTCCATCCTCGTGTCTGTACCTGGGGCAGGGCTGGGTGTTCTTGCTTAGGTCATCCTTTAGATCTGGTCCAGTCAAGGGCAAAGAGGGGGGGAACCCTGGTCATCGTTTCTCCTCCTCTAGCTGTTGGTGGCCAGGAGGGTAGGTAGGACAGTGGAGGGAGATAGTTGTGTGTTCGCTTGTCGCCGTGTGTATTAGGTGATTGCCGCATGCCCATGGTCAGTGCTAGAGGCATTCGGGTCTGCACCCAGCAGCCTTGTTCCCTGGCTTCACAGAGGCTTTGTTGCAACCGAGTGGGAGCTGGCTGGAGGAGGGAATAACACGCGGACAGGGAGAAGCAAGAGACATTCCAAGCCAGGTGTCTCATGCCATGGGTTAGCACTGGCTAACACCCTGTCCTTTTAGCATGACACGACTTTGTCCCTGATTTCCGGCTTTAAGAGATGAAAACTGGCTTTTTAATTGGATTCTGCACTTTACTTTCTTGGAGCTGCATAGGGTAAGCCGTTTAAGCAGTTTCATGCTGGGTTTTATTTCATTAGTGTTGCTGTGTTTGGATTATAATTCTCATAAACCTGTCGTGCGCTAATTTGCTGGAAGCCAAAATGATGAGAAACCTATTGTGTGGACTGACAGTCTGTTGTGTGTCCTGTGCTTTTGCCGGGAGACTCTGAGCTCCAAGGGATTTTTCTTAAAATGCCAAAGAGGAGTTCCCCAGTGGCCTTGTGGTTAAGGATCCAGTGTTGTCACTGCTGTGGCACAGGTTTGATCCTTGGCCCTGGAACTTCTGCATGCTGTGGGCTTGGCCGGTAAATAAATAAATAAATAAGAGCAAAGATATCTTTTAAAGATTTCCAGTTAATAAATGTTACATCCAGGGAGTTCCCTTCGTGGCTCAGTGGTTAACGAACCCAAGAAGGATCCATGAGGTTGCAGGTTCGATCCCTGGCCTCATTCAGTGAGTTAAGGATCCAGTGTTGCCCTCAGCTGTGGCGTACGTCACAGATGTGGTTTGGATCCCGCGTTGCTGTGGCTATATTGTAGGCCGGTGGCTGCAGCTCTGATTCAGCCCCTAGCCTGGGGACATCCATATGCCTCGAGTGCGGCCCTAAAAAAAAAAAAAAAAAAGGCAAATAAAATAAAATAAATAAATGTTAAATCCACTTAACAGTTTCTTAACTATTTGGAGATCTTTGTGGAAATAATGGCCAAGCCATGCTTCAGACATGTGATGCTAACATCCTGGGAATTTGAGCATCCTCAGTTAGGCTTTTGCATATTAAAGAATGATGTTGTCTTGTATGCTGGTACCATTTATCTGAGGGGAGAATGCTACATGGAAAATATTTTTATAAGGCATACAAGTTTGAGAGTAGATTTACTTTTAATTAATCTAAGGGAACATCCAAATATTTGAATGGGATTTTCTTTATAGAAAGAGGAGCATAATTTGACTTAATAGGCACTAGTATATGTGAGGCTGTAGGACTGAAAATGTTCTGTTAAAACAGAATCTGCTATTTTTTTTTTGTATCACTAATAGTAGGCCAGATAAATAACTTTGTTTCAAAATGGAATCATCAAGTCCTAACATTTGAACTTGAGAAATCTGTCTGTTTTTCTGACTGGGGGTGGTGGATGAGGGAGTCTTCTTTATTTTCTTAGTTTTTATTTTTTTAATAAAGGTTATTGGTGTGTAGTTACCTTACAAGGTTGTGTTAATTTCAGGTGCACAGAGAGTGCATCCATTATACACATGCATATGTCTGTGTCTTCTTGAAATGAGAATAAACTTGGTTACTTTCGGAGCTTTGCTGCTAAAGACTAGGACAGGTGGTGGACTTGTGTCCACTCTAGTCTCTTGCCCATACCTGTGCTTGTAGCTCTTCTCACTCCACCGGCCAAGGATGCTCTGGGCAATGACTGCTATGGTTGTGCCAAGACAGAGCAGGGCTCTTCACAGTTGCCGTATCTCCCTACTTGATGCTCCTTGTCTCTGCCACGCTGAAATTCAGAGTCCTTTCCTATTCTCCTTCCTATTTTGGGCTTTGATTTCCCAGTCACAGAACAATCCATGTCACCAACGTGGAACTTCTAGAGGTCGTTTATGTTCTTTTCCAAATTCAGAGGTGGGTCGATGGATCTGCCCTTAGGTTTTTCCTTTCTCGGGAAGGTAGATTTGGGGTACAGAAGAAACGGGGAATTCAGTGTGGCTGGACTGGACTTGCTGAATGATGCAAGTCCTAGCAAGTGTGAACAGGTGGATTTATGATCTGTTCAGAACAGCCCTGCAGAGGTAAAGGTTTTGGTTACACTTACTGCTCTTTGGGGGTTACTTACTTAGATTTTGGCTAACGTCCTCACTTCCCATCGTGATTCTACTCACTCCCCTCTTGGCCATTTTGTCCATAAAGGGGGATGGGTTTACTAGCTTGTGCCGGGGTTGGTTAAAAAAATCTGAAAATAAAATATGCATACCACAAAATTTAGCACCTTACTTTTCTTTGGGGGGGGGTGGCGACTGTGCCCACAGCATGTAGATTCTTGGGCCAGTGATTAAATCTGTGCCACAGCAGTGACAACACTAGGTCCTTAACCCACTGAGCCACCAGGGAACTCCCAGCACCCAACCTTTCTTAAGTGCACAATTTCAATGGCATTAAGGACATTCATACAGGTATGCAGTCGTTATCTGTTATCCAATAACCTGTCCTCCGTAGTGCTCCGTTCTCCTCTCCTCTCCACCCCCGGGTAGGCAGCATCCTTCTACTTTTTGTCTCTGGGAACTTGACTCCTCCGGATAATCGGGGCTGATTTTGAAAGGATTTCTTGATGTGGAACCACCCGGTCATCTTCTCAACCTACTTGGTTCCAGAGCCGAGTGAGACCCTGTCTGCAGAGCCCTCCCTTTATATCCTGTCCCATTTCTGCCCCCCCGTGCAGCCTGTTCTGTGATGCTTGCCATGCCCGCAAGCCTACGCACCTGCGGAATGACCCTCTCTTGTCATTTGGACGTTCATGTAGCGCTGTGCGTTGTGCACACTGTCCCCTCCCTTACGGATGGAGCGTGTCTTCCTACTTCTGTCTCCTCAGCCTCTTGCACAGTCTTTGTCTGGCACGGACGAAATGCTGGGAGCAGTGGGGGTAAATTACAGACGCAACGACAAAAAATATTCAGAGAGTTCGTCTGGTTAAAGTTCCTTCCGCGCCTGTGTCCTGTGCCGATTGTCATTGTGCCTTCCTAGGTGAATGAACAGTTGTCTTTGTCAGTTGACATGATAATTCAGTGTCCCCCGATTTAAAGTTTGTCCAGAGAGAGGGAGCAAAAGTTATCCTGGGGGCGCGGTTGCTGAACGGGGTCCTACTGTGTTTCTGAGAAGATCTCTTGTGCGAAACGTACCCCTCCTGGCTTATCTTTCCCTGACTGAGTTTCCTTCAGTGATTTCCTTATTTTCAGGTCGGACTTGGTGCTTTTTCAATTAAAAACTATTGAAGTCACCCTTTGCGAGGACCTTCTCTGCCTGGTGATGTCCCACTTTGCTGTTCTGAAGGCTCCGTCAGAAGAGAGTGAAACGCTGAGCCCTGTGTAGCCCGGCCTGCTGGGTGACAAAGTACCCTTCTGTTGCGAGCGTGTGAGGGACACTCTTTAAATCCTCGAGGCTCTATCAGGCAGATGCGGTTCTAATAACATCAGTCAGTATTTCTGTCTTTGTAGTCTTTCGCCGTGGGTGTAGGGAGGGAAGTTTGCAATATCTGAGCTTCCAGGAGCAGCGCACATGGGTGCAGGTGTCACCGTTTATACACGATATTGCCAGAATTTATTTTTAAGCAAGATTTGTGCTTACCAACGGCCTGTTGAGAGGAAATGCCGACTTAGCTTACTAAATCCTCTTTCTGTCATTAAGTTCTCCACATCTATGAAAAAGACACCCCATCGTAGACACCTCCTGGATCAATGCAGTTTGCTTCTTTTCATCATAAGCGTTTAGGAACTATAGCAGTATTTAGCATACCCACCAATAACTGGGGTTATGAAATGTAAAAACTATCTCTTCTCTCTTTCTTTTTATTTTATTCTATTTTTTATCTTTTGAGGGCTGCCTCCGAGGCATATGGAAGTTCCCAGGCTAAGGGATGAGTCAGAGCTACAGATGCCAGTCTACCCCGCATCACAGCAACGCTGGATCCGTAACCCACTGAGCGAGGCCAGGGATCAAACCTGCATCTTCATGGATACTAGTTGGGTTCTTAACCCGCCTGAGCCACAAAGGGAACTCTTTTTTTCTTTTTTTTTAATTTAAGTATAGGCGATACACAATATTATGTAAGTTGCAAGTGCACAGTATAATGATTCACAATTTTTAAAGGTTATTTTCCATGTGTAGTTATCAGAAAATATTATCTCTGAGCCCCATGTGTTACAATCTATCCTTGTAGCTAACTCGATACCTCATAGCTTGTCCTTCTTAAGCCCCAGCCCTCATGTGGCCCCTCCCCTCTTCCTTCCCCCCCCCCGCCCGCGGTAACCCTGATTTGTTCTCTATATCTGAGTCTGCTTCTTTTTTTGTTAAATATCTCTTTTCAAACATTAATCCCTTTGTCATACCTACATTTTAAAAACTGCTTAAACCAGAGCGTGTCAAATTGACGTCAGAGGGGACTTTTTTGGGTGACGGCAGACTGTGACTCTTGCAGGAGTCTTTTGGTTGATCTTTTTGATTAGAAATCTTTACCTAGGAGTTCCCGTTGTGGTGCAGCGGTGACACACCAGGTGAGTATCATCCATGAGGATGCAGGTTCAATTCCCAGCCTCGCTCAGTGCTCAGTGGGTTAAGGATCCGGCGTTGCCATGAGCTGTGGTGTAGGTTGCAGACGTGGCTCGGATCCCGAGTTGCTGTGACTGTGGTGTAGGCTGGTAGCTACAGCTCCGATTCGACCCCCAGTCTGGCAACCTCCATATGCCTCAGGTGGAGCCCTAAAGAGACACCCCCCCAGAAAAAAATTGGCTTTAACATTTCAACTAGATGAGACTTACAGAAAAGTAGCAAAGCTCCTACAGCGTGTTCCCATGTAGCCGTCACCCAATTTTGCCCAGTTACATCTTAGATTACTCTGTTGCGTGTATCACAACTAAGCAATCAACCCTGAAAATCGCTTTGAAGTTACGAAGATGTTTAATTATTTGCTTTTAATGATATGTAAAACCAAAAAATTGGAACAACAGAAATCCACATCTTGTGCGGGTATTTTGAAAGAAAGTGGCTTAGGAATGTATTCAAAAGCAAATGAACTCTTTTGGGTGCTTATTGTTTATAGAAAGCTAAAAATCAATTAGTCCTATCAAAACTATCTTTTGATGCCCTTTAATGTAATAACACACTGTTGTTTAACTCATGTGGCTTTGAGCTGCCATTTTGCTAATATTCCTTCAGTTCCTCTGTATTTGGGAGAATACCAATCCCTATGATTCTTCAGTAAGGAACTAGTAGAGAAAGAGTAGCAGAGACAGGCTCCCGGGAGAATGGAGCTTTGGGGGGGACTGGTATATGTCACAGTAGAGCCCTGGCCTTTTTAATGACACTGGTCTGATCTTTCCCCCCCCACCCCACCCCGCCCCTTAGCCTGCCCCTCTCTCCTTTATGCAGAGGTGCCAGCAAATATTAACTGACAGTGAGAATCAAGGGGGTGCTGTGTTTTCAGGCTCACCCAAGGGTGAAAGGATCAAGTGGAATGATGCCAGGAAGTATCATTGAGTGAGAAATGAGTTAACCATAACACCTGCAGCATTCTGCCAGCTGGGGGTTGCTTTCCGCTGCTTAGCTTCTCAAAGTGACTTGGAGCCTTGCAATAAAAATTAGATGTGGGTGTTTTCCTGGGTATGTGTATATAGCCATGCTCTGGGTTATCTTCCTTCTTAAAAATGTATGTATTTACTTCCTGCCCATGGAAAATCAGGTTTTTTGGATAAGCCATTAATTACTTAATAAGAAAAGCGGTCCTGTTTTAATTATATCCAAAGACAACTTTGGGCCACGTTTTTTTAAGACGGAGAAAGACTGCTAAGAAATACTTATATTTTACCACCTTTTACCCCTCAACCTCAGAAAAAGAAAAAAAAAAGAAAAATACTAATGTTTTCAAACACATATACTTTTTTTTTTACCATCGATTATTTTTTATCAAGAATTTCAAATAAAAATAAATGCGCATTTTCACCAGGAATTTTAGGAAGGGCAAGAAGAAGTGTATATAATAAAAATTCGCATTAACTCCAAAGAGTAGAAAGTTCAGATACAGTCTGATGAACTTGAACATGTTAACTGTACCGTTAGAATAAAAACAGTTCTATGGAACCATGAGACTCAAAGTAAGTATCGGGAAAATGACTGTATGTGTTTGTAATCCATTTTTGAGCAAGTTCCTTTATTTACATTCAATCCCTATTTACAAAATATATCCCAGCAGTCACACCTTTCACCTATAAGCGCTCTTCTCTCTCTCTGCGAGGAAATCTGAATTCGGGAGGTTGGGAAGTCATATGCTGTTAGGTCTCAAAAATATAAAAAGTAATGGATGGGAACAAGAACCGTAATTTGTTAGCCAGCCCCTGGTGATGGAGTTTTCCAAGTACCAAACTGACTTTTTTTCCAATTGCACGCTGTATTGGTAGTGACAGGAAAGGAATACATTTTAGTCGGTGAAGCAAAGCGTCGTCCCCCACTTCCTGCCTCCGTGCTGCCGGTGAGAAAGGGGTACGTTCCGAGCCTTCCCTGAAGGAAGGAGATTAACACGAGGTGCGCCCGCCGCTTCGAGAATCGTCACGTTTTCTTTGAACGTCGTTCTCTCCTTGACAATCCCAGAGAAGGGACTCGACCTCGGATGCAGCCCAGCCTGTCCTTTTCTCTGTTTCTACTGTTCATCATCTCCCGTTGATCCGGACTGCCAGCAACCAAACGCTGGGCTTAATCAGTTTTATCTAATTAACTGCAATTAGATGGAAGGATTTCCCTCCAAGGAGCGAGGGTTGCTTTGGAAGGATGTGGAGAAGTGAGCCTTCCGAGTTCTAACGGTTGCGTGCATCGCTTAGAAAATTACAAGTTGCTGCAAAGGTATCTCTTTTCACGAGGTCCCTCGGTACCTGCCAGGAAAGGAACTGCATTCCTCTGGGAGCGTGTGCAAAGAGAAAGCCAGATAAAACCTGTCATCCGTAAGACTTAGTTAATACAATAGGCTCATTTCTACGCGAACACCCGACATCGGTGTTTTGAAGTTTCCCTAATAGGCAACTTTCTTTCCCCATCATGTTGATCATACCGTGGGTCCCGTTTGCAAGGACAATGATTGCCTCGAAGACACAGCAAAGTTGAAGGCAAATAAAGCTGAGCCGCGAACGTCCCTGTGTGGTCCCATATTTCTTCGCTTCTGATGAGGGGTCCCATATAAGAGCAGAACTGGCAAGATCTCCCAGCTTGGGCCATTGGCTTACTGGCTTCCTGGGGCCCCTGCATCCCATTCTGTATCCTTGACCGTGTCTTTGCTTCCATCCGACTTTCGGCCTCTCTGACCAGCTCCCATAAAGAGACCTGCTGGGCTCTGGGCTCCCAGGCTCCGAGGGCCCTCCCGAGGTCATCAAGGAGCATCTCTGCCTGGACTAAGTTTCTCCCACATCTATGCCCACTTCCGCCTGGCTGGGTGCCCCTCCCTTCTCCTCCCACACCCATGTCCCCCCATCCTGGCCCTGCCACACTCCTACAACTGCTCTTTAATGGGTCTTTTCTCACCAGGCTCAGGGGCAGGCCCTTGTGGCTTCTTTTCGTTCATATTCTTAGCCCTCGCACAGGACCTGGCCTGTGGCCAGTGACCATGCTCATATGTGTTGATAAGTGAGCAGATGATCCCGAGGTCCTAGGGTCCAGCCAGGTCCCCTGTGCGGCCTTTCTTGCTCCTCCAGCTCTCTGTGTGGCTCTCCATCCCTCTCTGCAGACGCATCTGAAGCTGAGAGCCCCACTTGTCTTCTTCCTTACCTGTCGCACGTGTCTTGGTCTTTGGCCCTGTCGCTGCAGAGCTCCTGTCCTGGACCCTCTGTCTTCAGGGTCAGGACAGCAGGAGTATCCGGGCTGGTGAAGACACCCGGCCACCACTAAGAGCCCTTGAGGGCAGGGGGACGACGGCAGGACTTGTCAGTCTCCGCCGGGCTGGACCTGCCACAGCTCCGGGGGTGGTCAGCCACCGTTTCTGTCCAGCGCCTTTTATAAGCGATATTCCTAGGGCCTCCGCTCCGCATCCTCAGACGGGCCCTGGGCACCCATCCGATGGACAGGAAGCAGACAAGACATGTGAGCTGGGCTCTCCCCCTCACAGCTCTCTTCGTTCTGAGCCGTCTGCCAACAGCCCTTTGTCTGAAACCCCTGGCTGCAGTGGGCAACCTGGCCTCTTTCCACCATTTCTGGACCCTGCAGACATGACCTCTTCTTCCTGGATGGAAGATAGCATCCTCTGATTGGAAAAGGCTTCTTCATGCCCAGTCGCAAAGCGCAGGTGGTGCATAGAAAGGGGCGAGGCCAAGGCCATGTCCGCCTTTCCTCCTGTTCTCAGGATCCAGGGGGTGAGCCCCTCCCAGGCCATTCCCTCCTGGTGGAATGCAGATGCAGCCTCCTTTGATTTGTGACTCTGCCACTGGCCGTTGTGCTGTGGCTCAGACACAGTCAGATCTGGAAATCAGGTCTTGGAGTGACTTTAGAGCTGGGCTGGGAATGGATTCCCAGTGATCCTGCTCAGCTCCCTCCGAGTACCGTGTGTCGAGGTCGGATTTGAGCCTTTCCTAAACCTGATCTGTTGGCTCTTTTGACCTCTGGCTCTTTCTTTCCTGCCACCTTCCTAACCCTTAGCTCGAACTTTACTTCCTACCTCGTAACTGGTATTTATTAGCAGATTTTCCTTTGGGTAAAATCATGAAAATATTGAAAATGTGAAGAATATTTTTTTCCTTTTACGGGCACACCTGTGTCATACGGAAGTTCCCAGGCTAGGGGTCGAATGGGAGCTGCAGCCGAGGCCTACACCACAGCGCGTCTGTGACCTACACTGCAGCCTGCAGCAATGCTGATCCTTAACTCACTGAGCGAGGCCAGGGGTCGAACCTGCGTCCTCAGTGAGACTATGGTGGCTCCTTAATCCGCTGAGCCATGATGGGAACTCCTGAGGATGATTTTAATATTTCAAAACAGCCACATTTGCTGTGGCCTTTCCTATACACACTGATTATGCTCGCAGGTTGTGGAGAGAAGAGGTGACCCATTTGGCTCCAGGACTTCCTCCTTCTGGCTGCAGTGTAGATGAAGGGCCCCGTTAACCCTCCAGAAAGGTGTGACCGAGGCACGGCCATGCTGCCAGGCCCGGAAGTGGACTCTTCTCTTTCCGCCGGGCGGGGAGCAGCACGAGGCACTTGGCAGAATGTTCTCTCAAACCACACAAAGCCTGTTTGCAAAGTGAGGTTTTCGCTTCCTCATTTTTGCTGGATTCTGTGGCTGCATTGGGATCACCGGGCAGCCACCAGCACCCTCTGGTTTTTGCCTCTGCCCTGTGTTTTGATGGAGGCTCCTAATGATCTGATGAGACGGAACAAAGAGGTGAAGGCTTGAGTGGGGTGGAAGCCACGGGCTTCACCCGCGTGCCTGGGCTGACCCTGTTACCGCCCAATGGACAGGCTCCCAGACTCTGCTTTCTCTTACAAAAGGACCCGGGCTTTTACTCTGTGTCCAGCACCTCGAATTGTCGTTATTCATGCCACTTCCATTCAGTGACCAGGCGGCTGTGCTTTAAGACTCGTCAGGCAATTCTTTTTTCCAGGCCAGGGTTTAACTTTGCTTTGAATATGATAACCCGGAGAGAAAGCAAGCTCTTTAGAGAAAAGGCGAACGGTAAGTCCACAGGACTTGTCTCCCATTCAGATGCCCTCACAGCAAACCCCTCCACAGAGACGTTTTGCAAACATGAATTCAGTGCTATGCGATTCCACAGAATTGCAGGCGTTTTGTCAATGTCTCCCAACGTGCATCGTTGAGAAAAATGCTTTGGTACATGAATTTCTTTATAGTAGTGCCACTTAGCCGTCAGGTTAGGGGGTCTTCCAAAAGACTGGAAAGGAATGGGTAACTTCATCCGAAGCACACGCTCTTTTTAACTGATAGCATCCGTTTCTCCTAATTTTGAATCAGGGCCTTTGCTGCGCTGAGTAATTTCCCTTTTATTTGTTTACATTCGACCCTTTTCCCCTCCACTTTCATCTGTGTGTGTGTGTGTGAGAGACAACGACAGAAGGGGCATTCGGCCCACCTCGTCGAAGTGTCCAGTGATCTTTCCTGGACCTTAGTGCTCTGCCGGCCAGTGAGACAGGGGTCCCCGCCTCCCGGAGCTGCTCTTCCTATGGGGAAAGTTGATAAACAGCCGTTCTAATCCACAGGCCGCTGATGCGATGTGTGCAGAGGTGACTAGTGCAGGAGAAGGTGGGGAGAGAGGGTGGGGTGTCCTGGGGCCTGAGAAGGGTTCCAACTTTATTTTTTTAAATTTTTTTATTAGAGTTGATTTACAGTGTTCCGTCAATGTCTGCTGTCCAGCAAAGTGGCCGGGTCCTACATAGGACGTGGAGCAGGCTCAGTACTGGGGAAGCAGGCCTTGGGGTCAAGCTGTGAAGGAGGGGAGGGGGGGTCAGGTGGTCTTCTTTGCAGGATCCTTCCTCGGAGGACACAGGCAGGGCAGCCTCTGAAGGGGAGGAGCCAGGCACAGCCAGGACCCCATGGAGAGGGTGGCTGAAGCCATGACAGGCAGGGGCTTATACTAGGCTCTCGAGCTGCCATAGCAAATGCCACAGACAGGGTGTCTTAAACAACCACAATTCATTCTCCTTGTGGTTCCGGAGCCAGAAGTCCAAGGTCAAGGTGTCCTGCTGAACTGCTTTCTTCTGAGGTCTCCCTCCTTGGCTTATAGACGGCCACCTTCCTACCGCATCTTCAGGTGGTCCCCCTTCTGTGTGACCGTGTCCTCATGGCCTCTTCTTTCAGGAGCCCCAGTCATCCTGGATAAGGGCCCATCCTAGTGACCTCATTTCCCCTTGGCTGCCTTTGTTAAACAACCTGTCTTCAAATCCACTCACATCCTGAGGTTTTCGGGGTTGGGACTTCAGTATGAATTTGGCAGGGGGCACAATGCAGTGTCTATAGGAGACGGAGTCAGGGAGATGCTGGGGAGGGTGGAGCAGCTCATGGGTGGCCTCGCAGGCCTGTGCATTGGTCCACGTTAGCACGTTTTATTTGTGATGATGGATTTATCCCTAGTAGCGATGATTTCCTTTCCAGAATGCCCATGCAGTCGTGTGAGGTTTCTCATTCCCTCAAATACCCCCTGTTGACCGTGCTTCTCTTTAACTAAGCAACCTAGATTTCTGCTTTTTGCCCCATCGTGACACCATGAAAGCTGATTTAAATTCAAAGCCAGTGGGTTTCATTATCCCCCGTGCTTCTTGTTGAGACAGGAGCTAAGAGCATTACATTTTGCAAACTTTTAACTGTGTAGCCAGATAATTAGCTTGTGAAAAACATACTCCGTTTTGCAAACAAGTACTGAGTCTGGAAAGTAATTAAAATTAGTCATTATAGTACGACTTTGTGGATTTACCTTCTACTACATGCTGTTAAGATCTTGCCTAAGCAAGATTAATAAAAAAGTAAAAAATCTTGGCTGAACATCTGTTGAGACATGGCTCCCAATTTGCATCTTCTCCATATGACTTGTGAATTGAGTTTTGGGTTCAGGTGAAGGGAAACCAATGTGATTTGTGATGCTTCCTTTTTATTTTTACACACAGTCAAATTACCGACATTTCCGATGGTCATGATGAAAAATTACTCTCCAAAATACGTGAATTTTGGAGTTCCTGATCTGGTTCCTGATCTGGTGGGTTTGCTGCCCGGCCATTGGGGCAAAGGATCTGGCAGTGCTTGCAGCTGCGGCGTAGGTCACAGTCGTGGCTTGGATTCAGTCCCTGACCCTGGGAACTTACATGTGCTGTGGCTGCAGACATTTAACAGATTTTTTTGTTGTTCAAGGAGATTGACCTCAAAAGAAATCCAATGCTTTATATTCCCGAATTAAAATTGTGGTGGTCCCTCTTATGATTGGAAGTTACCAAACGCAGCTCTAAAATAAGTAGGACATATGAATAATGATTATGTAACACTGGATACTTGCTCTGTATCTTGATTGATATCTCCTTGAATATTTTTCTCAACACCTAGGAAGGTTTTTTTCGGTTTCGTCCTGTTCCGGCAAACTGTGATATGACAATATCTACAGTCTCTGTTTGCCAAGTACATGTTGGTACCTTAGTCCAGGTACCAGAGGGTCTCCTTGAGATACGAATGGACCTTAACCTTGACAGGTGAAGCTAATGTTTAAATGTAGCTGACAGCAAGCTCCCTATCAACACACTCTGGCCAATAGAATAGAGTTTGATGAGAGCGTCAAGAAGAGTGCCTGATGCACAGCATGCCTCTGTACGTGTTTGTTCGATGATGAGTCCCCTTCTAGGAAAGGAGATTTAGAAAGAAATGCCCCTCTTCTACATTTTGTTCTATTATATAGAGATTGAACTTACATATTTACTTTGGGGGGTAGTACCCTTTTTTGCCCTCTTAGTAAGAATTTAACTGCATCTCTGTGTGCTCGTTTATTATGTATTTTTCCTGCTGATGTTTTGCTCTTCATTAATAAAACTCATATATATTTGTTTTTTCCATTTCTTGGGCCGCTCCCCTGGCATATGGAGGTTCCCAGGCTAGGGGTCGAATCGGAGCTGTAGCCGCCAGCCTACACCACAGCCACCGCAACGCGGGATCCGAGCCGCGTCTGCAATCTACGCCACAGCTCAGGGTAACACCGGATCCTTCACCCACTGAGCAAGGCCAGGGACCGAACCCGCAACCTCATGGTTCCTAGTCGGATTTGTTAACCACTGAGCCAAGATGGGAACTCCAAATGAAACTCTTATGTTTTAACCATATCCACACCCTTGTTTGTGTAGCTTCGTATCTTTTTGTCACAGATGATCTCTAGGTTAGGAATCGTCCTTCACATGCTGCATAACGTCTGTTTTGACCCCGTATCTAGGAGCCTAGCTCTTGAAGGTCCTCCCGAACGAAGAGGAAGTGGCCATGACGGGAGGTGTAATCACACGGCAATATGCACATGCATCAGAGCAATACCTTGAACGGCTGCAGCGCACACAATGCTCTGCATCAGTTATATCTCCATTAAAATTGAAAATAAAATATGACGGAGTTCCCCTCGTGGCGCAGTGGTTAACGAGTCCGACTGGGAACCGTGAGGTTGCGGGTTCGGTCCCTGCCCTTGCTCAGTGGGTTCACGATCCGGCGCTGCCGTGAGCTGTGGTGTAGGTTGCAGACGCGGCTCGGATCCCGCGTTGCTGTGGCTCTGGCGTAGGCCGGCGGCTACAGCTCCAATTCAACCCCTAGCCTGGGAACCTCCATATGCCGTGGGAGCGGCCCAAGAAATAGCAAAAAGACAAAAATAAATAAATAAATAAATAAATAAATAAATAAATAAATAAATAAAATAAAATAAAATATGAGACCTAAAGGCATGCATGCCCATTAAAATCGCCAAGAAAACAAAGACAATGGCTCTTATTTTTTTTTTTACTCAACGAATTTTATTACATTTGCAGTCGTACCATGAGCATCACAACACAATTTTATAGCATTTCCGTCCCCAAACCCCAGCCCATCCCCCCACCCCCAACCTGTCTCCTTTGGAAACCATAAGTTTTTCAAAGTCTGTGAGTCAGTTTCTGTTCTGAAAAGAAAGTTCCCATTGTGTCCTCTTTTTGGATTCCACATGCGAGTGATGGCATATGGTGCTGGTGTCTCACTGTCTGCCTGACTTCACTTAGCAGGATCATTTCTAGGTCTGGAGTTCCTGTCATGGCACAGAGGAAACAAATCCGACTAGGAACCATGAGGTTGCAGGTTCGATCCCTCGCTCAGTGGGTTAAGGATCCAGCGTTGCCATGAGCGGTTGTGTAGGTTGCAGATGTGGCTCGGCTCCTACGCTGCTGTAGCTGTGCCGTAAGTCAAAAAGACCAAAAAAAAAAAAAAAAATTCTAGGTCCATCCATGTTTCTGCGAATGCCATTATTTCTTACGTTTTAATGGCTGAATGATATTCTATTATGTATCTACCACATCTTTTTTTTTTTTGCTCTTTAGGGCCGCACCTGCAGCATGTGGAGGTTCCCAGGCTAGGGGTCAAATTGGAGCTACAGCTGCTGGCCTATGCCACAGCCACAGCAATGCCAGATCCAAGCTGCGCCTGCGACCTACACCACAGCTCATGGCAACACCGGATCCTTAACCCACTGAGCGAGGCCAGGGATGGAAATGGAAACCTCACGGTTCCTAGTCGGATTCATTTCTGCTGCGCCACGACGGGAACTCCTTGGCTATTGTAGAGAGTGCTGCAATGAACATCGGGGCACATGCATCTTTTCGAGTCATTGTTTTCTCTGGATAGATGCCCAGGAGTGGGATTGCTGGATCAAATGGTAATTCTGTTTTTCGTTTTCTGAGGCATCTCCTTACTGTTTTCCACAGTGGTTTGCACCAATTTACATTCCAACAGTGTCATAGGGTCCCCTTTCTCCACACCCTCTCCAGCGTTTATTGTTTGTAGACTTTTTGATGATGGCCATTCTGCCAGTGTAAGGCGGTACCTCATAGTGGTTTTGATTTACATTTCTCTAATAATTAATGATGTTGAACACCTTTTCGTGTGTTTTTTGGACATGTGTATGTCTTCTTTGGAGAATTGTCTGTTTAGATCTTCTGCCCATTTTTTGATAGCGTTGTTTGGTTTTTTGGTATTGAGCTGCAGGAGATGTTTATAAATTTTGGAGTTTAATCCCTGGTCAGTTGCTTCATTTGCAAATATTTTCACCCATTCTGCGGATTGTCCTTTGGTGTTTTGTTCAGGGTTTCCTTTGGTGTGCAGAAACCTTTATTTAATTAGGTCCCATTTGTTTATTTTTGTTTTTATCGTCATTACTCTAGCAGGTGGATTTGAGACGATATTGCTGTAGTTTATTTTGGAGAGTGTTTGGCCTGTGTTTTCCTCTAAGAGTTTTATAGTATCCAGTCTTATATTTAGATCTTTGATCTGTTTTGAGTTTATGTTTGTGTACGGGGTTACGAAGTGTTCTAATTTCATTCGTTTCCATGTGGCTGTCCAGTTTTCCCAGCACCAGTTATTGAAGGGACTACCTTTTCTCCAGACAATGGCTCTTATTATTACAAGTTGACATCGTCCTGGTGGTGAGAGCCTATGAAGGAGGTTTAGAAACAGAAATAAGACTTACTGTCTGTCATTGGAAAGGACAACACAAAATTATTGACAGGTGTTGCTTTGGCCTCTTTCGACAGCACACCCCCCCTCCCCGTACCTCCTGCCTATAATAAAAAACCACCTGGAGTAACGGAGTAAAGACAGAGTCTGTAAGTTCAGTTACAAAGTTTACACATCAAATTCAGTGGGTTTCCCAAACATACAAATACAGAGAATAAAATTGTTGAAACGGAAGGGAGCTTTTTTTTTTGAAATAGTTCTGTTCCTGATAGGATCAACAGTTCAAGAGCCATTTAAGATCCATATGATGAAAATCATAAAATATTCCTGAATGCCATCCAAATAGACCTGAACAAATGGAGAGACGCTGCATGTGTGTTGATGAGAAGGTTATCATATGCCTTCCTGGTTAATTTAAAAATTCAGTGCCATCTCAATTTCAGTTCCCCTGGGACTTATTTCAGACGCAATAACGGGGTTCTAAAGTTCATGCGAAAGAGTCAATTGGCCTGGATGCTCGTGGAAAATGTGAAAACCAAGGGTAGCGATGTAGGATGTGAATGACGAAAAACAAAACCATCTGAAGGCGACGGTAACTGAGGTGTGAGCCACGGCCGGTTAAAACTAGTCTCTCTCTCTCTGTGTGAGCCCAAACAGGCATCCACTAAAATAACAGTACTAGTTGCATATCACTTACAGAGGATTTGACTCTAAAGTTTTCTTTTTATATATATGAAGACTCTGTAGCAACATTCACCCCTTTTAGTTCTGAATTCTGATGGGGAGGCACAGTCGGGTGTGGTCTCCATCGTAGACAGGATTAAGACTATTTTCATATACCCAAGAACATTCCTTCAGGCCCCTCCGGGGTCAACCCTGTCCCCCGTGTTGCTGCAATTTGTGCGCTTCCACAGAGTCTCATAAATGATTTAATACACCGTATTGCCTTTGTGTTGCCTTATTTCAATTAGCACAGTGCGTTTGAGAATTTTTCACGTTTATTTATCGGGAGTAGAACCGTTTCATT
Source organism: Phacochoerus africanus (assembly GCF_016906955.1). NCBI lineage: Eukaryota > Metazoa > Chordata > Mammalia > Artiodactyla > Suidae > Phacochoerus > Phacochoerus africanus. The sequence continues at coordinate 136,817,298 of NC_062558.1, forward strand.
GCTCAGTACTCTTCCGTCACATGAATTTATCACAGTCCGTTGATCCGCTCCCCGCATAATAGACAGACGAGGTGTCTCCATGTTCGCAATTCAGAATAAAACCGTCGGGAGATCTTTGTGTAGAGGGCTTTGAATACATGTTTTCATTTCTCTTGGGTAAATACCTAGAAGCAGGATGGTGGTGTCCCATGGCAAGTATTGACTACCTGTATAAGAAAAGGTAAGTATTGATTACCTGTAGGAGAAACTGCCAAACTTTTCCAAAATGTCTCTATCCTTTGGCCTTCAGACCAGCAATATAGGAGAATTTCAGATTTCAGTCATTCTGCATCTTCCTGCTTTTTTTTCTTTAGCTTTAACCATTCTAGTAGGTGCGTGGTGCGTCTCCTGTGACTCTAATTTGTATGTTCCTAATAATCCGTGACAGTGATGCTGTCATCATGTGCGTCTTGCCCATTTGTATCTTTTTATGATGAAACGTTCCTTTGAGTTTTTCGTTTGTTAATTATTACGGAGCTTTCAGAACTCCTTATAGGTTCTGGATACAAGTCCTTGGTCCAGTGTGTGTTTTTCCAATATTTTCTCCAATTCTTTTCACTTTTCACTTCCTTTTCCATGTCTTTCAAGAAGCAAATGTTTTTAGTTTTGAAGCAGTTCTCTTTATCTTTTTCTCTTTTGTAGTTCATGCTTTTTATATTCCAAGAAAGGCATGCCTACTTCAAGGTCAGAAGGGTTTATCTTGTGTTTCCTTCTGGAACTTTTGCTGTTTTTTGAGTTTTGCATTTGTGTCTGGATACATTTTGGGTTGACGTTTGCATATGTTACACAGTATATAAATCAACCCCATCTTCTCCCTCCCTGCCTCCTTTTTCTTCCGGACTTTTCACGTGGCTAATTGTACCATTTGAAAATGCCATTTGTTGAAATACCATTTGAAAATGCCATTTGTTGAAAAGATAACACTTTTTCATTGAATTTCCTTGGTGCCTTTGTTGAGAATGAATTAACCAGATAGCTGTGGTCAGTTTTATTCATATATATGTCTGCCTTTTCACCAGTACCACACAGTCTTAATATCTGTAGTTTTATAATCAAATTTAAAATCTGATAAGGTGTGTCCTTCAACTTTGTTCAGAGTTTCCTGTCATGGTGCAGCGGAAACAAATCTGACTAGGAACCATGAGGTTGTGGGTTCGATCCCTGGCCTTGCTCAGCGGGTTAAGGATCCGGCGTTGCCATGAGCTGTGGTGTACGTCACAGACGTGGCTCAGACCCCGAGTTGCTGTGGCATTTGCATAGGCCGGCAGCTACAGCTCCGATTCGACCCCTAGCCTGGGAACCTCCATATGCTGCAGGAAAAAGTGGAAAAACAAAAAACAGAGTTTCCCTGGCTGTTGCACCTTATTTCCATTTCTGCATTAAGCTCAGAATCAGACTGTTAATTTCTACAATAAATCCCTGCAGACATATAAAACCCTGGATCGCTTGGCATCTTCATGATTTTGAATCTTCCAAACCATGAGCATAGTATATCTCTCTCCAGTTTTTTTAGGTGTTCTTTGACTGTCTTGTGCATGTTTTGGAACTTCAGTAGACACATGGCGTGACGGTAAAATTTTCCTGTGGGCTTTTTGTGTTTTATCCGCCATCCCTCTCATCATCACCAGCTCTGTTACGACCTTCATTTGTTAAAGTAGCTAAATAGCCACGGTGCTGGTGTCCTTATGTACGCAACCAATTTAAACCTTCTGAGAATTCTAGGTGTTCCCTGGTGGCTCGGGGGTTAAGGATCCAGCATCATCATGGCTGCGGTGTGGCTGACTGTTGTGGTGCAGGTTCGATTCCTGACCTCAGAACATCTGCCTGCTGTGGGCTCAGCAAAAACAAAGAATTCCAGATTTTAAAATTACTGTCCTCATTTTATAGATGCGGAATAGGGTTAAATTGCCTGTTCTCCTTAATGCAGCTTTCTTTTTTTTCTTTCTATTTTTTTTGGGGGGGTCCTTTTTAGGGCCGCCCTCACGACATATGGAAGTTCCCAGGCTAGGGGTCAAATCGGAGCTATAGCCACTGTCCTACCCCACAGCCATAGCAAAGCAGGACCCGAGGTGTGTCTGCGACTTACACCACAGCTCGCGGCCATGCCAGATCCTTAACCCACTGAGTGAGGCGAGGGATTGAACCTGCGTCCTCATAGATGCTAATAAAATTTGTTACCACTGAGCCACGACAGGAACTCCTATACAGCTTTCTTGATCTTGGTCATGGGATTGTTATTCTTTTTAAAAAAAAGTGTATTATGGTTGATTTACAGAGATTGTCGATTCTGCTGTGCAGTGAAGGGACCCAGTTCCACATATCCACGCATTCTTTTTCTCACACTACCGTCCTCCTGTTTCTTCACAAGACACTGGATATAGTGCCCTGCGGTGAACAGCAGGACCTCGAAGGCCAGGCGATTGTTGACTGTCAGCCTCTGCAGCCTCGCCCCTTGTCACTCGCCTCCGCCAACTTTCTCTTCTACACCAATAAGCCTGTCCCATAAAAAAGTCTTTGTCAAATAAGAAAAGGAACGTGAGTGAGATGCAGACCCGCATTTGGTGGGGAAACAGGATGTGTTTCCTCTTCCTGCCTTCACCCGGGGAGTATTTAGTCGAGGCCAGCTCCGCATCCACGCTGGGCTGGCCGCATCCTTCAGCCCCCCGTGCACGGAAGCAGTAAGACTCTCCGCTTGGTTCCGTTTCTCTCCTGCCACATTTTCCTGAGCAGATATTCCCGGGTTTGGGGGCCGAAAGCCTTCCCTCCTGCTCTCCCCCCTCCCCAGCCGTGTCTAGAATAGCTAAAGAATAGAATACATTGCTACAAGCAATGTAGTCCTGCAGCCATTACTGCAGGCGGTAATAATAGTGCCTAGGATTGGAAAACAAACACTACCTGCTTCGAATTCTCTTGTCGGTCGGCAATAATTCCCTTTTCTAATATTGGTAGCATTGTGTCTTAATTAATTGTTGTCATGGATGTCTTCTCCAGAAGCCTGTGGCTAGAGGTTTTTTTTGTATTTGGAAATTTTTTTCGTAGATACAGAGACGTTGAAACAAAAATGTTGCAGTAAAACCTGAATCCTTGTCAGCTCGAGCCCCTGCTTAGGAGCAGTTTGTCACAGATGCATTAACTCTGCCCCCCCTTCACTGTGTATTTGTATGTATTACATGTAAACTTGTTTTTTTTTTTTTTAACCAGACCAAAATGCGTGAGAGACAGCACCCCTAATTGTTTCATGTATCTCCTGAGAAGAATTCTGTGGCTCATCAGTGATAATAGGGCGGCTGCAAAAATTAATGGTTCCCTAATATCATTTTTTATACACTCTTTTTTCTCACATTATCCATGCTCCATCATAAGTGACTAGCATGGTTCCCAGAGCCATACAGCAGCATCTCATTGCTTATCCAAGACATGGAAACAACCTAAATGTCCACTGACAGATGAGTAGATTAAGAAGATGTGGTATATTCACCGTGGAATACTACTCAGGCTAATATCATTTACCATTTACCCCAGATGAAATTTCCTCATTGACTTTCTTCAAGGGCCCAGGCCAGTGGTCTTGCCCAGTGATCTTTAACCTGGCTCTGTCTGCCACCGCCTCCTCCTCCTCTTCTGCTTCTTCTCCCTTTTGTAAAAACAAAAAAACAAAACAAACAGAAACTTCGGTCTGAGGGATGTTTCTTACTCTTCACCTTCTGACTCTGGGTTGGCTAAGTGGCTTACACTCTCTCTACTCTCTCATCTGTGCAAAAGAGTTCATATCCTTTGTACCCCCAAACTAGGGCAAGAATGTTTTCCTCAAAAAGGTATTCCTCATGATTTAACATCCTGCCCACGAAATGCTGCCTTGGAGATCACGTGCCCTCCGTATTCCGTCACGCCCTGGTGGGTGGCGGCGGGGCACCGGCTGCAGGGAGGGACAGTGCGCCCGCCCGCTGAGGCTTTCCGATTGTCTTTGTCCCCAAGGACCTTTGGCCTCATCGTCTCCATCCCCCACGGAGGAGTCCTGCTGGAGTCAACCATTGCTTTTGGAGTTGACACTGCAGATTCCTTAGTTTCTCCTTCCGTCTACATTTCTTGGTCTGTAACAAAGCGTCTTTAACTTGGCCTCTCTTTCAACCCCCACCCCACCCCAAAGACCCCTGGTGCGTGTATCAGCACAGACGCAGGGACTTAGGTTTACACATTCCGCGTGTGACCCATCGCCCCCATTGTCCCTTCTGATGCTCAGGGTGTCCCAGGCCTCCCTCTGTGGCCCAGGGAGCCACAGGTCCACCAGCTCATCCAACCCATATAAATAACACTGAGGACAGTATCCTTTTAGGATTCCTAAGGAGGAACTTCATTTCATCCAAGAGTCTCAACGTTCATCTGTAACGGTGATGGGAAGAGTGTCGTTTATGGGTAGAAATCAGTTTAAAAAATGCGTGGGCATATTGATTCTCCTTCAATGGGAACGTTTTATGAAGATTTAATTACTTTAGTTTCTATTATAGTGTGTTTACAGTTACTGTACATCATGGGATAAGATTTGAAAAATTCCTAAGCTCTCAAAGGTTCTGTATGATCTGATTTACTGAGTTTATGAAAATAAACATCAAATTTTCTGCTTCACTCTCAGACTTACGTTAGCAACATATGGATTACATCAAGAGGTGGTCTATAAAGCGTGTATTCCTCATTATACCGTAAAGTAGAATTGTACATATAAATTTGATTATAATTTATTGTTATCCTTCATAACAAATGTGACTGTGTGTTTAATTTATTACATTGAACCAGCAACAAATAATTATTACAGGCAATGTAAGACCTAACTATTCCCTCTTGGTGTATTTGGCTTGTAAATGTCTTTCTACAGTTACTGCCACTGTAAAATTGAAATTGATTTTGTCTTCAAAATTAGAATCTTTCCTTATAGTGTCTGCTATGCTATGAAATACTGGTATTCTATGAATCCAACTAATTACTCAATTTAAATTTAAGATACAGGTATAATTTTATTGCTAGTAGCTGCAGAGAGCTAATAGATGACATTCGTTTCTCAACTGCGCTAATTTTAATTTGGATCGCTTCCTCTGACCGACTTCCTCATGCTATGGTCCTTTATAAAGAAAGGGATCACAATATTTTGGAAACTAAATGAGTAAAAATTAACCATACTTTGGATAAAGGATTCATGGAACTGAATTTATCTTTAAATGAGCAAGAGAACAAAACACAGCCCTCACTTTCACCCCGATTTGTCTTTCTGGGAAGGGTGTCGTAAGTTCAAATGATACGAGTGAATATCCACTTGGCAAGAACCTTGGTGTCAACAACAGTACCGGATTCAGCCTTTTTATTGTACCTTAGGCTTAAGCACATGTTTAATTAACCAGACGTGAGTGAACGCCTTTGCAACGTGGAGCAGAGACGTGCACCTTCTGGTGTAGTTCACACGAGGTGCTGCCTTCTCTTCGTGTGACGGCATCCTTCCATCCGCCTTTTCCCGGTCATCCTTTCGTCCTCATCCCCCCATCCCCACCTTGTCCGAAAAGACTTAAGTAATTGCCTATGACATGAAAACACACTGGTGAGGAAGTCAGAGGGGAAGAGAGAAAACTGTCTTATATCTAGTTCACCAATCTGAAGCAAACGAACAATTTCACAAGGATCACAGAGCTTGGGAGGGTCTTTCTGAGTCTGTTATTACTTGAGATCTGAGCCGTGCATTGCTTAGACTCCAAGGGGGGGTGGTTTGACCCGTCCTGGAATTAGGTGTCCCTGGGTGGTCTTCCCGACCGTCAGTGTTCCATTGCACCTGCAGCTCTTTTCGCTTTTCTTTTGCTCTCCGGTGTTTGAGAACCACTGTCCTCTCCGTCGTGTCCCAGAATGTCACAGATATGAGTCTCGGTCTTGACCCTCTGTGGGCCTTTTTATGGATGTGCGTGCTATTTTAGAAAATGACCTTCTATCGTTTAATTTTTATTTTGAAAATTGTTGTCCGCTTTCCTGAGATAGCATCTGCATGCCACCGAATGTCTGTATTTCATGGGAACCGTCTAGGCGTTTTACGGATTTGCACAGACTTGTTTAACCCTTGCCGCGGTCAGTTTTAGGACACTGTCTTCACTGCCAAAGGAAACCTATACCCTTTAGCAGTCACACCCCATTTCCCCCCGAAACCTCCAGTCCTTAGCAATCATGACTCCTTCCGCCTTTATCGGCGTACCTATTGTGAACATTTGTTAGAAAAGGAACCATGCAAAATATGGTCAAAATATTGTCAGGTTCTGCAAAGCAGCCTGAATTTTGAAAGGCATTGAGTTGCATCTGTCCATCAGTGTGGGGGCTGTAACCATCTTCTCAGTATGAAGTTCTCATCTGTGTAAACGTGGGATGTCTTTCTATTTATTTAGATCTTCTTTAATTTTTTAACACTACCTTGTAGTTTTGGGGGTCCAAGCTGACATCATTTTGTTACATTTATTCTCAAGTATTTTTTGATGTTTTTTATTTTACAAATGGGAGTTTTTGTTTTTTTTTTTTCTCTCCCGAATTTTACTTTTGGTTTGTTCATGGATAATGTACAGAAATACAGTTGATTTTTGTATTTTGATTCTGTGTTCTGCAATCTGCTGAGGTCCTTTATTAGTTCTAAAATTCTTTTATAAGTCTTCTGTCATTTTGGAAAGATACTTCTTCTTCTTTTTTTTTTTTCTTCTTTTTCGGCCATCCTGCGGCATATGGAGTTCCCAGGCCAGGGATCAGATCTGCAGTTGTGACCTACACCACAGCTGTGGCAATGCCAGTGCTTTTAACCCACTGTGCCAGGCCTGGAATCGAACCTGAGTCCTGGCACTTCAGAGACCCCGTGTAACCCACTGTGCCGCAATGAGAACTCCCATAAGGACACTTTGTCTCTCCATTGTCTGTGTTCTTTCTTTCCAGAATTCCGAGGTTTCAGGTACTGACGCTTGAATGGATTCTCGGATGCTGTTCCCCCTCCCCACCTCCTGTGTGTCTTCTTGTCGACTTTCTGGAGGATGTCATGAGTTTTAGATCCCAGCACTTCTTTTAAAATGTCTCTTTCTGCTAATACAGCTGGTGTATTCCAGAATCATTCCTTTGTGTTTTTTTTTTTTCTTTGTATAGCTTTATGTTACTACTGTAGGGATAAAATTGCAAGTCTACCTGAGGGTAATAATGATAGTTCTTAGAATTTTTTTACATTTTCTTTTCTTTCTTCCTTCCTTTCTCCCTCCCTCCCTCCCTCATTTTCTTCCTTCTTTCCTACACCACCGCTCGCTCCAATGCCGGATCCATAACCCACTGAGTGGGGCCGGGGATTGAACCCTCATCCTCACGGATATCACCCGGGTTCATTAACGCTGAGTCACGACGGGAACTCTGAATTGTCTTATATTTTCTTAGTTTTCTTTCATTGCTCTGGCTTCTGTTTTGGTTTGTTCCAGTCTACTTTATGAAAGCTTGCTTGACGTTTCTCAGGAGGTGCTGCCCTTGGGATCAGACCCACTGTTTCCCAGGTGTGCACAGAGCCAGGAGGCTGGCGAGCTTCACCGCATGGCAAGCCTGTGTGCGCTCAGCTCTCAGGCTGTCCGGACCTCAGTGGGATGTCAGCGGGTACCCTCTTGGGTGGGTCGGTTTCCCCAGAGGGGATTCTCCCAGGCTTCTGTTCCAGTTCGGTGTGGGCCAAGCCTGGCCGAGGGGCTTAGCCCTGCTGCTTCTCTGGGAGCCGAGCTGAGCAGAGCAGAGCACGGCTTCTTATCACCGGAGAGTCTCAGCCCGGTGGTCCTGCTGCTGTCTCTTCTGCTTTGTCCTGAGGACAAACACAAGATTCCCTGCGGGGAGTGAGTGGGGTCCCCTTGGTGGACCTGCTGGCCGTGGGCATACTGGCCACATTATAATGACATCAGGGCTCTTGATTTCTGCCTCGCATGTCGCCTCACTTTCCCGGTACCTGGCACCTCCAGGTTCTGACCCTTCCTCGGATTCTCAGCTTCCAGAATTCTCTTGTCTGCCGTCGCATCTCCTCTCATCCTCTTGGTCGTGGTGGGTTTGTGAATTTTCCAAACATTCCTCATTGTCAGTGTAATGGGAGGAGACAGAGGCGTTCTCCTGTGTTCGTTGGCTTTCAGGTTGTTGGGCGGAAGCCCCCTCCGTGTGTTTTCACAAACATCGCCTCTGCAGAGAGCTTGGAGGAAGCAGTTCACGACATTTTGAGCTAGTCCCCGTGTTAGCTTTTTGGACTCCCTATTTTTCTTTTTTCCATTTCCTTGTAACGAATGGGAACTCTAAACATTTGTTTCAACATTTCACCATCGGCTTTCCCCTTGAAAACAGAAAGCCTCTACCTCCTCCAAGGTCTCTCTCTCTCTCTGTCCAAGACCTCTTCCTCACAGGGATGGATTTCGCATCACACCTGTCCTTGACACGCGCGCTCAGCTCTCCACTGTATTCTCTTCTCGAACAACTTCTAGTTCCCATAAACATTGCTGTACCGTGTTGAGTCTGGGGCTGAAAGGCTCTCCCAAATGAAGGGCATTCAAAAGCCACCCAATCGTGCATCTTCCCCCCTCTGCCGCGATTCTGACCCCGTATCGTTCAGCAGGTTCCCTGGAGGATGGTTTTTTTCTTTCATTGTAACGGAGACGATGAGGTAGGTTTGTTTTTCGGAGGGGCGGTTGTTTTTTCGAAGGAAGGTTTGGCTTTAATCATACAAATCCCAATCTCTAGGCCCAAATTTTCTGTTGACTGTGAGGGCCCAGACCCGCAGAGCAGAAGCAGAACATGTTGGTAATTTTTTTTTTTCCTATGAAATCAAAAGTAAGATTTAATTTTTTATTTTTCAATTTTTTTCTGGATTCTTAAAATTATTTTTTTAAATGATTATCGGTTTACAATGATCTGTCCATTTCTGCAGTACAGCCACGGGACCCACTCATACATACATACTCCTTCTTTTTCTCATATTATCTTCCTTCATGTTCTATCCCAAGAATGGATACAGTTCCCTGTGCAGGACCTCATTGCTTGTCTATTCTAGGTGTCGTAGTTTGCACCTACTCATCCCAAACTCTGCGGGCGATGGCCTGGGAGGTAGGTCTGTTTTCACTGACGCATGTGAAATGAAACGTACATGGCACTTCCTCTTCAAAGTACTTGCCTTCGTGAAAATGTGTGTTTCAAATTTGCAAGTGGGTGTTCCCATTGTGGCTCAGTGCGAACAAGCCCGACTAGTATACATGAGGACTCGGGTTCGATCCCTGGCCTCACTCGTGGGTTACAGGATCTAGCTTTGCCACGAGCTCTGGTAAGGGTCGCAGTTCCCATTTTCTAGAATCTGTCCTTTTTTTTTTTTTTTTTTAAAGCCTTTCATCTCTCTATCCTGTACTCACATCCATCACACACTCGCGTCTCTGACACACCTGCTCTAGCACCTGTCCTCCTTCCTACCTACCTTCGGTTCTAGCTGTCCTCTCTGTCCTACCCCGTCCTCCGTTACTAATCTAGCTGCCTAGAGCACTGAGGTCCCAAGTAGATTTAAACCTGGGCCCTTGAGGGTAGGTCCAGGAGGGCTTAGAGCCAAGTTCAGTCCAGGGTTTGCGGAGCAGTGACCTCAGCCACATGGACGGGGGAGCCACATGGATGAGATTATAGAGGCTAATGGAGTAGGAACTGGGGACTCGGGGGCAGGGGAAGAAAGAGGTGAACGCATCTTTTAAAATACTAGTACGTTTTGCATTTTTAAAAGCAATCTGGGCTCCTTCTCCCACGCTGACGATGATCTGCTGTCTTTTCCTGTAATTGTTTCTTTTTATTTTTTTTCTTTGTTTTGCTGAAAACTGTATGTACCAAAATTGTGTCTGATTTTTGTCTTTGAGCTTTCTCCTAGGTTTTTCAAATAGTTCCTATTTTCATGAGTCGTATTTAATGGTTGCATAATATCTCATTATAACACTGTGATATGGTTGTGTGATTTAGCAAATAGAATTCCGGGACACTCCACTGTAAATCAACTATTCTCTAATAAAAAAAGAAGAAGAAATCTGGGACACTCCGTTGAACTTGAACTTCAGATGAACAACAGATAGTTTTCTTAATGTACGCTTATCTCCAGCAACATGTCCAGTGCACTATTGGGGACATAGTTATTTATCTGAGATTCAAACTGAAGAGGGCATCCCGTAGTCTATTTTGCCGTCAGTCCTACAGAATATCACAGTATGTCGACAGTTTCCAGCTGTTGGACATGGAGATGTTTTCAGCAATGCTCTGGACCTCTTTGGGCAAAACATTTCTTATGCTGAATTACTTCCTCAGGTGGATTGTTAGAAGTGGAATTACTCTGAGCAGAGGAGTGTTTTTTTTTCCCCCGTATTTTCCAAACCTATCGCCAAATCGATTTTTAAAAAGGTTAGAGCAATTTGTGCTCCCCCCAGCGGTGTCTAAGGGGGCTCATCCCTTGCACCTCAGCTAACTGTTGTTATCACTTAAACACGCCTCTGCTATTTTGGCAGGCAAATAATGATACACCATTTTCATCTTTGATTACTAATGAGGTTCACATTTTTTTGTTTATCAGGCATTCCATGCCCTGATTTTTAAATTTTCTGCAACTGCCTCCTGACTGCCCTGCCCTTGTTTGGCTTTGCTTTGAAGCCATAAGCCAGGTGTACTTATTTTTATTCGTTTACTCATTTTTACTTAGCCACTGGCGCTGGAACTGGGTCCCCAAGTTCAGGTTTCAGGAGGAGTTCTGCACGATCACCACCAGCCTACCTGCCAGCCTACCTACCCATTGTCTATAATAAAAGCTTCCTACGACTTCTAAGTGCATTTCCAATAAATCAACGAAAAGGCATAGAGTAGTAATTTTATTCTGAGCCTGCAGAATGAATGTCTTTTCACAGCTCTGCCTTATTTCTGTGTCTAGCATATGATTGGTTTCAAATACTGCTTCCATATATATACCTGCTTTTTTTCAATCTACCCTCAAACCCCCACCACTGTGCTGTACAGGGTCCTGCTGCATTCACGGGAGTGGTCCTGCTTGTCTAAAGATGCTGGCTGCTCGAGGATGGGACTTCATTCCAAGGAAATAGGGGCGCCTTTCTAGGAAAGGGGACCGGCATTTCCCAGTGGGACCAAAAACTTCAGCAGAGAACAGGGCCGAAAGGACTACATTTGCTTCCTCTGAGAAAGACGGGACAGTACAGATTGCTTCTGGGACATTTCCTTGGGTCAAGTAAAGAGCACGTTTGCACTTCCTGACCTTTTGACCTCTAGCTCATGGCGATGACCTGCCTCTGTCCCCTTCCTCGGCTACTCCCGTTCGTCCTCATCGCAGTTAAATAAGAGGCTGTTGGGCCGCCTTCTCCGGGACCTTCTCATGTACAGAGGAGGCTTCCTGACCGGCCATTTAAGTATTCCCAAGACTTGCTTTATGGAAATTGCTGTTTCTCTTCAGTTTTTCATTTTCTGCATTGGGTCAGTTCCCCTGGCCTTTGCCTTGCATCTCTTTTTCAGCATTACGTGGCAATCTGCTGCCTAAATTGAGTAGGTCCATGTCACCTGTTTGAGTGTCTGGCCAGACTCTGGATACACCAGGGTTTTTGTTAATTTTTAATTTTTTTAATTTAGTGTTACTCAGGGCTCATGCCCTCTGCATTTTCAAGACTGCTCTGGGGTCTTCTTTCAACATTCAACTTGACATTTTCAGTACAGTACGCAGGTATATTGCTTCTAATTACGCATCACTGGCTTTGTGATTTTTGGTGATTCTAATGTTTACGTCCCTGTTCTCTCTTTGGACCTGCAGAAAATTAATTTGAGCCCCTGTTAGGGAACGCTTGACTGGTACAGGCCTTTTCTTGCTCTTCAGAAAAGTTCCCTATCTAGTGGAGAGGAGATGGCAAGCCAGCTCAATCAGGGCGGAAAATGGGACAGCTTTACCTGTTCTCACCTCCTTGCCATCTTTCGCTAACAATTGCAGAAGGGAAGAAAGCGAAACTCTGCTGCTTCTTGGCCCTTGGCAGTGATCTCAGATTTCCCAGAAAAAGCATGAAAAGGCCTATCTGGATAAGAGGAAAACCAGCTCAGCTCCTAAGCATCCACCTTGTAGCCGGCCTGCATGCTGGGCTCACACCCGGTTTTCCATGTGCTCATTGCTGGAGGAACACCACTCCGCCTCAGTTTTCCTGCCTGTAAAATGGGGTAAAAAGAGAAACGGGTGAGATTGAAAGAGGCCGTGGTTCTGATGGCCTCAGCACAGCGCTTATCACATTTTAATTGGTCACCGTGTAATGTTTTACAGACCACTAACCACAAATACTCATCAAGAGTCAAGAAAAAGCAAAGGTGGCTTCTCTTGAGCGCGACGGGATGCCAAATATTTACATATTTCCAAAGTTCATATTCATAAATAGACATTTTGCGATTTACAAATCATTCCTCCAATGGAAAACAAGCATTATTTAGCTCTTAACTGGAACACCAACTTGAAATCTAAATTTCAGCAATTATCATCAATTCACAAATAATTTACATTTCTGGGCAACTGGAAGATACTTATTATCATTATTTTATTTGTTCAACTTACGTAATGCATCCTCTGAGGACTCATTTGGAAAGCATATATGCATATTATAAAACGGATCAGAAAAAGGGTCGGACTTTGCCGTTTCCCTATAGAACATGCAGTCGAAAGGAATACAGGAGACACTTGGGCATTCAAATATATTGCTTGTCCAAGTCGAAGTGAGTAAAAGAACGCAATTTGTAAACTCACTTAACAAGGCGAAATTAGGGACATGTCTCGAAGTGTGTCTCATCCTCTGATTTTATCAGACTTTGTACTGGTTTCAAAGGAGAAAACACGTGTCCTAAGTTTCTTGAAATGTCATTACTTTAGGGGAAGGCATTTAAAAGCAAGAAAGGCTTTTAGGAAGTTGTTAGCCATGAACTTCAGAAGCGATACATCGCAGTTCATGGCGATAGAACTAATTCACCTCCTGCCCACCCACTAGATCAGATTCCCTGGGTGCTCGAGTACTCGCGTGTGCGTGTACACACACACACACAGACACACACACACACACCCCTACCCACACAAACACGTCCACACCGGCAGCCACATGCGTCCTGGCCGCTTCTGTTGCTACGTGCTCTGGCCTCTTGGCTTCCTCCACGTCTCGATTTTGTCTTTTGGTTTCTCGTCTCTCCCACTTTGCTCTTCCTCCCAGCTCTGCCCGGTGTGAGAAATTCCCGTCTCTCCCACTTGACATTCTGATGAGGCTGCGTTCTTCCCCCTGGTCTTCCCTTGGGGGAGAATTGGACCCTCCCTCATTGTGGAGTCGGCAGTAGGGGGATACAGGCAGCTCTTGGGAAATAAAAGGCCTCCCTTTGCCGCAGCCCGAGAGGCGGGGCCGCACACACTGCCTGATAATAAAGGCAGTGACTTTCCAGAAAGTACACAACACGAATGGCCATCATTCCAGGCTGGTCTTTCACATGGGTGATGCAAAAATATTTCAAGTTTGTTTTTTTTTTTCTTTTTCAGACTGCACAGTCTTGTATCAGGAAGCATTCAGTGCAGGCAGAGAGAGGGGAGGCAGTGGAAGCGGGGGGAGGCTGGAGGGAGCGGTCCCTCGGCTGGCCAGCCACGCCCGGGGCTTCTCCCTGACGCTTTCCTCCCAGACTCTGCGCTGACAGCAGCTTTTCGCACCGTGTGCGTCTCTCCTCATCTGACCGTAGCTTTTGATCTGTTTACAGGGAAACTTCGTGGCCTGTATGACAGCTATTTTACGGCAGATGGAAGATTATCATTATGCCCATTTAATCAAGACGTTTGGGAAAATGCGGACCGACGTGGTGGTGAGTGTAACTTTGACCTTGTTAGAAGCGCGCTTTGAGGCTGGCGTTGTGTATGCCAAACCCTGATGGAGATGTTTCCATTTTGAATACGACTTTGACCTGCCTCGGCTTGCTTTCGGAGGCCACCTGGGATGGGCTAGCTAAAGGCGTGTTTGTAGGAGGACGAGGGTCCTGACACAGACTGTCCCCTTGTGCCCAGCTAGAGAGTGATCAGGGGGTCCACCCAGAGGAATCTCGTGTGGTCCCTCCCCTCCCTTTTCTTTCCTCTCCCTGTCTTGAGGTCACGGAAAATTGGAAAATTCGGAGATGTTACCTCCGGAGAGTCTACCATAAACTCTTGTTCATTTATTGATTAAGTTTCAATAGCAGAAGCCAGAGAGCATTTTCAGTCTTCAGTTGTGCTCCGTTATTAATTAGCTCTAATCATGGAAGCTCATTAGCGTTGCTCAAAATAATTCTCTCGTCATCCTCGGTAAGATTGTGCTACGACTTAATTAGGAGAAGTACCGCGAGAGAGGGGAACGTGCGGCTCCGGCCCCCCTCGCAGGCAGCCTGACCTCGCAGGGCCTCGGGGCAGGTGGCCGCTGTGAAGCTGCAGCCAGTGTACGGACGGGTCCGCCTCGACCCTGCTGTCTGGGAGGAGAGAGCCCATCTCCCAGGGCCCTAGAATTCTCTAGACCTAGCACGTTGTAGTGTCTCCAGAACAAGGTTGGTTACATGTTATATCTCTCCTATTAAGGGCTGGGAAGCAGTCAACGCATGTAATGCTTTTTTCCCCCAAAGGATGAGTTCTCACTCAGAACGACCTTACTAATTGTCACTCTGTGTCACTCTCTCTATATACATACATATATATGCCATAACACATAACCATAAAGATGCGTATTTAAATTTCTGAGGATAGAAACATGGATGTATACCTTAAAATTATAGACATTTTCCATCAATAAAAAGGAAAGAGCAAGAGTATGTATGTGGGGAGTTCCCTGGTGGTCTAATGGTTAGGATTCTGCACTGTCACTGCTGTGGCCTGGGTTCAGTCCCTAGTCTGGGAACTGAGATCCCACATCAAGCTGCCATACACTGTGGCAGGGAAAAAAAAAAAAGGGAGAGAAGAAAAGAATACGCATGTGTTTGTGTATCTGTGTGTTTAGTTATGTTTTTTCATATAAGCGAGCAGTTTGACATAGGGCTCTAGGGCTATACTCACACGTGTGGTGTGTGTCACATTTATGTCCCTATTCTTTAGCAGTCATGGCCGAG
Organism: Phacochoerus africanus; assembly: GCF_016906955.1. Lineage (NCBI taxonomy): Eukaryota > Metazoa > Chordata > Mammalia > Artiodactyla > Suidae > Phacochoerus > Phacochoerus africanus. The sequence continues at coordinate 136,832,487 of NC_062558.1, forward strand.
GGAGGTCAGATTAGCTTATATGAAACCTTTCAGGCCTCATGTATCCCTCGGCCCTGTCTCCATGAGCGGAAGGATAGTTATAGCTGAACCTGTATGGCCCGTTTCCCAGGCAGCCGTTCAGGCTGCATTATCACGTTTTCAGAATGAGGAGCTTTCTCCAGACTGAAAACAAAGGACTCCAATGAATTATTTGCCCTGTGTCAGAAGAGTCACATGATCAAAATCCTGCGACACATGCACACTGTTAGAAACAGTTCCTCTGCATGATTAGGTCGTGCTGTTAATTAGGGGGCTTCGGTGCGTTGTGAAACGTGATTGTACGAGATGGCGTTTAACGATGCCTGGAACGTGCTGAATTCCAGGTGTGCTCTCTCTCTCGGACCGAGCAGATCCTCAGCTGCTTGTTACGTGTTGTGATCTTGGCTTCTCAGGGCATTTTCGTTTCCCTAGGCACACGAGTGCAGAACCTCAGTCGTTTGATTTCTGCTATAAAATGGCAGTTGTGGTGTGGATATCAGGAATCCAGGCTGCAAGGATCGTAAGCCTTTTTCTTCGTCGTTTGATCTGTCAGAACCTTTGTAACGTGTGTTCCCAGCTATTGACGACGCACAGGGTGTACTTGACAGGGTTTCTACCTGGACAACCGCTCACAAAAACAGAAGATCATTTTGGGCTGAACCCTTGGACGTTAATTAGTAATGCAGTCGGAAAAGCGTCTCGACTGTTTTCTCAAGGCGCCCTCCTTGTAAGGCTGTCCTCACACGTGTGGTGTGTGTCACATTTATGCCCCTGATTCTTTAGCAGTCGTGGCCTTTTCTGGTTGGATGAGTGATGCCCTCACAGAATCACAGTTATCATGGACACACCAAAGTCACACGGCTCAGAGCTGTTGCTCTTACAGTCTCTCAAATGGCCTCTAGCACCCAAGACGGGGAGAGGCTGAGCACAGCGTGAGGTGGAAAGATGAACCCAGAAAAGAAGAACGGACATGTCGAGCTCACAGCTCTCTCCCAATAGAAGCAATTCCTTTAGGATGGCGAGCCAGGTGGCGTCTTTAAGTTCTTCTGCAGTGGAGATGCTGGTCCGAGGTGGTCACCGCTGGCTGTCCTGTGTCCGACTCACAGATCAGGACCCCACGTGGAGACGGTGCTCGGTCCCTGAAATAAGGGGAGGAGGAGCGCCCTGGACCTTCCAGGGGAGAAGGCAGTCTTGACATTTGTCCCCAGTTCCCACAAGTGGCCCTAAAGAAATGTCTGCGGGGAGACAGTGGATGATGACTTAGCCAAGAACAGTGCAGGCAGAAGTGAGGCTTGTTGGCTGCAGGTTGAGTGAAGGCAGGATGCAGGAGGGGTTATCTCATTCCCAGGAGGACCCATAGGGAGCCGCTGGCCACCGTGCCTCCCACCTCTTCCTATGCGCCCCCCAGTTCTGTCCACTTGTAGCTCACCTAGGGAGCCTGCTCAGGCCCCCTGTGAGCTCTCAGGGTGCATTTCCTGGAACGGGCACCTGCCTCCGTTCAGGCTCCATCCCAACCCCTCCTGAGAGCCCCCTCTCTGACACCTGCCTTGGCCTCACCTGGATACGGCCCATCATCCCTTCCTTCGCACCTGTCCATCCAACCCTCAGTGGGTGCTGGGCTGGTCCAGGGTGACTTCACGCAAATGGAAATGGCGAGGAGGCCCCCAGGGATTGCAAAGGCAGGAATCTTAGCCAGGTGACTGTCCCTGCCTCGGGTACATCCTGCCCTTGGCTGGGCCTGGTCTTAAAGAGCCTGGAGTTCCATGGGAAATGGATTTCCAAGCTGTGCAGCGAGTCATGAGTGGAGGAGGAGCCTCACGCGGAGGGCCTTTATTCACCTGACTCCTCCTTGTAGGCAGAGCTTTATTGAAGACCCTCTGCAGGGGCCGATGGTGAATTTTACCCTGAATTCACTCGATAGCAACTTTGTATCAACCAGGTGGAGGAGGTGACAGCGGGCAAGTCAGACAGTCCTGCTGTCGTGGCCCCCAGTCGAGTGGGGCATATCACAGGGAATCAGAGAGTCTGTCCAACAACCCGGGTGACCCATGCTGTGAACGAGCCATCCTCGTGAAGCCACCAGGCTGGTCCCAGTCAGGCGGGCGGGAAGCCTTCTCTGCAGAGGAGAGGACTGTGGCACACACGAGCAGAGGGAAGAGCACGCAGCGGGGAGCAGCGTGTGCAGGAGCCTGTCCTGGGGGCTGGGAGGGGACTGGGGTGCCGTGGGCCCGGAGATGGGCTGAGGCATCCAGCCGCACTGAGCCCGAGGGTCCTATGCGAAGAGGCTCTGTGTCTTTCTGCTTCTTAGATGGCCCTTTCTCTGTCATTTACTTACTGTTTTTCCCCTCATTGTTGTGCATTTATTTTTAAGGCGTTTATTTTGTGTCTCACTTTTAATTTTGAGGTAGTTGAGTCACATGCAGCTGTAAAAAAAAAAAAAACAATCCAGAGCGTCCCTGTGTGTTTCAGCCCGTTTCTTTCAATGGTAGCATCTTGCAAAACTATCAGTATCCAAGCATATCAAAACCAGGATGTAAGCGTACCCGTTGTGGCCCGTCGGAAACGAATCTGACAAGCAACCTTGAGGTTGCAGGTTCGAACCCTGGCCTCGCTTAGTGGGTTAAGGATCAGGGTTGCTATGAGCTGTGGTGTAGGTCGCAAATGTGGCTTGGAACCTGCCTGGTTGTGGCTATGGTGGAGGCCGGCAGCTGTCGCTCCAATTCAACCCCTAGGCTGGGAACCTCCATATGCCGCAGGTACAGCCCTAAAAAAAAAAAAAAAAAACGCAAAACACAAAAAAACCCAGGATGTTGACATGTTGACAGTGATACAGTGCTCCGATCCTAAGTTGAGTCTCTCCAGTCCGCTTATACGCTTTCTTCTAGTTGTGTCACGAAAAGCTTCAAGCATACAGGAAAGCTGAAAGAAGAGTACCTGAGAAGCATCGTTCCTGCCCCCGGGACCCCTCTGTCCCTAGCACTCTGGCTCCCCTGTGGGTCTCTGCGCCCCTCTTTCTCGTAGCCCGATCCGCTGAGAGGGGGAGGAACATGGAAGTGGTTCAGCCAAGCTCTCTCAGGGATGAAGGCAGCGTCCAGGGGTGTCACTGCCCTTTCAGGACATAACAATCACCTCTGCAGAATTTTTCCTCAGCTCTCCCCAGTCTCTGTTGTCTGTCATCAAATCTGCATCTAGTCCTGAGTCCTCCCTTGTATTTGGGCATTTCTCGTTACTCTCTTTTTTTTTTTTTTTTTCCTAAAGTGAGGTTCATCACCTTGTTTCTTCTTCCCTTTCCTGGCATTGCTTTTTAAAATTAAATTACATCTTTTATTTGTTTTGTTCTTTTGAAGCGCCAAAGCCATTAGCTTTGCAGACTCTCTCCTGTTTTGGAATTTTTGATCACTGCCTTGTGTGCAGTTTTGTTTGTGCAAATTCCTATGTGCTGCGAACTGGAAGCGTGGTCTAAAATTCAAGTCCACCCTGTTGGCCAAAAGCAGAATGGAAGCTGGTGTGGCGGGTTCCCCGTTGCGTCTGTCAGGAGGCCAGAATGCCGGGCTGGCCTGTGCGGGTGATGCTGGATCTGATCACAGGGTTAAAAGCAAGAAACTGCCACATCTCTCTGCTGGGAAGATACATACCTCTTAACGCCCACCATGTAATCTCTGGGTGATTTTGTGGCCTCCACAGAAAATTGGCAAAGGTCCCATCCTCTGGCGATCTCTGATCGGATGCGTTTAGCATCTGATGGTCTGCGTCTGAAACAGTTAGCCTTTAACTTAACAGAATGGTGACTCGCTATGTCTGAGAACCAAAACTCTTTGGCTTTAATCTAAGAACACGGGAAAGTCACCGGGGATTTGGGTTCAGTGGGAGCCTGGGGAAGTGTTGGTGCTTGATCAGCTTTTGGAAAAGCCTGATCCTTCTGGCTGAAGTGGGACCAAGAGGGACCAGAACGGACATAGGTAAATGAGCTAGGATTCCCGTCCAGTTGTCCACGTAAAAGAGGCTGACCAGTTATCCAAGTGGCTGGGGACAGAGAGGGACAGAAGCCAAGGAGTTTATAACAGGAAGACTGCCGATGGAATCCATTGATGGCTCTTGTTAGTGTGTCCAGGCAATATGGGACCATCACCGGTGAAGGGTCAAACTGAAAAATGCAGCAGGAATGGGTTGATGTAAAATGATGAAAGTGTCACAAGACACCCCCTCTCCCTCTCCCACCTCTCTTTCTTGCCTTGGCCATAGCAGTGCAGTAGTCTGTTAGGCCTTGTAGGGGGCGGTGGGGACCACCCCGTGGCTAGTAAATTATGCAGGCCTACAGGAAAGCCTTGCAAAACCTCATTTCTCACAATCGGCAGCATTTTGTTTGATCAGCAAAGTACTGCAATTTAACAGCTGAGCCATGCTAATGACGTGTGGGACTGTGTTTCCTAGAGGGGGACAAAAAGAGTTGGGAAAATATGCTTCTCTTCCGGAATAATAAGAACCAGACCCTGTCTCTCAATTATTAGGCTTTGAGGCATGATCAGCCAGAAAGCCAGCAATTTCAGGCACATGGGGATGCGACTGAATTACGGCGCTCAGCCAGCCGAGTGGGCAACCTGGTCATTAAAACGGGATGCGTAACTTCAGTAGTGAAATAGGAATTTCAGAAGTTAAACTGGGGAGCGAAGCTGTTCCCCGTGTCAGGTGTCAGACGGACAACCCAGCCCACAAGGGCGCCGGTCAGAGCTCCCGCGGGCAGAGTTCAGAGGACGCAGGGCTGACTCTCCCTCCTGAGCCTGCCCAGAATCCTAACTTTTCCCACGCTGGAAGCTTCTGTTGCAAAAAGGGGTGATCACGCTTGCTCCTTGAGGCGTTTTTGCTTTTTTCTTTTTTTAGGGCCACACGTGAGGCATATGGAGGTTCCCAGGCTAGGGGTTGAATCGGAGCTGTGGCTGCCGGCCAACACCACAGCCACAGCAACGTCATATTCAAGCCGCATCTGTGACCTCCACCACTGCTCACAGCAACACCGGATCCTTAACCCACTGGGCGAGGCCAGGGATCGAACCCACGTCCTCATGGATACCAGTCGGGTTCATTCCTGCTGAGCCACCACAAGAGCTCCCTCTCCTTGAGTCTTTCTCTGGGGTGGGTCAGGGGCTCCACAAACTTCTTGCAGGGCAGCCTTGACTTGCTGTAACCCGACATTGCTGTGAAGGCTGCAGAGAAGGTATCCTTACTGCTCTCGAATGGAACACGTGCCTTTTTTGCCAGAAGCTTCCGTGTAGAACTTTGTGCTGGGACTTGCTTTCTTGGCTCCTGAAATTCTCTTCACCTTCTTGGTCTTCTCAGCCATTGCACCTAATCATGATTCAGTAGGTTAAATAAATGAGGAGGTCCTGTTACGGCTCTGCAGGTTAAGGACCCGATGCTATCTCCATGAGGGTTAAGGATCCGGTTTTCCGTGGCTGTGGTGTAGCCCGCTGCTACAGCTCCCATTCAACCCGTAGCCCGGGAACTTCCATATGCCGCAGGTGCAGGCATAAAAGAAGATAAATAAATAGATAGATAGACACATCCATGCACTGGGCCGTCTCTGACCACCGCCTCATTTTCCCACGTGGATCTCAGCTGCCTGGCCCCCGTCCCACGCAGGTCTGGAGGAGGGGGCCTGCGTCCTGGACTCCCTGGGATGTGCGCTTTTCAGGACAACCACGTGTTTTTATTCGAGTTAGCTGAGAACCAGCACTAAAGCAGTCAGATTGAAGAAATTCTCCAAACTCGAACAGGCACGAAGTGGACCTGCTAGGAAACAGGTGCCGCTTCCCAATGCCAGGAGCGGTCTTATCAGCGTGGAAGCAGCGCGGGGCCGCGGGTCAGGGCTTGTGAAGTGCAGAGGCCTGGCGGAGGAGCTCAAGGATTTGACGAGGCCGCGTAAAAGCGTTTGGCAAGGCGACCGCTGGCTCAGGTGGTTCACAGAGAGCCGAGTGGGTGAAGACGGTCAGGAGCTCCTGTTGGCGCCTTTCATTTGTTAAATCACAGAAGGAGCAGGCAGGGATGACATTACCGTGTATTCTACCCGCTGGGCCCCATGCATCATGAAACATGAGTCAATGCAAGACACAGTTACGGCCTGCGTGTTACACTTGTTTAAAAGTGGTTTCCTTTAAGCAGAAAGAGTACGAATATATATCTGTGGCCTTTGGGGATTTACTCTTCATGACTCTTAGAAACATGCCCAGGGGCTGTTTTTTAACGAATGGGCCCTTGGGAAGGTTCTCCAGGACAGGAGGTGCCCAGGCGGACAGAAAGGTGGAAAGGGTGATATCCAGCTCCTGTGACATACGTCTTTATTGCGTTTTTGTACGTTTTCATTCCGCTGAAAAAAAAATGAGGTCATTTATAATGTCATTATTCAAAGGGGAGGCATGGCTTTCCTTCCTTCCCCGGGTGGGCTCTTTCAATGCTCTCTTTTTCATTCCAGGATTTCCTGATGGAAACCTTCATCATGTTTAAGAACCTCATTGGGAAGAACGTCTACCCGTTCGACTGGGTGATAATGAACATGATGCAGAATAAGTGAGTACGGGGGACGCCCTCCTTTACGAGGGGCCTGGTTCGCGTCTGGTGGAGACGACGGTGTTGCCTGGATACGGGAGGAGCGCCCACAGCTTCCAGGGTGCTCCCCCTGCTGTGATGCAAAGGGTTCTTTGGAGAAATGGGCCTGGAGAGTGGGTGCCTTCTTGATGCCCACCCAGGGCACTGGCGCTGAGAACTTGGGCTTTGCCCCTTGTGGAAAAACAAACGTGATCTGGCCTGCCCTTCACCTTTGCCGGGGGGCCTCTGTTTGCCATTTAATTTTAACCATATGTGTTTATCAGCCCCCGCGAGTCCCAGCTCTACGGGAGTTGTTGCGAAAAGTGTTTGCATTCCACATATTTCAGCTTAAAAAAATCATGAGCATTTTCATCATACTCATTAAATATTAAATGTGTGCCTTGTTCATCCTCTTCCTGTGAGGGCTGCTGGTTAATTTTCTAGCTCTTGGGTTTTATCATTTCTGGAGGCGCCAACAAAGATCACGGGGTCTCAATCACACACATGCGGTTTCTAGAAGAAATTTCTGTTGACTTCTTCTGTCCCCGTCTTTCCTAGTGCAGCAGTGCTTATGGAAATAATTGTAGACTCACAGTCCTTGAGGCAGGAAGAAGTAAGACAGGAGATGCTGTGTGCATTTGACCCAGGTTCCGTCAGCGATCACATCGCGCAAAACCATAGCATCAAACTGCAGTCAGGGAGCCGACAGGGATGCGATTTTCCCATCTCACTCGGATTTTCCCAGTTTGACTTGTGCTCGTTAGGGCTCACGGTTCGTTTCTAACAATGATTTTCACGTGGTGTCTTCTCAAAACCGCCACCACCGAGACCTGGAACGTCTCCTTCACGGCAGGGGTCCCTCTGCTTCCCCGTCTGTGACACCCCTCCCCCTCCCCAGTCCCAGCAACTGCTCATTTGTTCTCCTTTTCTAAAATTCTGTTATTTCAAAAATATTACATGAGTGGAATGATACAGGAGGAAATCTTTGGGGTTGACTGGCTTTTTTTTTTTTTTTTCCCACTTTGCCTAATTCCGTGGAGATTCATTTAAGTTGCTGTATCAGTGGTTTGTTCCTTTTCATCGCTGAGTAATATTCCATCGGATGTCTCACCAATGGTTTAAGCATTTTAACTGTTGAAGGACATCTGGGCCGTTTCCAGTTTGGGCTGTTGCAGAGGTATCTGCTGTGAACACTACTGTAAAGGTTTTTTACGTGAACTTAGGTCTTCATTTCTCTGGCACAAATGCCCAGGGAGGCAAATACTGGATCACATGGTACTTACATGTTCAGTTTTATAATAAACTGTAAACTATAACTTACATGTTTAGTTTTTTAATAAACTGCCAAACCCCCAAGAGAAAGGGGATCGCTCTTACGTAGCTAGCGATCCCGTTTCTTTGCATCATCGCCAGCATTTGCTGTTGTCACCATTTTTTATTTTAGCCCTTATGTTATTCATGTAGTGTGTCTCATTGTGGTTTTACTTATTTTATTATTATTCTTATTATTGCCCATGCCTTCAGCATGCAGAAATTTCCAGGCCCGGGATCAAACCCCTACCACAGAGGTGACCCAAGCCAGGTCCTTAACCTCTAGGCCACCAGGGAACTCCTCACTGTGTTTTCATTTGCATTTTCCTTGAGGGCGTTGCCTCTGTTTAGTGATTATAGCTATCCTGTGACGAGCTGCACGGCAGCACGGGCCTTTCCCGTTGCCTTTTCTGAGTGATGCTACTTTCTGGGATGGCAGAGATGACATCGGCCCTGTCTCTCAGAAGGTGCAGGGTTTTGAGCTGACCTCCCCAAGGGCTGAGCCTAAGTGCATGTTGTCCATTTGACGTCCTATGTTGCTGTGGCTGAAACCTTCCCTGCATCACACAAGCTCTGAGGATTCCAAGAGGTGATGCCCAGAGCGGCATCTCAAGGCTGTGGATATAAACCGCGTGGCCGGGGCTCAGAACAGGGGTTCTGGCCTCTGTTTCTTGTGTTTCCAGCAGCTGTCTCTGGCACCTGAATCCTCACCTAGAGAGGGAGGCCCTGTAAGCACTAGGAGTTGCTTCCTTTTTCCCTATTTGGGTTAACTTTTTTTTTTGTCTTTTGTCTTTTTGTTGTTGTTGTTGTTGCTATTTCTTGGGCCGCTCCCGCGGCATATGGAGGTTCCCAGGCTAGGGGTCGAATCGGAGCTGTAGCCACCGGCCTACGCCAGAGCCACAGCAACGCGGGATCCGAGCCGCATCTGCAACCTACACCACAGCTCACGGCAACGCCGGATCGTTAACCCACTGAGCAAAGGCAGGGACCGAACCCGCAACCTCATGGTTCCTAGTCGGATTCGTTAACCACTGTGCCACGACGGGAACTCCTGGGTTAACTTTTTGAGCGATGCTTTAGCATTAGTCTCGAGAGCTGCAGTGCTCATGTCTTTAATTACCTGTTTCTCACATAACAAAACAACAAAACCCTCTGTCCTGGATCTACTCAAAGACCCGGCTTCTCTTTGCTCTGCTGGGTTCTCTGGCTGCACATGGAAGAGCAGTCCTTGCTGTCTGGCAGTAAAATGAGCCGGGGGCCTCTGCATTTAGCTGAACAGGCAGAAAATCTTGCCACGGCAGTAGTCAGTAAGGAAACCACAGACCCTGTTACACCACTGAGCAGAAGTGAAGGAGGCTGTAGCGCCAGGCAGCGGCCACCGGGGGAAGACAGGGAGGAGGCGGGTAGGGGCGGAGACCTTGCATGTAGACTTGACCTTCACCGCATCTCCCCTGCAGAGTGACCTTGTCCTGGCAGCCAGGCTGTGTGTTCCAAGGCCAAGGTCAGATGCCATCTGTTCTCCAACGTTGTATGACTCGGTGACCCCACTCCCAGGGGTTGCCCCCAGGTAAACCATCGTCCTGTTCTGGAAGGTTCCGCCACACTTTCACTGTCTGTGTGCTGATTATGTAACCGTGGAGAGAGTCTGTTTGTAGAGTACTGTTATGGTGGCTTCATTTCCTCTTCCTACCCTGCGTCATCTGCTCCTCCCACCAACACCGAGGTATCCGAGCATCACCCCAGACCTGCACTTGGGCGAAAGCCACGTGGCCTGTGACTCAAGCCTGGAGCGCTGTGCTCAGTTCCCTTCTCTGGAGACCCTGGGGGCCTTCCAGTGCGCTCTGGAATTGTGCATTCCCCACACACCGGAGCCGGCCTCGTCCTTGCATCCCTTCTCCCGTGCACCCCAGCAGGGCACCTGACCAGGCATGGGGTGGAGGCGCAGGTGTGCGATGGCATTGCCAACCCAAGCCTTTGCATCTGGGCCACAGGGAGAAGCGGTGTTTGCTTTTAAGGAAAGGTAGTTCTGCCTTGGAGAAGCCCTGGTGTGTTGTGTCGTCTGGACAAGCAAGATGCTGGATGTGCTCTCAGGAAAAGTCTCACGTAGGTGATGATGGAATTAGGCGTGGAGCCGGAAGTCCATCCTCGTCGCTCATGTAGTGGCCACACAGGCTGCAGCCCTAAAAGACACCTAGAGAAGGGGAACGCTCTGAATGTACAACCTCTGCAGTTTATTTTATGTTGTCCAGAGACTGTTGTAGGGAACTGTCTCATCAGGAATTCTGGTCCCCTGAGGCCAAGGCTTCCAGCCGACAGCGTTTCTTCCATCAGAGCTTTCAAAGGATGAGCAGTGTGTGTGTGGTGGGCATGTTTGCACGTGTGTATGGACCTCTGTGCATGTCTGTGCTTGTGTGTGTGCCCCGCAGTGGACACATTCTGCAGGCACAGGGTTGCACGTCCCAGAAATAGCAGAAGAGGGGGTCATGGAGGAGGCAGGTTAGAGTCTGATCCGAGCTGGAGCTGTGATCGTTGCAGTTTTCATTCTGACATCGAGTCGCATCACAGTGCTGCCCCATCCTTCCCATAAATGATATCGGCCTTTAGAAGCTGAATCACTTGGGTGCCGCCTACGAGGTAAAACTTGAAGCCACCTTAAGTCATCTGCTTGGTGACCCTTTGTTTTCTTTCACATCCTTGCTTAAGATGCCAGTTTCCGAGTCAAGCGTTTCCTTTCCATTTCACACTCGCCTTCTGAGTGATGTGTCTGCATCCCAGAGGGAAGCACGAGCTCTGCACGTGCCGAGCACGTCTACAGAGAGACCGCGAGCCCTCGTGTCCTCATCACCCTCAGCAGCACTTTGAGGCAGCTGTTGTTGATGCCCACTTTACAGATGGGAAAGTCGAGGCCTAAACGTTTTTTAACTTGCCCAAAGACAGACAGCTGGGAAGTGCTAGGGCCAGTTACTAACCACAGGCCACCCGCCTCCAAGCCCAGCCCCAAAGCTACCCAGCTACCTTGAGTATTTTGTTTTAAATCCTAGTGTCTTTAAAATACAGCTTTTCTGCAAACTTACTACTTACCTCAGTCAATCTTCAGCACAGAAGTCAAGATGTTCCTACTTAGCTTTTTGGTGCCATTAAAAGTATATGCTGTTCAAGAGGGTACCGTTTACTGCTGAGCTCTGGGGGGTCCTGCCCTGAATTTCGAGGACAGAATCTCACTAATACCTTCCTAACATAACTTCCTATAGAAATGACCTAGATTCCATGTAACGTTGTTTCCATGGCATTCTTTCTGTTTGCCCTCTTTATTCCCCTAACTGAAGAGGTTGGTATCGCATATGTTGCCCGATTTCCCTGCTCCTCCTCCTCCTGGCCTGCATCAGAGGCTTCCCTGCTCCTGCTCCTGCTCCTCCTCCTCCTGCATGCATCAGGGCTTCCTTGTCTCCCCAGGAGGAACAGTGATTCTCAGAAGCTTCTGGAGTCTGTATTTAAGTTTTAATGGCACAGCTGGACAGGCAGTTTTACCACCTACGGCTCAGAAATTGACAGAATCTGCCTCTACGGTCTCTTAAATATTCGTGGGCTTGTTCAGCTTGGTCTCTGCAAATGGACCATTCTTCAGTATGTGGGGCTTATAAAATGTAATTAAAGACAGCGCCCATTAGTTTGGGGGCCACAACGGGTACCTCGAGAATGAAATTTATAGGATGTAATGACTCTCCCAAAGACGGTAGTCACTTGGTTGCTGTGTTCAAGACAGTGATTGGCGATGGCCTGACAGTCCCGCTCTGCTCTGGGACGTGCCGGTGCCAGATGGCAAGATGACATTTAAGGTACTCACAGTTCAGATCGAGTACAAGTGTGCTTGTGTGCCAGCATCCAGAAGTGCTCTTTAATCTGCCCAGAGGGAAGCAAATGCTAAGTTTCCATTGAAGATGTCAGATTGGGAGTTCCCACTGCGGCACCGTGGGTTAAGAATCCGACTGCGGCATCTTGAGTCTCTGCCGAGGTGCAGGTTCGATTCCCCAACCCTTCACAGTGGGTTAAAGGATCCAGCATTGCCGTGGCAGAGGTCACAGTTGTGGCTCGGATTCCCTCCCTGGCCCGGGACTTTCCATAGGCCACAGGTGGGGCCAAAAAAAATAAAAATAAATAAAGTCTCAGGTTGTATCGGAAGCCTAAAGCTCCCCTGTTAGCATCTCAGTGCTGGTAGTCTGACGTGGAGGGAGTCTGCTGTGGCTCCCGTAGGGTTCTTCTGGTTGTGAGCACAAATGTGGCCACTTTGTGGCATTCATGTGTCTTTCTTCCGGTCTCAGGGCTTGAATTCATCCCGGAAGCATATTTGCACATCGAATAACCCAGACTCGAATTTTAGGGCCTCAAGTGACCTGGTAGGAAAGGAGTCTGTGGGTTTGACCGAATTCCTTTTTCACCTTCAAGGAAGCATCTGTGATCACCTGCTTTAATTTACTTGTGAAAGGCATTTCTGCCGTGTTCAGTAGGGTGAGAATAGGGGCAGGATTGAGTATAATGTTCAGATTTTTCGAACTAGACCTTATTCACATGGATGGCGGAACATGGAATAAAACCTTTCCTACATGTGTCTGCGTTCAGACTTGCAGGGGAGCTTTTACGAATTCACCTCCCCCGAGTCCTCTTCTCACTAGGCCTGTTGCTTAGGGTCCTCTTCTCTTAGGATGAAAAATACATAAAGCCGTCATAGTTTGCAACTCTGCGTATTGACTGTTTTCAAGTGTTTACCCCACCTCTCTGGTGGTGCAAATTTTGTGTCTCGCTCTTCTTGCCTTTGTTCACGTTAAGCTGGGGCCTAAATGAGGTTCTGTTTATAATTTGTGGTTTCATATCCTACCCACATTCATATAGAACTTGGTAGGCTTTACAAGTAAGGATTCGTAGGCTGTGCGTATAAAATAGACCGTGTAAACCATAGAGGAAACACAAAGCTTTTGAGACGCCAGAAGTCTTGAAGTTTCCTGGGAGACTGAGCACAAAGGAAAATACACTGGGCTGCGAACTTCTCGGTGGCTGATAGAGGATCCTTGCCGTTTGTCCAGGGAGACAGGTAATTGATGGCAGAGAGCCTTATGTGTGACATATCGAACAAGAGAATGTCACAGGTAAGGAATCTTTGGGAACTCCACATTGTGCCCACAGAAAATGGAAGGTATGACTGTTTCAATTTTGAGATTCCTAAGATGTTACTGGGCAGCGTACTGGCCACAGGAGAGGGTGTCATCACTGGACTTGTCTGAAAGACTAGCTTATTGATTAGTGGATGTGGCTGACCTGTCCTGTTTAGACTTATCTAGTTGTTGACCAAATATTGGAGATCACCCATCAACAGCTCTTGTCTGAGAGTTCCTGTGGTGGTGCAGCGAAAATGAATCCGACGAGGAAGCATGAGATTGCAGGTTCGATCCCTGGCCTCGCTCTGTGGGTTGAGGATCCGGCATTGCCATGAGCTGTGGTGTGGGTCGCAGATGCGGCTCGGATCCCGAGTTGCTATGGCTGTGGTGTAGGCTGGCAGCTGTAGCTCTGATTGGACCCCTGACCTGGGACCCTCCCTATGCCGCGGGTGTGGCCCTAAAAAGCAAAAACAAACAAACAAACAAAAACAACCATTATCTGGTTGGACTTTATCTAAAGGCAACTTTTAATCTTAAATTCATACTTTCAATCCCTGAACTTTCTTCCCACCTTAGAATTTGTAAGTTCACCTTGTTGAGTTCATGTGTCTGGGTGTCACTTGTTTCTTTTGATCAGGGCCACATGGAGACAGGACCGTGTAGGACAGCGGGAGCACAGTCTGTGTTCTTGCTTTTTAACCACAGGGATGCTCGTTTCTCCTCCTCCTTCTCTCACCTGTGATGCAGGCATCTTTGGACCAGGAAGTGTTTTCCCCAGTCCATTCACACTGCATTATGTTCCCACCACCCTAGTGCCTACAACCGGTATTTACACAGCTTCTTTCCTCAGGTCAGTTTTTCATGTGCATTTTGGTAATGTGGCAGTTTTTCCTCCTTTTAAATATGTCTCACTTTCCCACTAAGTAGTATCCATCAGATGTCTCAGCACCCAGGACAGCAAGCTTACGGATGTTTCTGCCCAAATTAATCTGGCGTAGAATCAGGACAGGAAAGGGCCTTCCGGAATAGGTACGGATCCACCAGGCTTCTTAGGGATGAGACATAGAACTGTCAGAAGGTAGATCTGCAGCGGAGGCTTCTTGCAGGTATAGCACCATTTGGTTTCGTTGCTGTGGAAGAATTTGAATCCTTGCCAGCTCTGTGTCTCAGGCTTGGACCAGGGAAAATGGACCATTTGCCTTCAGGGAGCAGGAAGGTGGGGGCTCCTGCCTCAAAGGCCGTGGTGGCACCAGCCACAGCAGAGAATGGTTGAATCTGGAAAGACAGGGTGTCACCTTTGCAGCTCAACCTCCTTTCCAGGAAACGCTCCTCCCGTGAAAGAGCATGACAGAGCGGACGAAATCTTTGTGCAGGTTAAAAGCTCTTATAGAAAAAGCATTTGGGGCTCAAGAGACTCTTGGAGTCTTTCTTCTCAATGTCTTTTTTCAGTTTTTTTTTTTTTTTTCAAGCTTGGGGTTGCAGTTGATGTCGTTTTTAATTAATTTTTTTAATTACTGGTTTCTTTTTGAGGTTTTGCCTCTCCAATGGCTTGAAGATTTTAAACACACCTTAGTATCGTATTTTTCTTTGAAATAGCATACAGTAGCTGACATAAACGCTGTCACAATACCACCAGCTAAGGACCAAAAGGAAAAGAAATGTTTTTGAGTGAAGAAACAGGAATTCAAAGTCGGTATAATAAAAACATTCTGGAATGAAAATTTCCCTAGAGCTCAGCATGCTCGCATTTTACTTAGCTCATACATTTCATAATATCACTCTTTGAACCTTCATCTTCTCCCAGGAAATTGGCCTAAGCTGAGATATTTTGCAGCTCAGACCCTCGTTTGTGGGCACTGGGACCCAGGCCCACTTCCTGAGTTGGGCCCGCCTGCACTGCAGGTGACACTTTTCTGGCCAGTCCCAGGGAGAAACACATAAGGTCTTCTCCTGGGGCAGAGGTGGCCCCATCATAAAGCACCAGAATTCTAAGACAGCTATTCATTTGGACCTTGGAATGGTCCTCTGGATTCCATGGCAGGAAGAAGAGCCCACGAGGAAATAGCCAGAACTTTGCTATTCGAGTTCTGTTTATCCCTTATAGCATTTGCATAAATCATTTAATATTGTCCATCCAACATGGAGAACAGACTTGGGGTTGCCAAGGGGGAGGGGGAGGGAGTGGGATGGACACGGAATTTGGGGTTAACAGATCCTTTGGAATGGATAAGCAATGAGATCCTGCTGTATAGCACTGGGAACTATGTCTAGTCACTTATGATGGAGCAGGATAATGTGAGGAAAAAGAATGTATACACATGCGTGTAACTGGGTCACCATGCTGTACAGTAGAACATTGACAGAACGCTGTAAACCAGCTATAATGGAAAAAAATAAAAATCATTATATATAAAAAGAAAAAGTTTAAGAACTAGATCTTAACATACAGTTATTCCATGGTATTGCATGCTTTGCTTCTTTCCTTAATAATTAAGCTTGGCGGAGTTCCCGTCATGGCTCAGCACTTAACGAACCTGACAATTATCCATGAGGTCACAGGTTCAATCCCTGTCCTCGCTCAGTGGGTTAAGGATCTGGCATTGCCATGAGCTGTGGTGTAGGTTGCAGATGCGGCTCAGATCCTGCAGTGCTGTGGCTGTGGTGTAGGCTGGTGGCTACAGCTCCGATTGGACCGCTAGCTGGGGAAATTCCATATGCCGCAGGTGCAGCCCTAAAAAGACAAAGACCAAAAAAAAAATTAAGCTGCGGCTTAAGATGAAAACTCACACTTTCAGATTTTCCCTGGTTGTTGATAACCATTTTATTGCACATAGCATAGATATTTATCCAGTCGGGCTTTATTCAGATTGCTTCTTTATTTAATTCGGAGATGAAAAATCAAAGTACTCTCCAAGGAATGGCAGTGATGAAGCACTCTTAGCCAGGACTCTTATTTAGGGAAGCTTGCTTTAGAGGAACGTTTGGAAAGGGCAAAATCTGCTGAAGAAGTCTCCTCAATGGCGCATCCCTTGCTGTGAGCTCCTGGCTGGTGTTGACGAGCCCATCCTGCTGGCACTTAATGCTGGAGGACGTGCTTCACTTCAGAGGAAATGAAGCCGAGTGCTCTCTCTGATGCATGAAACTGCTCGCAGTGCAAAACAAAGTGGAGGAAGTACGTTTTAGTAAGATCATGTTCCACGTTTTTCCATCCTCAATTTTTACCTCCCTTAGAGGACTTGGAGGAAAGCCTGTGCAGTGCAGACCCTCTGGTATTGTGCTTTTATGATGCGTCTTGAACTGTTGGTGGAGGAGGCCCATGGTAATTGAATGCTGGCCGAGTTGCCAACATCCTCTTAGCTATTAGTTCCCTGGTTCTCAAGCCGGGGCGATTTTGCCCCCTAGAGGACATTTGACAATGTCCAGAGGCAATTTCATTATCACAATGGGACTCCTGGTGTCACTTGTAAATCCAGTGATACTGCTAAACATCCTTTTGTGTATGTGGGAGCCCCCACTGCAAAGAATTATTAGCCCCCTCCCCAAATGTCAATTACATCCCCATTTTAGGGATGAAAAAACTGAGTCTCGGGAATGTTAAGTAATCAGTAGAAATACATGGACCATTTCAATGACCCTCTTCTCTTTATTTCCCATTTCTGAGCAACGTTTCCCTGCAAAGAAATGTTGGGAGCCCCTACCATAATTAATAGCAATCAACTGCCCTTTAATATGCCAGGGCTGAGCTTTCCTGTTTAAGGTTGTACCTGAAAATTGGAGGCAGTTTTCCCCAAGATGCCCAGCCAGGCGCTCCAGCTCATAGCGGATCCCTGCAGGCACGGCTCACGTTCATGTGATGATGAGAGTAAGGAGGTGTTGGAGTCACGCTGATAGGAATTTCAATCCTAGGATGCCCCTACTAGTGCCTGGCACATATGACACCTGCTGAAAATATTAGCAAGTGTCTCTTCTGGGCGGTGGGGTGTTCGTTTTTATCTTTTTTTTAGATTCTGATACAAGTGAGATGATACAGTGTGTTCCCCCCCCCCCCGACTTATTTTACTTAGCATAATGCTGTCAAGGTCCATTCATCTTGTCACAGGAAGCAGTTTCCTTCTTTCTTATGGCTGAGTAATATTCTATCGTATATATTTACCGCATCTTCTTGATCCCTGCACCCTTGAACCTTAGTCATTCTTTTGTCCCCCCTCTCAACAGTGGTTTTTGTTGCTTAACATTAAAAAATTTTATTTGGAAATATTTCTTTAAAAAAAAATCTTTGAAGACTCTTGCAGAAGGAGACTGAGTGGACTTCCTGCTGGTGAATGTCTCGTAACAGGCATAGTGACCATCCAGATAGCGTAGGCTTAATGTTTATTCTACATAGAAGCTCCCCAAAATGCAGTTTTTGACATGAAATCATCTTGAAGATTGAACATGGAATTACAGTTTTATTTATCAAGCTCCTATTCTTTTCTAGACACAAGATCAGAAGGAAAGTTGAGCAATATTTTGTCTCCATCTTCAGCTTGGCAGTGGAATACTTAAATACAAAAAAAAAAATCATCTGTGTAGTACATTTGCAGGTTTAGAGAGAAATGGTAACACTGTTAAGATAATTTCTCCATAGAATTGGAACGTTAGGATTGTGGCGGCTTCTATACATTTTTGCTCATATCAGATGCTTTTAAGTGTCACTTGGTATGTTTTCATGGAATTCTGTACAATTAAGCATGACCCTTGAATGCCATTACAGAAGAAACTCATCTCAGTGATGCTTAGTGTCCAGTGTCGCTGTCCAGCTCTTAGTGGGTGCTGAACAAACAGTGGCTGAGCAACTGCCCAACAGAAGGAAGAAATATCAATATGAAATGTTCTTACAAAATTAACTGATGAAATGCATGACATATTCTTGTAGCAGTTCTCTTCCAGGAATAAAATGCAGTTACCCTTGTTTTTTTGGGGGGGGGGGCGGGGGGGTTCCACAAAGGAATTATTCCAGATGTAGATACAGCGAATTTCCTTATTCGAAAGTTCTAAATCTACCACAGCAATGTATGAGCAAGGCCCGTGTCTGTACATCTGACCAGCCTCTGCCTGCAGGTCTGTAAGCTGCAGGGAGGCAGCTGTCTGCTGGAGCTTGCTGTTTTTGCTTAACCTTTCCGACGAGACTTCAGAGGAGGGCTTCTCCTTAATGCTGTACCTGTCAAATTCCCAGAGCTGCAAGTAAATTGAAAATACAAATTATATTGTAAAGTGAAATATTTTGTGTTATTCTACAGTTTGGTTGATTTAGGACAAGAATGAACTCTGACAGCTTGATCTTTTCAGTTCAGTGGATTCTAATGATTCCAAACAAAAGCCCAGTAACCCAAACTCTTCCCCGTGGTTGTATCAGAGATACTGCAAGCCCTTCTCCCTGCTCAAGACCCAGTGTTCATTGACTCCATGTCTTGGGTTCAGAGGATCTCAGGAAGGGATGGAAAGCACAAAATGGTAATATTTGTGAGTACAAATGTTAACCATCCCCAGGGCGCTTGAGCGTCTGACCTGTGGGGTAACTTTTTAGCATTTGTCACTTTACTCAGTTTTAGATTCATGTTTCCTATGCAGAATGATCTTTTCCTCATTTTTTTTTCTGAATTGTTGCCGTTGCATCCCTGCCAGGGGGCTTCTTTTGATGCAGAGGTTCCAGAGAGGTTAGGGACGCCCCCCCTCTGTCTCTCCTTTTCTGAGATTCTACTCAACAGCCTGTCTCTTTCCCAATTCATTGTGTTTAGGGGGAAACAATGAGATTTCACGCAAGAGCTAGAAAGTCTGAAGGCATCAGATTGAGTTCCTCACCTGTGATGGGGTGGGATGGGATGTACCTGTTGAAAGGGTGGGGGTGGGGGTGCTTGTAGGGCTGGGCTCCTTCGATGGAGGCCAAAGCATCCATACCTTGAAGTGTGGCTCTGCCTCGGGGACCTTTCCACATCTTTGTCCTGTACACGCCGTCGTGAGTCCTCCTTTGTCCTGGCTTCGGAGGGCTCCGCAGGGCTGGAGGTGTCGATGGGGGCAGCTGACTTGACTCTTCAAGCCGAATGTCGTTGCTTGACTTGAGTCAATGTCTGTCTCATTCCCACTGATCCTTCAGTGTATTGTGGGCAAGGTGTTTTTAATTAGCTGTTAATCTGCAGATGACTTGGAAGTGGAATATGAGAAGCAAGCTGAATGTTGGATTGATCTCTTTATTCTTCCTATGAAACCTGCGATTGAAGCTTGATTTAGAGTGAATGGCGTGCTTCTTTTTTATGAGATGCCTTTGGAAGTAAACACAGTTTGCATGTCATTTACGGGGGCCTGGCCTTTCCGAGCAGTGCTCGTCAGATAGGTAGGTGTTCTCTCCTGGAACTGAGCTCCCCAATATCCGGTGCATTATGAAGTGAGTTTTTCATACCAAGAAATATGGTAGAAAAGCCAAATACCCCGCTTGTTATTGATTTTTTTTTTGTCTTTTGTCTTTTTAGGGCTGCACCTCAGCATATGGAGGTTCCCAGGCTAGGAGTCCAATCGGAGCTATCGCTGCTGGTCTACGCCACAGCCACAGCCACAGCAACGCCAGTTCCGAGTCACATCTGCCACCTACACCACAGCTCACCGCAAGGCCAGAGCCTTAACCCACTGAACAAGGCCGGGGATCGAACCTGCAACTTCATGGTTCCTGGTCGGATTTGTTTCCACTGTACCACCACAGGAACTCTGATCTTCTACCTATAAGGTAGATTTGGGTGCTTTTTCAGTTTAAAGAAACCCTATACACAGCGTGGTCCCTGAAAGTAAACATGTGCTGTGCTGGGATTGCTGGAGGAAGACGGCACTGGAAGGATCCCCTCGGGACCCTGGCTAAGTATCTATGTCTCTGTGCCCAGACAGGTGAGGGACAGAACGGCGAGTGCCGTCATGCTTGGGCGCCAATCTGTTTTTTCCACCTTTCCCCGATGCTAATTTTTTTTCTTGTTTTTGTCTTTATAGGGCTGCACCTGTGGCATATGGAAGTTTCCAGGTAGGGTTGAATCTCAGCTGCAGCTGCCAGCCTACGCCACAGCCACAGCAATGCCAGATCCAAGCCGTGTCTGCGACCTACACCACAGCTCTCCGAAACGCCAGATCCTTAACCCACTGAGTGAGGCCAGGGATTGAACCCGAGTCCTCATATCCTAGTCGTGTTAGTTACTCCTGAGCCACAACAGAACTCCCGTCTGATGCTAATTTCTAAGCAAGTTTCTTCTTGCCATACTTAGAGGGGAGGCTGGCATTGCTTTCGTTTTGTTTTGCATCTAGAGCGTGTCCTCAGTGTCAGATCCGAAGAGCTGGCACAGGCCGTCATAAGGTACTCATGCTCTCTGGGTGAACGTCGGGGCAGAAAAGCGAGTTCTGATTCTGTAATATGGTCAAGGTCGCCAAGCGTGCCTCCATCAGGGAGCCCCCTTTGTAGATGGAGAAGCTCCCCACTTTAGAGTTTGACAGACTGCGGTTCAGATGCACCCCATGAGATGGATGCCTTGGGGCCAGGGTTTGGCATCCCCCTGCCACCTGTGGATTAACGGCCATCTGGGAGGATTCAGGACAGTGTGTGCCAGAGCCAGCCAGGAGTCGCCCTCTACCGATGCTGGCGGGAGTGTCCCTGCCAGCCTCCGGATGAGCATTATTGGATGGTCATTATTCAGTTAGTGAGATGCGAGGGTGGGGCTTGGGGAGCCTGGAGCTCCAGCAGCTAAGGTGGCTCTGGGCCCTCTCTCTCCTTTGTCGGTTGAGCTGGCCTAGGGTGGGGTGGCACATGGACCGTCTGCTTGGCGCTGTCTGCAGTGCCAGCGGCCCTGCTTCGCGGTTGGAGAGAAACCCCAGCAGGGACTGGTGCAGGCGGAGGGTTTTGATTCCTGCTGCTCCTGCCCTGAGAGAGCCCCACCCGCTCCGCGGGGCTGGGTGACCCTGCATGTTAAGCGCAGTGCAGGTCCACCTCCCTGACCTCAGGAGGGATCACCCTCCCTTTGACCCTGACTCTCTCTGGTCTGTGAGGTCCAGCCCCCCGCCCCCAGCGAGATCGCAGGAAGCTTTCTCTGCACCCCTTGGCTTGCCTGTCCGCCCGTGGTCTTCCTATGGGACGAAGCCCATCTCCTCTGACTGCCAGAGCCTCTCTTTGTCTGGCCGTGTTTGTGCCCTCAAACCTGAGTTCTCTTCCCCCCGCCCCAGATAACGGGAGTCACCAGGGGCTGAGCCCACGCCCCTGAAAAGGAGCTTGCTCTGTGTGCTGCAGGCCGAGGGCTTGTCACCCGCCCAAACCTCGTCTTCCTGCTCGATCTGCGCAGTTTTGAAAAGAGCATCACCCTCGGGGCTGGCTCCTGCCCCCACGTTGTAGATCTGTGGGGCGATGGAGCCAAAGCCCTTTCCTAGAGGACAGTGGCCAGGCCCGCTGAGCCGCGGAAGTGCCCCTGCAGTGGAGGAGCTGGGGTCTTGCACATCGACGTGCTGAAGTCCACTCACTGCCTCCCCTCGGAGGGAGGGCCCCCAGCCAGGCCTCCAGGGCTCGGCGCGGGGCAAGGGCTGGTTCTCAGGGAGTCAAAGATGGATCTTGTAGCCTCGTATCAGTTTCCGGTCAGCTACATGCGGGACTGACTGCGCAAGACCCCAAATGACCGAGTTAGAGGCAGATTTGGTAGCAGTTGTCCTGAGACGCGTGACAATTCTTGAGCTTCGACTCAAGGGGACTATTTTATTTGGTGGGGTTTCGGGTTTGCTCTGGGAGGGGCGATTCCGGATCACATATACTCCCAGGGCTGGGGACTGCCCGAGGCTGCGGTGACGTTTAGCAAGCAAGGACAGACGGCACGCAGCCTCCCGGGCACCCTGTGATCACGGGGAGGACTGACACTGTCCTGTCGCCCGGGCACTCCAGGGACACGCTTCCTTGTCTCTCTGCTCGTTCCTTTGTGATTCTGCTGCTCAAAAAGGGTGTCTTCCTTCGTTCACTGATTTCCACTCTTGCCTATGTTGGGGTGCTTCAGGGAGGTTTGCTGCCACCTCGTCGGGACCCTGAGACCGTCTTTCGTGCCTCAATGGTGGGTACGCGCACAAGACTGTGTCTCTTGCGGACAGACAGCTCCTGTTCTGCATCATTACTTGACTTCACCTGATTCGGGTCTTTATTTCTTTCCACTAACTCCCTTTGCATTTCCAAGTTCATCTTCCTGAAACACCCATCTCAGCCTCAAAGTTGAGCTCTTCACAAACACGTCTTCTCCCCCTTGGCAGAGGGTCAGCCCAGCCCCTAGCACAGAGCTGCCCACACATTTTGGGGCTTAAAGTATTGCTATTGGACGGACGTGGAGATGAAGGGGCTTTTGGAAATCCTCACCAAAGAGGTGAAAATCGTAGCGTTTTCAGCATTGCCCGTCCCCAGATTTTAGGATGTAGCGGAGTCTGTGTCTACAGAATTGACACCTTCTGTGAATGACTTGGAGTGTTTTTACGTTTCATGCCATGAATGAGAGGCATTGGGTCACCTGCTCCTCGCCTGTGTAGCTTCTTTCTAGCCCTGGCTTGCGCATCTCAGCCCGTTCCACCCTGTCGTCTTGCGCGTTCTTCATGTCCTGACACTTGCTGAGCATCCAGCTCTCCTGCCTCCATCCCTTCGCCGGCTTCCCACGTGGTTTCCTTTCAGCTTTGCTCCCTCTCCTCCACCCAAGGCCCCGAGGGACGTCACTTCCCATCCATGTGGTAGCTCCTCTCAGCCACGCGGCTGTGCCAGGAGGCAGTGGATGGTCACAGAAGATGTGGTGGGACCAGCGTGAGGCTCAGACTCCGGGTTCAAACCCGGGTTCCTTCACACTGAAGTCAGACGGGCTCGATGACTCCATGCTTTCCTCGAGTTTCAGCTTCCTCAGTCCTCAAGGGAAGGTAATAACGGCTCACAGTGAGCCTTCCAGAAGATACTGTAAAGCAAATAACTGGCCTGTAGCAGAAACACGAGATCTTTTAATATAAGAAAAACAAACCAAGACAAACCCTGGAAATAGCAAAGAATTTGGTGCCTCTCAGAATGAAGACTTTTCTAAAAAGGTCAGTGCTCCCACCGAGATAAGGAGAAAGATGTTGCCAATAGACAAAAGATGGGGTTTTCGCTTAACCACATGTGAACATTCAACCCAGCACGAAATCCTCAGGCGCAGATGTATGATTGCGCACGATGCGATAAAGTGTGGGAAGATTCCGTGGGGCGTAATCGTGGTGTGTGTCTGTTCTTGCCCACGTGTCATTGCATATGTCTTGATAGGTTTTTTTTTTTTTTTTTTTGTGGGATGGGTGCTCTTCTGGCTTTGGGCAGAGTTGACGCAGCCCTTAGGAGCTGTGCTATTTCAGTTGTCAGTGTTCAGGGGCCTTTGGGATCCAGGGCTTTGGGGAAAGACGGACAGGGGACAAACGGACAAGCGTATTAATACACTGAAGCCTTCCCTGTGGAAAACCTCAGACAATCTCCAGTTGAGGCACATTCTACACAACACCTGACAGGTGCTCCTCGGAACGGTCAAGGTCTCCTAGAATCCAGAAACGTCTGGGGAACGGTCACACCCAAGAGGGTCCCCGAGAGACAAGACGACTGTAAACTGTGCGGCAACCCGGCTGCGATCCCAGGACAGTGGAAGGACCATGCGAGGAGGACCCAGGGAAGTCTCGATAATCTGAGCTTTAATCAACTGTGACGTCGCAGTGCTGGTTCCATGAGTCCTCAAGGGAAGGTAATAACGGCTCACAGTGAGCCTTCCAGAAGATACTGTAAAGCAAGTATCTGGCCTGTAGCAGAAACACGAGATCTTGGGACCTTGAGAATCCGATGGAAGAGCGTCTCACTCAGAGACAATGGTACCACAGGGATGTAAGGTGTTAACATCCCAGGAGTGAAGAGGAGATGCCAGAACTCTCCGTGCAGCTTCTCTATAAATCTAAAGCTATTCTAAGATTTAAGTTTACTGAATTTTTTTTATTTTTTTTTTTGCCTTTTCTAGAGCTGCACCTGTGGCATATGAAGGTTCCCAGACTAGGGGTCCAGTCGGAGCCCTAGCCTCTGGCCTACACCACAGCCACAGCAACACAGGATCAGAGCCGCGTCTGTGACCTATACCACAGCTCACGGCAACGCTGGATCCTTAACCCACTGAGCGAGGCCAGGGATTGAACCTGCAACCTCATGGTTCCTAGTTGGATTCGTTAACCATCGAGCCACGATGGGAACTCCAAATTTTTTTTTTTTAAGGATGGAGATGGCATGTTGGAAAATAGACTTGAGTAGGATCATTCCGAGAACTCAAACGGGAGGCTGAGATGGGCAAGGCTGGGGGGCTCACATTGACCTGGGGTTCAGGGACGGGCTCCAGGGGAGTGGCAGCGATCGTGGGACCTTCTTGAGAATCCGATGGAAGAGCGTCTCAACTCAGAGAGCAGGTGGTACCGAGGCTCTCGGGTGGGTGTGGGGGCAGGCTGGGAGGGTCAGCCTTTGTTTTGAGAAAGTTGCTGGGCCCTTTAAGTCGGAGAAATAGCATCCCTGACTTTTGTGTTTACGAGACTGTTTGGGCTGCTTTGCTGAGAGCAAGAGGAAACTGTGCCAACCGGAGGGCCAATTAGGAGGCTTCAGGGTAATCTCGGCAGGAGATGGCTGTGACCTGGGCTCAGTGGGTCCTGGGGCAAGAGGGAGGGGGCATTTGGGGCTTTGGAGGCGGGGTTGGATGGGCCTCTTACAACCTGTGTGCAGGGAGGGAGGAGAAATGGAGAATCAAGGAGAAGTTTAGATTTCTGGCTTGAGACACAGGGATTGGTGGAAATTTCAATGAGATGGGAAATCGGTTTTGGAGGGTAGGGGCTATTCACAGGCTCTGCTTTGGCCTGGTTCGGTGTTTCTCAACCTTGTTTTCATTATCACCCTCCTATAGGAGAAGGATTAAATTAGATTTAAATTTAATTAAGAAGAGACATTAAGAGCTACGAAAGAAAATTTTGTGGGGCAGGGTGTGTTTTGAGGGGCACGGGCCAGTATGATGTCTAATGTTTTACAACCTCCCCGAGGATCAATTCCCCCCCCCCTTAGGTGAAACCCCATGGAAAACGCAGCCTGGTTACCTGTGAGATGCCCAGGAGACAGCCAGAGAGAGGGGTTCAACTAGCCACCGAAATTCAGCCCAGAGTTCAAAAGAAAGGGGAGGTTGGGAGAAGCCATAGGGTGTCACCGGCATTTAGGCGATGCGGTCCAGGCCACTTGGGGAGGGAACGTGGCTGGAGAGAAGAAGCAGACCAGGCTAGAGTCCCAGGGCACATGCTCCTATCTAGGAGGCGGCAGCAGTGGAGGACATGTCATCCAAGAGGAAAAGTCAGTGGAGAGAAGTCGAGGTTGAGATCTGATGAGACGACGTGGAAGGTCACGGACGCCCTGCTGCTCTCGCCCCCAGCAATATCCTTGTCATCGTCGAGGGGGCCAGGAGCCTGCAGGGGTCGTGGGGAGTGTGGACACACTGACCGTGCCCCTCTGCCTGGACTTGGTGATGCCCTGGGGTCTGGGGCGAGCTGTGATGCCAGCGGGCTCTGGTAGAGTATTTGTAGTTGATACAGGAATCTTCCGTGCAGAGCGAAACAGATGAGGGTGGTGGGCTTGCGGAGGAGGTCGCGGAAGCTGGGAGGTCCAGCGGCGAAGGGATGGAGGGGAGGGCTGGTCTTTGATCGAAACGAGCACCGCGGATCCATTGCAGCAGGAGAGCAGACAGTGGGTCCAGATGTCACCGCAGGTGTGGATGTGCGTGTTGGATACTGAGAACATTTCAGAGTGGTCTCTTTCTCTTTTCTCACTGAAGCCTGAAGCAAGATCATTAACAAGAAGGGGTTTAGGGAATAGCCACTGATTATGATATGCCTTTATCTGTATAACGTCCACTTGAATCTGTCCCCCCCCACTCCGACCCTCTTTACCGCTCGTGCCCACGCGTGGGTACAGACGTGCAAGGTCCTCATGGCTCCTGCCGCCCTCTTACGTAAAGCCCAGGAGAGGCCTCACAAGCAGATGAGTCTAACACGCATACACTGCTTTAAATAACTCATGTAGAATCATCCTTCTGTGAACATTTCGGGATGGATCTTGTCTTTTAAGCTTCAGCAAACCCTGTTAGCCATCAAAAGCCCTCTAGTCTCTCAAAATAGCCCTCTTCCAGCCTTCTCCGCACCCTTGGCTCATGGCTGTGTGGCCCCTGGAGAGGCGGGCCCAGGACGTGGGCAGTGTAAGTAGGGACAGGGCCCCCTCCGTTCCACAGCTCCCCTGCACCCAAGGGCTTCCTGAGGTTGGACCCGTGGCAGGCACGCCTGCTGGTCTTCTCTGTCTGACTCGGCTTAGGGTATTCTCTTTGGGGGATGGGGGTCGCGTTAAATATCTGTTAGCTCCGTCACCGCCTTGACCTGCTTGCGGCTTCCCATCCCCTTGGCCGTGCGTTCTATGTTGCTTGGGCATCGTGGTCCATAAACGTGTGTCCTGATGTCCCTCCCCCGCTCCTTCACTTTAGAAACTCCCTGGAGACTATGGTTTTGTTTCTTTGTTTCCCTTCCTCGTGTTTTCCTCACCGCGCCCCATCCTTACAGCTGAAGAAGCGGGGGTCCAGGATGCTCTCAGGCACCATGGACGTTTCGGCTCCCAGCATCAGAGGCGCACCTCAGGCTGGCGGCTTGCCATCCTTTCTGTGTTTTGTTTAGACACATAGCACGCACCACTCTGCTTTCAGCTGCTCGATCGTCCCAGGGAATCTTGGCGCAGTGGGGATTTTGAGAACCACGTTCTTCCTGCATCATCCCAGTGGCTCTTGAGTCCCTGTGAAGCCATTGCGTTTTCAGCCGCTCTGGTGCAGAATGTGTGAAGGGATTTTCGAAATCACACGCTAAGCGTTATGGGCCATTTCCTACTGCTGACTTCACCTTCCTAGTGCCTCAGTGACACAAGATGCATGTCCCTGCTGCCGGCGAGCAGCAGGTCAGGGTGCACAGAGCCCGGAAAGCTAATGGCCTAGATGCATCTTACTGAGTGTCTTCATATAGAAGGGTCTCATCTCTCTGGTCCAGCTGGAAATGCTAACGCTGGCAGAGGGCGGCTGTGATGAAGGGCTTCCTATCTCGGCTGCCTCGATGTTGAGAATCAAGCGCTGAGCTCAGTTGGAACATAATGAGTTTCCCTTTTAATACAGAAGGTTAATCTAGAAACATCTTTTGTGTAGCAGAGATTCGAATGTGCTTTGAAAAACTGTGTTTGATGTTATTTTTATTTTATTTTTTAATTGGTGTATAGTTAATTTACAAAGTTGTGTTAGTGTCAGGTGTACAGCAAAGTGAATCAGTTACACACACACACATACATGCATTCTTTTTCAGTTTCTTTTCCCATCTAGGTTATTACAGAATCTTATGTGCTTTTGACTTTAAAAAAATTCTTGGGGGGGGGGTGATAAATTAGGAGTATATTATTAACAGATAAACACTATAAAAGTCCATAGACAAGGAGTTACTGTACCGTGCAGGGAACTATGTTCAATATGTTGTAATAACCTATAACAGAAAGGAATAGAAAAAATAGTGGAGAAAAGGGATTAATGGAATCACTTTGCTGTCCACTTGAAACACAATATCATAAATCAACTATACTTTGCTACAAAAAGAATTCTCTGTTTTCCATCTGGCAGAAGCAGTTCATCTGGTACGACCTTAAACATCATTGGTTGTTAATCAAAACATTTGGCAACGTGGTAAATCATTTAAAAAAAGATAATATACACATACCTTACACACTTTAACTTGTTAAAATATAAATGTACATTTGCTTTAAAAGGTCCCTTTTTTGGCCACTTTTTTTTACCTTGTTAATTTAAGAGGCGTCTACTCATTGGCACTTCACATTGTCTTTCTGGCATAAAACATCTCCAATCAGCAAGTTTTCATGCCTTTAAACCCGAACATCGGAAGACCAGCTGCACAGCCAGTTGCCCTCTCCTGGATTTCTAGGCGTTTCTCATGCCCATCTGATTTGACAGCAGTTTTTGTTTGTTTGTTTGTTTTTAATTCTTATGGCCACACCCACGGCATAGGGAGGTCTCCAGCCAGCTGCGTCTGTGACCTTATGCCACAGCTGCAGCAACACCAGGTCCTTTAACCCACTGTGCCAGGCCTGGGGTCAAACCTGCACCTCTGTGGCGACCCGTGCCGCTGCAGTCAGGTTCTTAACCCACTTTGCCACATTGGGAACTCCGACAGCAATTTTTCAAGTGAGTCATTCTTCTAGTCTTTCCCAAGTTTTGTCTTCGTTGTCGCATAAAAGTGGGCTTTCTTTTCATAGTCGTATTTTATCATTTCATATAATTTTTAGGTAAATTATGCACTGATGATAACAGGTTTCTTGGGGAGAAACCGGCCAGGGAACACCCACCAGTGGGTACCTAACCATACGTGGGCATGTGTTTGTTCTTAGCTGTAGAAGTTCCACGATCACAGCCACAGCACAGGAAGGCTGTTGAATGGAACCCAGGGTGTCACTGTTGTATAGATGAAGAGAAGAGAAATTTCTATTAAAGTGAAAATTAGATCCTCCTTGATTGGTGTTAAATGGAAGGGGATTTTGCATACAGACGCCCCTTAAATCTGTGTACATTGGAAGAAAGAGACTAAACTAGATAGTATTGGCCCTTCCCAAGACGAGGGGTATCAACATGTTCAATGAGCATTGAGTACAGTGCTGGCAATTAAGCAACTACTGGTGTTTACTGTTTCTAATTAGCTCTTTGCTGACCTCTTAAGGATGGCGGGTCGGTAAGCATTCAGATCCTCAGAAAACAAGACCCAGTTTTATTAAGATCTGAGGGAAAAATAGTAAATGAAGCAGAACTGGAGTTCGGTGGGCCTGAAGGCTTTGATCTCACTTTCCCCCTAAGTATCTCTCATTCGGTCCGAGGGAAGGGTCCGTGTGGTCCATGTGTTTGATGGCGTCCCAGGAAAGTAAGTTTAGAAAGTCCTAAAAGCAGACTGATGCAACCGTAAAGGTTGATATTCACTCCTAACCTTGAGGATGGAACGTGATCACATGGTAACAGGTGAGATGACAGTGGTACCCGAGCACGTGGGAACGTACCGCCCAGGCTGTGAGACTGGTCGGGGAGGGGGCTGGGCAGGGGAGGCGAAGAGAGGAGAGGAGGAAACCTTATGTTGTTTCCCTGTCAAAAGATGGGCTGCTG
Organism: Phacochoerus africanus; assembly: GCF_016906955.1. Classification (NCBI taxonomy): domain Eukaryota; kingdom Metazoa; phylum Chordata; class Mammalia; order Artiodactyla; family Suidae; genus Phacochoerus; species Phacochoerus africanus. Next base: position 136,861,822 of record NC_062558.1, read on the forward strand.
CTTGTCAAAATGTAATCACCCGATGTTAGCAAACGAATGTGAGGCTTGTAGCATTGTTTACCAAAGAAAAAGTTTCCTTCTGTAATGACAGACAGGAGATCAGATCAAGGGGATAGCTCTGCTGCTTATAAGGTGTCGGGTGCAAAAGTAAGGACGTGATGAGACTCTCAAGGTATAAACCAACAGACGCTGCCCTAGACCCACACAGCTCCTGTGCCCCGAGACCCACCACTTACTGTGCTCCTGTGCTCTGAACATCAAGTTTCCCAAGAAAGACGTGATGAATCCATTGCTGGGACAGGGCAGGGGAAAGCTTGCAGCCAATGGGAGAGGCGAGGGTTTGCAGGAGGGAGAAGCCCTGGCCCTTGGGAGCAGGACAGTCTCCAGGTCTTTTTTCCTTGTCTCCTCCCCCCACCTCCAGCCCTAGCCCCTGGCAGCCCTTCCTGCTGGCACCCTCTCCAAGCCTGAGTCTCCATTAAAGGACTTTTGTGGGTGGGAGGAGGCAGAGGGCCTCCCGAGAGCAGGAGGATTTCCTGTGGTTGGTGAAAGGAAGTGGTGCTGGGTACCCAGGTATTCGGACCAGGTGCCAACCAGCCCCGCCCACAGGAGTGGGTACCTGGGAAGCCAACCCGGGGGCAGGGCACAGCCCCACGGGGAGGGGCATGGCGGGAAGAGGAGTCTCTCGGGACCGAGTAAAAACACTATGTCTTTTATTTATCTTTTTATTTTTTATTTTTTTGCCTTTTTCTAGGGCCGCTTCCTGCAGCATATGGAGGTTCCCAGGCTAGGGGTCTAATCGGAGCTGTAGCCACCAGCCTACACCAGAGCCACAGCAATGCCGGATCCTTAACCCACTGAGCGAGGCCAGGGATCGAACCCTCAACCTCATGGTTCCCAGTCAGATTCGTTAACCACGGAGCCACGACGGGAACTCCGAAACACTACGTCTTTTACAAAGGGGTATAAATCAATGCCCTTAACCTTGTCACAATAAAATCGCAGGCACGATGCTTTGAAACAGCTTCAAAAGCCCCAGCTGTATTCTCAGACTTGTAGGCGTGTTTTACAGACACTGTGATCAAGGGAAATGAAGCTCATGGTAAAAGCACGTGGTGTCTGTCAGGCCTTTAGTCGGGGCTGCCCTTGGCCTGCACCCTCTTTTCCTCTCAGGATTCACAGGATGCTGGTCACGTGGTCCTTGTTTTGTAGGTGAGGGCGCTGACGTGGATACCGACTTAGCCGTTCATGCCGGGCCACATGGCTCATGAGCCACAGAGGACCAAATTCAAACCCAGGCTTGCCTGGCCCCATAGCTCATGTTCTGTGTTTTGTTTGTTTTTTTTTTTTTAAAATCTCCAGTTGTAGTTTTCACCTCCCTTGTACCTTCTTTACCCTTTAAGGTGTGAATGGGAGAAAAGGCATGAGATTCTCCAGTAATATAATTGCTTGGGGAAATACTCCCCCCCCCCGTTATTTTAATATAGAATTTCCAGCACCCGTGTCAGTAAAATAAGTGTTTGGGGTGTTATAAAAAGTCATGACACTTGGTAAGGATGGGAAAGGCAGGTTTTGTTCAGGGTGATCCTGATGGGTGGAGGGACCCCCGCAGAGGGATTTTGCAGTGGCGAAGAGAAATGGGGCTCCAGCCACCCTGATCACAAGAAGAAAAACAGGAACCTTTCACCAAGGAGCAGGGTGGGCTCCGTGGATGGAAAAATCATGAAAAGACAACATCAGAGGTAAAGGGAGATTCTGGGTCAACGGACCAACATGCCTCTTGCCAAAAGTGGGCTGGGGTGATGGGACGTGACCTGGGTGGTGGTGGGGGAGGAGGAGGAACCGGATCAGATGTCCAGGTGATCAGATGTTGACAGTACGGGTTCTGGCTAAGCCGGCTGAGCAAGACTCTTGCATCTGGATGATGCAGAGGGCAGCAGGGAAGCCCGCAGGTCAGGGCTTCGTTAGGAAGAGATTCAGGGGAACCTGGGTTTGGTCAGGGAGGGGGTCTTTTTCAGGGCACAGAAATAATGGCTGGACTGTGGTCGCGTTCCCTGTGGTGCTGTTTTGCAGCAAGTGTCGAGAAACAGTCCAGATGGGCGGGCCTGTCTTGCTGGTTCGCTTCCCCCGGCTGCAGCTGCTCCGGGCGCCTGCAGCTCACATGCTCACGCCCGGGAGCTCGGCGAGAACGAGGGCATGGCTGCCGGTGAAGGATCCGCACACAAAGCCAAGAAAATATGTCTTCACCCCATCATTTCTCATTCATCACGGCGCCGGCTTTGCCGTAATATCTCCCCATAAATAAAACTGTAGAGGCGTGACCTGAAGATGGAGTCAAGTGTCATGCTCTCAGCACATTCATTTTTGAAAGAAACATGTTTGTGGTTTTCCACGTGTGTTCCATATGTCTTATTTTGTAAAAAAAAAAAAAAATAAAGGAGGGGGGGAACCTTTGTTCTTTGAATAAAATGCCCTGGCAGTGAACCTCTATTTTAAGAGGATTCTTTTTTTTAAAACTCAGACAGAAATACCGCACTTTCCCACCCCGCCTCATCCTCACCTCTTTCTCCTCACCCTGCATCCAGACAGCTTTCAGGCCCTTGGAAAATGGGAAGCCAAAATGCAGGGATTCACTCAGCCTTGAGAGCTGCTGGGGACAAAGTGGGCCGTTTGTTCGCTCTTCCTGCCGGCACTTAGCCTCTGGCCAGGCACTTGGGCGTGAGAGAATTCGGGGCAGAGATGGGTGCCTGCAGAGGCAAATGCGGGGCTTTTAGCAGAGATACAGGATGTCATGGTTCTTCAGCATCTCTTTAGAGGCTTATGCAATGCGGCCCCTGATAATCTGTGTTGGTTTGAAATTGAAGGTGTCTGCCTTCTTTTCCTCCCTTTCTTTCTTTTTTTTTTTTTTTTTTCATTCCAAGCTGGAAAATCAGGAAAATGTTCAGCCTTTCCATTAAGAAAACAGTCTGAAAGAACTGAAGATCAGGTCAGCCCCCTGGACTGTATTTTATTCCTTGACTTGGTGTATCACTGGCGCTATTGAGTTTAGCAAGTTGCTCCGTTGGAATTTACAGTAAAGCCTTACTTAATATATTTCCATTTAGTGAGTGTTTGTTTTCAATAACTTGCCCGGCTTCCCTGTTTGGTTTGTGCTGGAGACTTTGTGTTTCCAATGTGGCTGGAAATAGAGGCCCCCGGGCTTTGCCACAAGCATACAGTTTTCTTTTGAAATTGAAAACTGGATATGTTTAATGTCCTTCAAGAAGCGAATTCATAAAGCCGAGGCTTTCCTGAAGTGCATCGCCCAAGTCATAATTGGTAGAGAGTCGGCAAGAAAGGGGGATTAGCTCCTTGGCCCTGGCACAGTGCGCTGTCTCCGTCTCAGGTGGTTCCGTGGCTCGTTGAGAGAATGATCCAGAGTTTAAAAGGCATGACTGGGAGTTCCCGTTGTGGCGCAGTGGTTAACGAATCCGACTAGGAACCATGAGGTTGCAGGTTCGATCCCTGCCCTCGCTCATTGGGTTAAGGATCTGGTGTTGCCGTGAGCTGTGGTGTAGGTCGCAGACGCGGCTCGGATCCCACATTGCTATGGCTCTGGCATAGGCTGGCAGTTACAGCTCCGATGTGACCCCTAGCCTGGGAACCTCCATATGCCGTGGGAGCGGCCCAAGAAATGGCAAAAAGACCAAAAAAAAAAAAAAAAAAAGAAGGCATGACCTCTCACGCAGTGACACAGGGGCCACCTTTGCTGGGAGAGTTTGCAGTGGGACTGCTCCTGCTGGAGCTCCATAAAAGGCCTATCATTCCAGAAAGGATTAGGAGGCAAGTCTTATTATATGCCAGGGGTCGAGCTGTCCCTGGAAACCGGTAGCAGGTGCTACCCAGGCACGTGAGGTCCCTAGCAGGTGCCCCTGTGGAACTGGGTTCCTCTGTGTCCTGACTCCAGGCTTCACTGGCCTTGCTGAGGTCAGGACCCAGCCTGTGGGAGTCAGAGACCCGCAGAAGATGCCCGGGGCCCATCTCCTGCGTATGCTCCCCTCTCCAGAGGCAGGTACCTGTTGGAGCAGGATGCTTTAAGAATCAGATGGAGTGGGCAGTTGTTGATTCAGACACACAGATGCTGCCGTTCCCATTGTGGCTCAGCGGGTTACAAACCCGACTAGTACCCGTGAGGATGTGGGTGCCTGACCCTCAGCGGAGATGCGCTCCCTCCCTTTCCCCCTGAGTCTCCTGCTCAGGGCAGGTCGAGCCGTCTTCTGCGGCTCAACTGAGTTAGTCTCTAATCAGCTACATCCTTAAGCAACTTCAGACTTTTCTACACCTATTAAATCTCATCAAACCATGTCACTCACCACCCCCACCCCCACCCCAAATCAGGAAAGACTCAATTGCTTTGGCTGTTTTAAGATTTATTCAGCAGACAGTGTTATCTTCAGAGCTGGTTAGAGTATGTAAAGTTTTATATGTGTAAATAGGCATAATTAATGTTTGATGTTGTTAAACCATTTTATTTTGTTTTGTTTGTTTGCAGAGAGGGGAGGTTTATACGTTTCTTTGCGGAACGGAAGGGGAAAGCAGTTACCCGTCTTTCAGGCGGAGAAATAATCATTGCTCACAGAGCACTGTGGTTTCAAAGGCATCAGGGTTAGCCCCTGTTTCAGTGACTTTTTCGTTTAACCAATATTCTTGAGGTATAACATATAGTCAGTGAAATTCACCCATTGAAAGTGTGTAGATGGTTTTCAAAACCTGCTTGATTCTGAGATCCCAGTGGGAGAGCGTGTTGGGACGAGTGGGAGTGTTTGGAGGTGATGATCCTGAGAGGCGTCTTTGTCCGCTGCGACTCTGACCCCGTGACTGGCGAAACCACATAGGCCTGAAAACACGCTGTCATCTCATCTTCCAGTGACGTCCTGCTCCATCAGGGCACACAGTCAGGAATCTTCCGGAAGGCGCCCAGCTTCTGGACCTTCAGGTTTGGTCCAGATGAGCTGGGGCCTTTTCTCTCTGCTGCACTTTTTCCCTCTTTCTGGACGAGAGGCTGGAAGGCACAGGGCCCTGCTCCGTGCACGGAGCTCCGTGGTCCCTGGATGCGGCTGGTGGTCTCCCGTGAACCTGAGCGCCTGAGGCCGCTCCCCTCACGGGCTGTGCAGGTGAGCGGGTATCAGCTGGCTTCTGGCCACATTGGGCTCAGAAACCCCGAGGCTTCCGCCACCAGATGGTGACCTGCCCGGGAGTGAAGAGTGCTCAAAACCCCGCTGCCAGGACTAATTGAAAAACGCCAGCGTAAGCCCAGGGAGGTGACCTGAGGGACGCCAGCTCAGGCCCCCAGCTTTCCCTTCGCTCCGCCACCTCCCCTTCCCTCCCCCCCATTTCTTTCTTCAGCCACAGGCATTCTCTTGGCTACTCATTCCTTTCCCCTCCGGTTGTTCCAGCATCACCCTGGGTCCTGAGATCACGCCTCTGTTTTAGGGACAACCGGTTGTCATTTTTTTAGTGGCAGATGTTTTTTTAGGAAAAAATAAAAAAAGAAAGAAAGAAGACAGTCTCCTCGGGATGATGCTGGGAGTCTGGTGGAGGAGACCGGGTGACCCACCTCCCCTGCCCTCCTTCCAGGGAGGAGCAGACACTCGTGGAAGGGTCTCCACCCAAGGGTCGTGTGTTCTGGGCATTGGAAGGGTGCTGGAAGTACGGTGCGTCCTGTGGGTCCTGCTGGGTGAGACAGGGGCCTTGCCGGGGCCCTGCCGGGCTCTGCTCAGCTCCGCGCAGAGGCCCTGAGCCCGTTGGAAGCTGTCCTCGTGGAGCCTCCAGGGCTTTTGCTCGGCTGCCCGAATCATCATGTTTCTTTTCCCAGCTCTGCTCTCTCACTCCAGCTCTGGGAGAGAACTGCCGGGTTCCTCATCTGCACAGGCAGCAAGAGTTGGACGGAGCAGGTCAGGGTGGGCACTGGAGGAGTGTCCTTTAGAGCCAGACGAGCCAGCGAGGTCCAGCAAAGCCCAGAGCAGGGGCCAGGTTCGGTTCTGTGGTCTTGTCCTCATTGCTCATATAGAAGCTACAGGAGCCTCCGGAAGGCTTGCTGCCTGCTCCCAACCTCGTGGGGCACAGGAGAGTCACCGTGATTTCTTTCAATACCTTATGGTCCTTAATTACAGCAGGAATGAAAAAGCACCTTCTGTACTTCGCCTGGAGGAGGAGAAAAAAGAACATGAAATACTCTTTTTTTTTTTTTTTTTTGTCTTTTGTTGTTGTTGTTGTTGCTATTTCTTGGGCCGCTCCCGCGGCATATGGAGGTTCCCAGGCTAGGGGTTGAATCGGAGCTGTAGCCACCGGCCTACGCCAGAGCCACAGCAACGCGGGATCCGAGCCGCGTCTGCAACCTACACCACAGCTCACGGCAACGCCGGATCGTTAACCCACTGAGCAAGGGCAGGGACCGAACCCGCAACCTCATGGTTCCTAGTCGGATTCGTTAACCACTGCGCCACGACAGGAACTCCTGAAATACTCTTCTGAAATTGGTTTCTGGCAGATCTTCGTGTGTGTGTGTGCCCAGAGCATGCAGAAGTGTGTGCCCAGGCCAGGGACGGAACCCACACCCCACCACTAACCAGAGCCACAGCAGTGACGATGCCAGCTCCTTTGCCCACTGAGCCACAAGGGAGCTCCAGACAGATCTTTTTACATGTATATTTCACTTATAATCATAGTATCAATATCATCGGTGTAGTACGATTTTTATCTCCCCGTCTCTCACAGACCTTTTTCTATGTTGGTACGGAGTTGTCACCGACGTTCTTACCGGCTGCGTGACTTGCCAGCACGTTTTCTTGTCTCTTGTGTGCTCAGGTTGCTCTCCAGTTTTATCTGTTAGAGGTAGCAGTGTGGTGAGTGTCTTCATGCATATGGCATCTGGATCTTGGATGATTTCCTAGGATGTGGTCCCAGACATGGGATTACTGGGCTCCATGTGTGTCGTCAGATTGCTTTCCAAAAGGATTTTTACCAGGCGTACTGCACCCTTGCCAGATTTCAGTATTATCTTAAAAAAAAAAAAAAAAAAGTTGTTAATTTCACAGGCAGAAAGTGGCTGTGTTTTCTTTGCATTTGCATTTTTTCAATTATTTGCAAGAGAAAGTATTTGCATTCCTTTTCCTTCTAACTATAGTTTTTGTTTTGTAAACCATTCACATTCTTTGCCACATCTATTGACTTTTAATGTTTTTTAAAAATGTTTATTAGCATTTTTATACACTGCTCCTCTTAACCCATTTTGATCTTTCTACACATATTTTTTTTCCTGGCTGTTGTTTGCTACCTCACTTGTTTATCTTTTTTAAAAATTTGCTTTTGCTATTTTATATCCAGAATTTTAACTTATCTCCATCGTTTTCTTTTTTCTTTTTTTCTTCCTTTTTCTTTTTAGGACTGCACTATGGCATATGGAATTTCCCAGGCAAGAAGTTGAATTGGAGCTGTAGCTGCCGGCCTACACCATAGCCACAGCCACGCCAGATCCAAGCCATGTCTGAGACCTACACCACAGCTCACGGCAACACTGGATCCTTAACCCACCGAGCAGGGCCACAGGTGGAACCCACATCCTCACGGATACTAGTCGGATTAGTTTCCGATGCACCACAACGGGAATGCCTGTCTTGCATATGTTTTCTAGAGTTTGCTAGAATGAGTATTTAAACAAGGTACACACATTGCATTTGGTTGTCATAGCTAATGAGTTTCTTATAATCTGGAATTTTGACCTCTCACTTAAAAAAATTTTTATTTCAGTGTTCCCACTGTGGCTCAGCGGCTTAAGAACCCAGCGGAGTTCCATGAGGGTACTGGGTTTGATTCCTGACCTCACTCAGTGGGTTAAGCATCTGGCCTTGCTGCAGGCTGTGCTGTAGGCTGCAGATGCACCTTGAACCTGGCATTGGCTGTGGCTGTGGTGAAGGCCGGCATCTGCAGTTGTAATTTGATTCCTAGCCTGGGAACGTCCCATATGCCACAAGGGTGTCCATAAAAAATTTTTAAAAACGAAATAAATAATTTAAAAAACGATTTGATGTTCCCATGTGGCTCAGCGGGTGAAGGATCCCATGTTGTCACTGCAGTGTCTCTGGTTACAGCTGTGGCGTGGGTTCAGTCCCTGGCCTGGGAACGTCCATGTGCCTCAGTGCAGCCATAAAAATGAAAGAAAATACGGTCGTGAATCATCATGAATCTCAGTCTCTGAGACTGTCACTGTTTTTGCTGCACAAACTGCCCAAGTTGGGCCAGCTGGACTCTCTTCACGAGGACGCCTGGGTAATTGTCACGCAGCCCAAGTCTTTGTGGATGACAGCTTGGCTTCCTCATATGACGAGATGTCCTAGGATGATCTGGTACATTCCTGCTCCAGATCTAGATTTAGCCACTGAAGCCTCGCTGCCCTTAGTGGGGACTGGCATGTAGGGGTCCTAAGCTGGGCAGTAAGGGTGCTCATTGCAACCGGATTAGGCCTTGTCTCGGGGTGTTTTCATGGACAGTGCTGGGAAATACATTTTCAACAGAAGAAGTAATCGTCCCAATTCCAACTTAGGATTACAGACGTTTTACTTCTTTGCTTTTTTACTTATAATCTTTTCTTACACTAAAAATCTTGGTTTCCAATGACACTATAGCATAATTACGCATTGCTTTGTCCATATGTATGTATACAGATGATATATCATTTATAATACACAATATAGAATACACAGCATATACATATATTTCTCTTTCACACACAAGGTTGGAAAATAGTTTCAGAATAGCAATGCTAATATTATTACTAACCATATGGTTACTGCAAATAGTTTAGTTTCTCATTATGATATATTCCCCAAGGAATATACGGTCAAATTACTGTGTTTTGTACACATTGGAAGAGATTTGTCTTGTGTGGCTAAAGTTATCAATTTGATACTTAGAATAATTTCTTTAAAACTTTTTTAGTGGCTACTCTTTTTTTCTTCTATAGTTATGTGTTTGAACTGTACTAAACAGGTGTCTTTAAAGTGCTTTCCTTTCTTCCCTCCCTTTCTCTATAGGAAACTATTGTAATGACTTTGCTTTTTTAATTATTACTTAATTTGTATATGTAACTACACACGCTTATTTGTATTCCCCTCCCATCCTTATTCTTTTTTAAGGGGGAGCATGTTACACATACTACCATCAATTTTACATTCTAGAGATTAGTTAGTCGCCTCTTGTAGAAATATTTCTCATCATCTTTACTGCTGCATTGTACTCTGTGGTATGGATATAGTGTAATTCACTCAGCCAGCCCCCTGTTCATGGACACTTGGTTATTTTGTTTCTTTGCTCTGTGTGCTTCAAGTAATAGCTTTATGGGATTTTGCCAGGGTGTCTTTGTGGTAGATTCTTTGCCGCAGATTGAGGAGACGGAAAGAGAAGTACATGTGCCCCTTTGGTGAATACCCAATTCCACTCCCCATAGTGGAGCATTTCTTGAAATCAACAAGCATGCTTATTTTCCCGCAGTCTTTCCAACACACCGTGTCATCAAACCTATGTATTTTTGCGAATCTATCACATGAGAAATGGCATCTCAGTGTCATTCTCTATATCTAGGTGTGTGGGTGTTGTGGTTGTTTGTTTTTGTAGGGCTCATAATGTTTTGGAAAACTCTCAGCTAGTGTCTCTTATTGCTTCTCTTGCATTCCCTTCCCTTTTTCTGGAAGTCTGTTACATGTATTACACTTTTTCATCATATCACATATATCTCTTGTGTTCTTTTTTATTTGTATTTTCCATCCATTTGATGCCTGTGTATTTTAGGGTAGATAGCTTTTCCTGAAATACCTTCTCATTTTTGCTGGCAAAACCATACCTTGTGTTATGCATTTCCATTATGGAATTTTCATGGGGTTATCTGTGCTCTTCAGAAACTAAAACTCTGTATCCAGCCTTTTCATCCCTTAAATACTTCGTATGTCTGCTTCCATCATCTTTTGGGGGGATGCAGGGGTCTCGGTCTTGAACATATTTTGATTTCTCTTATGCCTGGAGTTTTCTGAAATGAATGCCAGGGATCATATTATGATAGATATAGAGAGAGTTTGATTGAGAATGTGAAAAATGCAGTCTTATTCCCGATAGGATTTACTTTTTCTTCTCATTTCATGCGTTTTTATGGTGCATATGTGTGTATGGTACAATCAGACCCTTTTGCTGGGATATTCAAAATGAAGGCAAAGGCAGTTTTGCGTGGGAAACAGAATTTTTATTGTATTTCTTAAACGTTTTATTTTCACGTAACTGTATATGTCAGAGCATTTTTAGGAAATAATACAGGGAGATATGGTGTGCCCTTTATTCTGTTTCCTCCAGTGGTAATAACTTGCTTTAACTCTGATGTATCACAACCAAGAAATTGACATGGGTGCAATTGCTAGGTTTCACTAGGTTTACAGATGTTTGTGTGCACATGTGTGTATATTGAGGTTTATGCACTTTTATCCCGTGTGTATATCTGTGTGGCCAACACCGCAATCAAGACAGTTGCATCACTCGATCCGCTCTGTTGCTTTTATAGCCACAACCACACCCTTCCTCCCCACCCTCCCTAACTCCCTGCCACCACTACCAGCTTCTTCATCTCTATTATTTTTCCATTTCGGGACTGTTATCTCGATGGGATCACAGAGTATGTAACCTTTTGAGATGGGCCCTTTTGTGGTCATCGTAATTCCTTTGCGATGCACCCACCTGGTTGTGTGCATCTATAGCTTTCTCCTTTTTGGCTGAGTATGCTTCTGCAGTGTGGACGTAGCACTGTGCTTTAATTATTGACAGACATACGGATTGTGTCCAAGTTGGGGCTTTTGTGAACATAGGTAAGATCCCTTGTGTAGGAGACTTTTGTGAATGTAAGTTTTCATTTCTCTTATAGACATGCCGAGGGAGTTCCTGTTGGGGCTTGGAGGGTTAAGGACCCGACATTATCTCTGTGAGGATGCAGGTTTGATCCCCGGCCTCGATCAGTGGGTTAAGGATGTGGGGTTGCCATGATCTGTGGTGTAGGTTGCAGACATGGCTCAGATCCTGCGCTGCTGTGGCTGCGGTGTAGGCGGGCAGCTGTAGTTCCAGTTTGACCCCTAGCCTGGGAACTTCCATGTGCTGAGGCTGTGGCCATAAAAAAAAGGGGGGGAGAGGATGCAGAAGGAAGGAAGGAAGGAAGGAAGGAAGGAAGGAAGGAAGGAAGGAAGGAAGGAAAGAAAGGAAGAGAGGGAGAGAAATGTCTAAAGAATACAATTACTGAGTCCTCTGTGCGTGCTTCTTTAGTTTTGTAAAAGCCTGGGAGGTGGGATTTCCAGGTTGCTGGGGCCATGGGGACGCACACCCTCACTGAAGCTTCACCTTCCCTTGGGCCTTAGCCGTGGACGCGTATCTAGAACCTGAGTGCTCCTGGGCCAGGTTGAGCTTGGGAAGGGGTGACGTGTCCTCACATCCACATATTTGAATTAGTCAAGCCTCTTGGTTACAAGGGTCGGGACTCAGCTCAGAGCAACCTGGATTTACCTGATGGCTACACAGGCACGTGTAAGGCACGGTTTCCGTGGGCATCTGAGGACACTGGGCACGGGTGACTTGGTTAGCTCCTCTCCTCGTGGCCTTTTAGTGTATGTGCCCTTTCCAGTTCTTCCTGCCGCTGTCCCCCTTCATCCTTGTGGCAGGTGGGGAATATGGCCCCTGGCCATGCACAGTCCCCCTTCTCAGACAGAAATGCATACTTGCCCCTTAGTGTGAGTTCTAGAAGCCCTGAGTGGGACTCTAAATGCCCCTGTGGCTCAGATGCCTGGTACACAGCCCTGTGCAACAAGCAGGGGCAGAGGTGAGGGGTGGTGACAAGGCAGGAGTGCCCCCTCTTGGGTGGGTCCACCGGGGGAATCTGGCGGGGCGGGGCTCCAGGGCTGACCCACCTGGCAGGTAGTCGCCTCCTACCCTTGGCTTCACTTAATTCCCCACCGCCTGCTCTCCTATCCCAGCAGGTGTGTACTGTTTGTTCTAAGCCTCTGTAGACGGAGCACAGAGTCAGCATTTCCAGGCCCAAGCCAAATACGGGCCTTAAATAATCTTTTAAACAAGGGGCCGGCGGGGGTGGGGGGCGGGTAGTGCGAGGAAAGGGGGGGCCGCTGGCTCTCCCTGGGCTGCCCCATCCCACGCCGTGTGCTCGCCAACCCATGGGAGCGTCAGGCTGTGTGCCCTGCACTGCTCTGGACCCAGTGTCTGTGGCTTGACAAGGACCGAGCAGCGGAGGATCCTTGGAAAGTCTGAGTGTGCAAAGCGCCGTTGGGGCTGTGTCCTTGCCGGGCCTGAGCTGAGTCACCGCTGGCCTCTGACGGCGCATCTTTTTTTTTTTTTTTTTTAATTTTTTAAATTATAGTCTATTTACAATGTTCTGTCCATTTCTGCTCTACAGCAAAGTGACAGCGTTTCTAACAGACCCCTCTAATTTTGGACAGTTTCATTACGTGCGTTTTCAGTATGACCGCGCCTGATGTCTCCAAGTTTTTCTTTGTTCTTTTCCTTTTATAAGTCCTCTGAATATGTGCTGGAGCCTCCATGTCTCTGTGTGATGGGATGTTCCCACACCCTGTGGGTTCTACTGACCCTGTGTGCTAGCCCCAGGGAGGGCAGCTCTGAGTTCTCCCTGGGCCCCAGGACCAGAGGGACGCAGGCTGCTCTCTGCTGGCTAGGACATGCGCTGTGGCTTATGTCCACGTGGCGCCTCACTGCAGCGTCCTTTGATGCTGTTCGCTGCATTCCCGAATGTGAAGCAGTGCTCCTGGGCCTTTATGTGTCTTTGCAGGAGAGATGGGCCACCCATGCTTGTCACAGGGCTTTGGGGTCACATGCTCCAAATAACACTGAACCAGGGCCCTGAAATCATGCTTGTAAAGCTTTCAAGAAAAAGGCATTAGTAACCCACAACATCCCAGGTGTGTGATGACCTGGGGGGTATATATATATTTTCAGATGCAATGTTGGACACGTTTCTTTGGGTACACTTTTTGTTTCTTTTTATGGCCACACGTGCAGCATATGGAAGTTCCTGGTCTAGGGATTGAATTGGAGCTGCAGCGGAGGCCGACGCCACAGCCACTGCAGCCCTGGGCCAGAGCTGCCTCCGTGACCTACCCAGCAGCTTGCGGCAACGCTGGATCCTTAACACATTGAACAAGGCCAGGGGTTGAATCCCCTTCCTCAGGGACACTATGTCAGGTTCTTCACCCACCGAGTCACAATGGGAACTCATTTTTTTTTTTAAAGTTGTGGTCTCCTTGGTTCACAATATTTTGTTAGTTTCAGGTGTACAGCAAAGTGATGCAAGTGTGTGTGTGTGTGTATTCTTTTTCAGATTCTTTTCCATCGTAGGTTATGACAAGGTACGGACTCCAGTTCCCTGTGCGCTGCAGCACGTCCTTGTTGTTTAGCTGTTTTATGTACAGTAGTGCTTATCTGTTCATCCCGCAGATCTGATTTCCCCCCGCCCCTCGGTGACCATACGTTTTTCCCATGTCGGTGCGTCTGTTTCTGTTTCGTAAATAAGTTCTGCGGATGCTTTTGCATCCCTGTTGGCTGATGAAGGGTGCAGTCTGCCCACTCGTCAGGCCGTTGACCACATTTATTGAAGAAGAAATAAACGCCGTTCCCACGGCTCACCCGCAGCCGAGGAAACCTGCCGATGATACGAAGTGACACTCGACCTCCTGAGAGTTGATATTGGCAGATGAATTTCACGCCCTGTCTCCTGGCCACCCGTTCGCTGCCTCGCAGTTGTTGGGGATATTAGAAACAGGCGTGGGAAGTCCCAACTTGACAGCTGCAATTTGTAACATGAAAGGCTCTGAAGGAAAAAAAGAAAAGAAAACCATCCAGAACCCCAACAGTGCGCTGCCAGACCTGCTGGCCAGGAGCTCAGCAAAGACGAAGAGAGCAAGGCTGGCTGTTTCCCGTGTCACTTGCATCCTCCTTGGGTGCACGCTGCCCAGGCTGGGTTCATGGTCCCTTCTCGGGGGACAGTGCAGTGGCTTCATTGGCGAAGTAGACATAGTCTGTGTCCTTGACTGAGGCACACCTCTCCCCCTCTCTGCTCCCCTGGTGGGCACGTCATCCTCTTCAACCTACTGGGCGGCTTTGAGAGGGGTGGGGTGGGGGGTCCTGGGGTTGTCGGGAGGGGCTTCTTGCCCACCCAGTGGGCCAGACAAGCAGCCATTTGTAACCTGGGCAGCAGAGTCTGTGACCAGATCACCCTTCGATACTGCACAGGTATCCACACCCAGCACGTGCGGAGTCCCCAGTATACATTTGTGGAATGACTGTGCTAGTTAAAAACCATCACGAGTGGGAGGGCCTTTCATTTTTTAAAAACCCGATGAGAAGCCAGGAGCCCTCCTCGGCTGCAGTCTTCCTGTCCCCTGGGCACTGCCCCTGGTGTGGTTTTACGGCCTCCCTGGCCATCTGGTCTACCCAGAGCCCTCACATCTCCGGGAGGCCTCAAGGACCATGCCGTGGATGTGTGCGAAAGCGGTCTGGACTTAACCTCCTCTGGGCCTCCAGGGCAGGCGTGGGTACCTGCCTCCCTCAGTCCCTCTGTTCCCCCAGTCGATACATGTTGTTCCTTCTGCCCCCAGCCTCAAGTTCCCTTGGGTGGTCCTCGCCTGCTTGTTTTCAGGCCTCTCTCAGGTAGACGTGGGATGGAATAGAACTGTTTTTATCTGTAAGTCCTACCTTTTCCCAAGAGACCTGTGTTTGTACCACGTGTTGTATTTTATGTGACTGTTCCTGTTCTTGAATGATGATGACAGAACCCTGCTGGGAGGAGTTTGGGGCCAGGGAAAGGAGCCTCTTTCACAAACATGGCCCATAGCTTTGTGCTAGTGGAGGTCAGAGGTCCTGCCTCACCCCTAAATTACCTACTTGGATGGTATAATATATTGCCCATATTCTTAAAAACAGTTCTAGGTGTAACTAATGTCTCGATAACATGAAAAGCCTAAAATAGGATTTGTAATATTTAAATCTTCTTCATTGGGTCCTGATAATTGTGCTTTTAAGTAAAATTAAACATAAGAAGGGCTGGAGTTCCTGTCATGGCTCAGTGGTTAACGAATCTGACTAGTAGCCATGAGGATGCAAGTTCGATCCCTGGCCTCGCTCAGTGGGTCAAGGATCCAGCGTTGCCGTGAGCTGTGGTGTAGGTTGCAGAAACGGCTCAGATCCCATGTTGCTGTGGCTATGATGTAGGCTGTCAGCTGTAGCTCCGATTCGACCGCTAGCCTGAGAACCTCCCCATGCCATAGGTGCAGCCCTAAAAAAACCAAAACCGAACAAACAAAACCCATAAGAAGGGCCTGTTCGAGGTGGACAAGCTCTGGCTTCCTGAAGCATCAGTGTGGTTTGGGGCAAGTTTCTTAGCCTCTCTGGGATCGTCTGTCATCTATGAAATGAGCGGGTGTTATACTCGACGTATGAATTTTGGGGTCTTTTCTCACTCAAAAATTCTGCCTCCGTATTTTCACGATATGAGATTTCCTCCCTGCAGCTGACTGATTGTATGCCAGGCAGCACCAGGCGTCACTGGAGAAGCAAACTAGCCAATTAGTTTTCACATAGATCCTTGCAAAGCCCCGAAACATCACAGTTACAGGGGAGGCAGAAGAAGAGGCCGAGGGGGCCCGGCGCCAGCCCTGTCCCTGCACAGCGCGGGGCACCTGCCTCTCTGGGGCAGTCCCGAGCTGCTCCCAGGCCCTGATGCCCACCTGTTCACCTCACCTCAGCGCCTAGCAGGTTGACCCAGACTAGCTGGGGTCTAACTGGAGAAACAGAGGGCTCTCCAGCAGTTCAGTTTGCTTTTCTCGCTCTCTGGCTGCCAAGCAAGCGAACCTGAAACCTGCTATGGCTTCGCAAGATGCCACCCAGGCCCCACCAGTGGAGGATGGGGTCTTCCCGGCCCTGTGTGCCCTTGACCTTGGCGCTGAGCTCAGGGCATCTGGAAGGTGGCTGCGGCACTCGCCTCCCTCAGGGCTGGCCTTGGTGCCCAGAAAAGTCCCGTGCCACGCCCGGGGCTCAACACCCACCTGTTCACCGCACGTCGGCGTCCCTGCACAGCCCATCTGGGGAGAACAGAGAGGCCGGCAGCGGTGGCCGATGTGCCCATGAAGGAGGGGGCCTATTCCCATGGAGGGGGCAGGTGGATGTTTGGAGGGGAGCCCGTTCTGAGCAGTTGGATCTCGGGGGCGTGTGGTGGAGAGGGAGCAGTTTGGAATTACGACCTTGAGGGTCTCGTCACCCCCGTGCAGGGCGAGGTGAGGTGTGTCTTGCCAGCGGCTGGAGGTGGGGTCCCTCACGTTTCCACCATGAGAACACCAGGCCAGATGTTCTGGACCGCTGGCTGTGGCCTCAGGCGAGGATGCTGTGGAGACGGGCAGGCCCGTGGAGAGGGTGGGGCAGCAGTTCCCACCTCACAGGACAGCGGGAGCTGGGAGAGTGCGAGGGGCAGATGGAAACGAAGGGGTTAGGATTTGGAATCTGGGGTTGTGGCCCTGGCTGGCTGTGGAAGGCCGGGAGGGGGCCGAGACGACAAGGCTGGATGCTGTTCCTGGGGATCCGTCGGCTTGGAAGGGAAGAAGGCCCTTGTCGATTTGATTGGGGATGTGCTGACCTTGACAGGCCTGCAGGGTGGGCTGACCAGGAGGAACGTGGAAGTCCAGGCCCGTAACTTGGAAGCAGGTAGCTCCTGGGGGAAAAGCTTGTGCTGGTGGATAGGAGAGAAGGGATGGGGCACGAGGATAAAGAGCCCTGATTTGAAAGTGGGAGGCGAGGGGTGGGGGGCATTGTCTTGGGGCCCATCCTCATGGAAGGGGGCAGAGAGGCGGGGAGGGGGGCTGTGAGCCGGAAAGGACAGAGAAGGACCAGCCTGGGGCTGTGGAACTGACGCCAAGGAAGGGAGGCTTAGACGGGCTTTGTTCTCCTCAGGTTCTGATGATTAAACAGCAGACGAATATTCCCAGAAATACAGAGCACCCTCTCAATCGGGCTCTATCCTTCTCCCAATTTTACAGCAAAACGCTTTAATAACTCTCTGTGGTTAGGTTTCAGCATCTGGGAGCACTGAAAACGTAACCCCAACTCTCAGTGCATTAGCTGGGGTCTGTTCGACGAGGAAGGGAATGCGGGAAGCATTGTCAGGAAGAAGGGATGCAGCCCTGAGCCTCCTTTCGGAGCCAGGGCCTGATCCCCGGCTCATCTCCTCTTGGGCTGTCTTTCCACTTCCTGGTCTCGGTGTGATTCATTTCAAGGTTTTGTTTACATTATCTGGAGGGGAAGCAAACCCTGCTTAATTAATCTCACCAAACATACTATTGGAAAAGTAATTATTCCCACTCTGTATAATAACCTTTCTGTAGGGAAAATAATCCATTAAGAGGGAATCAGTGTGAAGGCAAAAACTGTTGCTAAGATCAGATTGGTTCCCAGCTATGAAGCCATCATTTTAGGGTTGTTCACACATTCTCTGGGACACCGGGTTCTGTGACCTTAAGACGGAAGACCCACACAAAGAACTTCTATAAGGTAACACGTGTCCAAAATCACAGGTCAGCCAATCACACGTTGCATAGATGAATCCCTCTGTTTAGGGTTAAGGCTGTGGCGAATTAGATAATGAGTTCCCTCTTTTGAGATTCTAGTGATAATTGTAGGAGAGGGGAACTTGCTTGCACTTTCCATAAATCATTCGTGAAGTGAAATGAAGTCTCGTCCTTGAATTAGCTCCCACGGTTGAGTTAAGAGGGAGGGTCCCTTTCTTTTGGGGGTTTACCGGCACATCCGTCCGTGTCCTCCTTGAGTGAACGGAGCAATTGCTGTGACCACTGTCAACCGGTAAGCATGTCCCCTCCGCGTCGCTTTCTTCCCCAACTGGTCCGTAAATTGTCTTGCAACCGCCATTGCTGTCTGCTGCAGGGAGCACGGCGGCTGATGATCTGCTCAGAGCTGGGCCTGTTTAGCACCTTATGAAGATCCATGAAAACCGCCCTTGGTTGATTTCAAGAGAAACACCTCGCAGACGTGCCTGGGTTTCTATCCCAAGGCCCAGCGCCTGCAGGGAGCAGACCGTCATGTGGAAAAATCAGTTGGGCGTATCTGTCAGAGATTTCCTGCATGTGGTTTGCCTGGGGAAGGAAGGGGACGGCCCTGCTCAGGAGAGATGAGAAAAATGTTCCCGAGGGTGACCAAGAGCCGGGTGAAGGTTGCATTCATAAAGGACCCGATGATGGAGAGGTGTTCAGGGGAGGCGTGCTGCAGCCAGCCAAGGCAGGTGTTTTGGGAGGAATTCTGTCCCTGCAAAGAAGCCTTGAGTACCTCCTCCCGGTACCTGCGGATTGTTGCCGGAGGCCCGCTCCCGGTCGGAGAGGGACGCGCGTCGGCGAATGTACAACACGGAGACAGCCTCTTTGTCCCTCCTTTCAGGGCGCTGGACTGCTCCAACTTTATTGGCAACGGTGGTTGATTCTATAGACAGTTTTTCACTGCAGATGACATCACAGTGTTGAAAGCGCATTGGTTAACTCTTACGTGGTGTAGCAGCCGGGCATCCTGTTTTAAGATCTCTATCTTAACTAAACTTTGTACTTTGAAGAGGCCATAGACACAAGAATTTGGCACTTACAAACTTTGTTTGTAGACTGGTGCTTATCTTCAAAGCGTTATGGCAGGGAGACAGTGTGAGTAAATATAAACCAACTTAATTAAACTAGCTATCACTAAAAGGCTTTTAAAATCAAAGACAAAACTCACAGCTAGGTTTTTTGGATAAGATATGGCTAACTTCTATGGCCCTCATTAAAATCCTAACTCTAAAGTTTACTATGTAACTAGTTAATAGATAAACACTATGTTTTAACTAAGTTGGATTTAAATAGGGGAAAAGTCCTTCAGGATGAAATTTTTATTATATTATTGTTGTAATTTTGTTAAGTCACAAATCACCACGGGAAAATAAGAATGGGAAATAAGAATAATAAGTAAATAATCAGGAAAGACTGAGGAAAACTGAATAACACATAAAACAACAGGAAAGACTAGGTCACTCGAGAAACAATCCATGTTCTCCAGCACAAACATGGAGATTGTTTTCCCAGGAGAGCCACAATTCTTCCCCATCAACATCAAAGTGAGAGCTCTGTACCTGAGGCCTGCCCTCGACTTTACCGTGCAGGCAGGCGCTCATCCTGACCAGAGGCCCACCTTCGGCATGCACCGTTCAGGTGAGCTTTTTTCCTGACCAAAAGCCCACCTTCGGCTTGTACCGTTCGGGTGAGCTCCCTTTCTTGGTTAAGAACCTGCCTTTGGGTTTTTCTGCCATCAGGCAAGGTCCTTTTTTTGAATCCCTACATCTTCTCAGCTCCCCGCAGTGGATGTCACATTATTTGGAAATGGCACCTTTGCAGATGCAATCGAGGTAAGAAGCCCTACTCCGCAGGGCGGGCCCTTGTCCTATGACTGGTGACCTTCTAAGAAGAGGAAACAGAGGCTCAGACACAGGCGCACAGGAAGAATGCTGTGGGACAACGAAGACAGGGATCGCATCTCCAGGGGATGCCCAGGGACACCCCTAGGACAACGGCGTGGAAGAGAACCCCCCAGACTGGCTTCCTAGGGAGCATATGCCCCTCTGACGCCTTGACCTTGGACCTCTGGTCTCCAGAACTAGGAGAGTAAATTCTATCAGTTTACGCCACCGGGGTGTCGTCACCTGTCACGGCAGTGCTAGGAGGCTAGGACATCATCTCAGAAGTCTGGCCGAATCCTAATGTGACCTTGCAGGCCCATGGTGGTGACTTTGGTGGTGGTCAAGGGTCGATGGGACTTGCTCGGTTCAACTAAGTTCTTGTGCCACGTCCTGGCCTCCACCAGTGAGGAGCCTTTCCCTCCTGCCTTTCTGGTGAAGTGGCTTTAAGGTAGAAAACCACAGGAGTTCCCGTTGTGGCCCAGCAGGTTGCGCACCTGACTAGGATCCATGAGGAGTCGGGGTCGATCCCTGGCCTCGCTCAGTGGGTTAAGGATCCGGCGTTGCCGTGAGCTGCAGTGTAGGTTGCAGATGAGGAGCGGATCTGGCGCGGCTGTGGCCGTGGCGCAGGCCGGCAGCTGTAGCTCCTATTCATCCCCTAGCCTGGGAACCTCCATGTGCTGCAGGTGTGGTGCTAAAAAGCAAAAAAAAAAAAAAAAAAAAAAAAAAAAATTAAAAACAATAAAGTAGAAACGTATCTGGACAGTGTTACTTCTCCATGTCCTTTCCTGGAGCATCTCTGCCTTGGGGAGCTGACCCTGTTTCTCCAAAGCCAGCTCCTCCCTGCTAATTGTGCACTGGGAGGCAGTGATTCAGGCAGAAAGGCCGGGGGAACCAAGGAGCGAAGGAGGCCAGGGTCCTCGGGGGGCTCAGAAGTCCTGGTCTTTCCTCTCGGGGACATCCCACAGGCTGGTGGCACCCTCGGACTTGAGCTGGTGTCCACCCCTGATGGCAGATGCTGGTGGCCTCAGCAGGAAGTGCTTATCCCCACCTGGGCTCTTGGGAGTTGCCAGGTAGCGATGACAGCGCGAAGGGAGGTGAAACAGAAGCCTTTCTCCCGGCTCTCCTCCCTCCGCCCTCCTCCCCATCACCCGTCCACCTGCCCTGCGCTCTGCTGGCCAGTGAGATTCTTTTCTGAGCTCCTTAGAAGAATGCCAGTAGGAAGAGAACCACCGAGAGGCTGGGCATGGACAAAGCCAGCCGAAGCAGCAGAGGTCAGTGTGTTCTAGCACAGAGGACCCCAGAGCAGGGCCCCCTGAAGATGCACAGGCCTCGGTCCATCAGGGACGCCCTCCAGGAAAATTGTGGGAGGCAAACGAGACAAGGGCTGCCCCCACCGCCGCCCCTTTCTGTCCCGGGCTTCGCAGTCAGGCTGGTCCTGGGCAGTGTTCCAGGATGTGATAAAGATGCGTTTGTGCTTTCTCTCTCGTTGGCAGACGCTGGCGTTCCTTGTATTCGTCCTTGTATCCAGGCCTCTGGAATCTTTCTGGTTGTTCCTTTGGGGAACCTCCGGCTTGCATCCTGGCCCCCCTCCTCCTCTCCAGCGGGCCTGCCTGCCCTCCACGGGTACCACCTGACTCTGCTTTGTGTTCATGGGACTCGTTCCACCCAGAACTCCTTCCTGGCCCCTTTGACAGCGATGACAGACACTCTCCACCCCCGCCCCCCACGCAGAAGGTCGGGGGGGGGGGGGCTCCACTGCAGCCTCCTGACCTTGCAGCCTGGCTCGGAGACTGGAGCTGTTGGAGACCCGATCACATCACCCTCCCCAGGGAAAAGCAGCTATGTCTCTGCCTTCGCAGAGCAGCCAGCTTCGGCGTGATTGACTCTAAAGGAAGCCAAGATCAGCAGAGGGGAGTGTTTGGGAGGCTTTTTCCAGTTGAGAGGCTGAAGTCCATTTCTGGGTGCGCGCCAGGGGCAGGGGCGGAAGCTCAGATCAGTAGGTTAATGGTCGTGTTTCTTCGAGCCTGTCTCACCAGCATGATTCCGCAGGAGCTTGGACACGTAGACGTTGCGTCCTTTCTTTGAGCTTTGCACCCTGTGTATTGACCCTATAGCATAAGGACCAAAACGTTTGATTGATTTAATGAAGACGAGTTTGTAAAACTAACTTTAGTGACTCCTGTACCAATGGCTTTTTTGCAAAGGGCGGGTTAGGAAGAATGCTGGGGGTTTGCAAAACAGCGTCACTTCCATTGCGTGGAATAACTTCTCAAGGCTTTGTGGTCACCTGTGGAAATGTATATCCAGGTTTCAGTTTTTGGAAAAAAACATTGACTGCGTTGTGGGTGAGGGTTTATATCAAATCAGCTCCTTAAGGATCCACGAATGCACACTGGAGCCTGGCGTGTTTTCCTTTGGTGATGGTTTTGTGGGCCGTTTCCTTCTGGTGACCCTGTGGGTTAGCACAGCAGGTCTTGGAAGCCAGGGTCCCTCTGAATGCTGCCCTAGGTCCCTTTCTGACCCACCTCTTTTCCGCAGCCTGTGTTTCCCACCATTAGTCTGCCCCGGAGGAATTCAGGCCGGCTGTGACCTCTCTGCTTCGCCATCCTGAAGCCACAGGTGTCTGCCTTCTCCGCAGGCACCTGTCAGGAAGGCAGGTGAGGGATGGAGGTGCGGAGGGGACCACGTGCTCAGGCATCACTCAACAGACAAGACAGGCCCCCCAGGGCTGCTCTCTGAGGCTTTTTTTTTTGGAATTCTATGTTAGCTCCGCCTGCGTCTGAATCAAAGCTGTGGCTGTTTCCACAATTGAAGGCATTTTGAGGATGACAGAAATATCTCCCCACAGAGTCCATTCTCACCTGGTGCCATGTCGCAAGTCTAGGCCACTGCGTGGAAATTGTGGTTTAGGAGAGGCAGTGTTAAGGGAACGCTCCAAACGGTTCCGTTGAAGTTTTGGTTAATGCTTATAGTTTGCAGGTGTGCTGTTTTATACCCAGGTACGGCTTTTTCTCAGCTCTTACCTGAAGGGTGTGTGTGTGTGTGTGTGTGTGTGTTCAAACACTGATGGAAAGGAAACATTTCCACATGGGTCTCGTTGTGACAGCGTGCAGTGTGGACCTGTGAGGTGGCTCCGTGTGCAGTGAACGTACAGGTGCAAGGCTGCTAGAAAAGCTGCGTTTTTCTTTACATTTCTAAGTCCTTGAAAAACTATCATGATATTGAAATTGTTTACCAAAGCACGATTAAATCTTGTGTTTAAGTTTGCCACAAAATACAAAAACATTATCCACTGTTTAAAAAATTCTGACGCTTGTTAAAATGGCAAGGAAGCCTTTGGCCGGGGCTGTGTGCTGGGTGTCAAGCCTCGCCCGAGGAGACCAGGCTCAGCTCCAAATTCAACAAGAGCAGGTGGAGATTCACCCAAGGAGAAGATGGGAGGGTCAGTGGACAGAGAAGGACTAAGGGGCGTCCAGACTTGAGGGATTTGGAGTTCCCGTTGTGGCTCAGTGGGGTAATAATCCGTCTAGAATCCATGAGAATGTGGGTTTGATTCCTCACTCAGTGGGTTAAGGATCTGGTGTTGCCACAGTGGCAGAGTTGCAGGTGTGGCTTGGATCCCACGTGGCTGTGGCTGTGGTATAGGCCAGCAGCTGCAGCTCTGATTCTACCCCTGGCCTGGAAACCTCCTTTTTTTTAGGACAGGTGTGGCCCTAAAAAAAAAAAAAAAGGGAGTTGGGGAATTCTAGCTAAGCACCTGACAGCGTTCTTGCCGAAGGCGGGCCAAGGCCTTACAGAACTATCCCTTAATCTCTGCAGGAGATCGGTTCTGGGACCCCCTGTGGATCCAGAATCTGAGGATGCTTAAGTACCTTTAAAGTGGTGTTTGATCCACAGTTGGTTGAACCCCTGGGTGAGGAACTGTGGATACAGAGGGATGATGCTATATCCAAAGCAGGGATGAGAATTGATTAGACTGAAGAGGAGGGAGTCTGTCTAAGCTGGCTTCGCAGGAGTCTTGCTAAAACGGGGCTGTTCAGGCCCAGCGACGATGGGGGTTCAAGAGGAGGGAGTCTGTCTAAGCTGGCTTCGCAGGAGTCTTGCTAAAACGGGGCTGTTCAGGCCCAGCGACGATGGGGGTTCAAGTCCAGGCCTAGGCCAGAACAGGCGCAGCAGAGTGCCCCGACTAAAGTTTTGTCAAGGAGCGTCACTGGGGGCACTTGACTCCACCTAATTGCTCGGCAGTTACCGACCCTTTCTGGGTCGGGTCCGGGGTTCGGGTGTTCTAGTGGAGGACGGTGGAGGACGAGAGGGTCTCACGTCATCACAGTGCATTGACACGAGCCAGGACGAGGTCACGACCGCCGTGTGGGCTCATCAAGGGGAAGGATCCGCCGGGGCCAGCCCGACACGGGGGGGGGGGGGGTGTGGAGGAGCTATTTTGGGGATTTTGCGCTTAGACAGTTTTTAACCATTTGCTAACTGGAGCGTTTTTGAGAGCGGAAAGGGCAGGGGTGGAGGAAGAGCCTGTGCAGAGCCGTGAAAACACGAGTGCTTTCTCGCCTCTTGGGGTGCAGAGTCCTCTGTGGCCCAGGGTCCCTGGGGGGCAGGAACTGAAACTGTCAAGTGATTTAAACCGGGCTCTTCTAGAAGGTTTGACCCTAGCAACTTGTTATCCGGCTCCTGTGATGTGAGATTGTTATAGGGGGGCTTCCTGTGCTTCAGAAAATAATGTCCTCTTTTCTTTTTTCTTCTTAATTTTATGGTTGCACCTGCAGCACATGCAAATTCCCAGGCCAGGCGTTGAATCAGAGCTGTAGCTGCCGGCCTATACCACAGCCGCAGCCAACACTAGATCCCAGCTGCACCTGCGAGCTACACTGCAACTTGTGGCACCCGAGGATCCTTAACCCATGGCGCGAGGCCAGGGATTGAACCTGCATCCTCAGGG
Source organism: Phacochoerus africanus (assembly GCF_016906955.1). Classification (NCBI taxonomy): domain Eukaryota; kingdom Metazoa; phylum Chordata; class Mammalia; order Artiodactyla; family Suidae; genus Phacochoerus; species Phacochoerus africanus. The sequence continues at coordinate 136,886,334 of NC_062558.1, forward strand.
ATACTAGCCATGCTCCTAACTTCCTGAGCTGCAGTGGGAACCCTCGTCTCCTCTTTGATGATGAGCAAAACTCTAGTGTATTTTTGCATTTTCAGGAGTCACACCGAAGAGGAACATATCCAGCCCTTTGCCTGAAGTTTCTTCTATCCACTTGCAGTTAAATTTGGAGGCTTCCAGAGCAGACAAACGGTTTTGCAATATGGTTAGACCAAAAGATGATAAACTGAAAAAGTCGAAGCTATTTTTGTGATTATCACACCCTTAAATTAATTTTTACAAAAAAATCCAGAAATATGCCCTTTTCACTTTTTTTCCCTGATCTTTTTTTTTTTTTTTTTTTTTGGCCTTTTGTCTTTATAGGGCTGCACCCGCGGTATATGGAGGCTAGGGGTCTAATCGGATCTGTAGCCGCCAGCCTACACCACAGCCACAGCAATGTGGGATCTGAGCCTTATCTGCAACCTAAAACTACAGCTCATGGCAACGCCGGATCCTTAACCCACTAAGCAAGGCCAGGGATCAAACCCGCAATCTCAAGGTTCCTAGTCAGATTCGTTTCCACTGCCCCACGACGGGAACTCCTCCATGATCTTCTTAGGTAGCAGCATCGGTGCCTCTTTTTGCATGTGGTTCCACTGATGAACTTTCATATGTAGAGTCATCCAGTTCTACCTAAGGTTTCTTTAAAGCAGAGTTAGAATATCTTCATGTTTTCTTGTTTTTCCGGTTGTCTCACCCATGTCTCGTCTTGCAGAATTTTTAAAGCCCATTTACCTTCACAATCTTTCTAAAGCATTCCATTTAGTTTTCAAAAAAAAAAAAAAAAGCAACAATTCTTCCCTTTGGGCACTCCTAATTCATTGCTTCAGATCTTATTTAATTACTCAACTGCCCTTGGGGCTATGCGTCCTGAAGACTGTGGCCAGAAGAGCCCAGAAGTCCAGAAAGGAGCCGGTGGCTGCCGTGGTCATTGTGCCCTGGACACTGGTTGGTGTTTACCAAAACTCTGAAGGGTGTCTGTGAATGTGAGAATGAGTTTCGCTGGGAATGACTTAAGAGAATTTCTAAACTCCACTTGAGTGCTTAACACATGGCCCTGTGCTTGGTGTTGAGGGAGAAACGTCCATGAAATAAATGACCTGGTCCTTCCCTGGGGGCCCCATGGTCTAGGGCACAGGATGGCAGACTGGTAACACAACAGTAAGGAGTTGATGTGCCCTTCAAGAGATAAGGCCAAAAGCAGCTGGAACCTGATCTCCAGCCTCAAAAACTGGTCCTGGAGAACAAAATCTTAGGTTAGACTGGCAATCTTTGCAACCAGGCAAGAATCCAGAGGGCCTTTGGATTCCTTCCAAAGCTGTGGGATTGAGATGCCCAGGGGCTGTGTGTGGCATGTCTGTACTGAAACCAGCTGTTTCTGATGGTTGGTTTCAGGGGTAGTTCTTTTTTCAGGGTCGGGGTCTTTTCATCCGCTCTTTTCTTGGACCAGGTCCCTGACCTTTATACTACTCTTCTGCTCGGTTGACCAGATGACTTGATCCCAGGAGTGTGGCTTCTAGGTATCTACATGAGGTCCTCAGAGGTTGGAGGTTTTATGTGGTTGGCTCAAGCATAGTTTAGATACATGGTTGATTTTGAGTTGTAGTATCAATTTCAACATCTTCAAAGTGGGTTTTTAGGAACCGTGCTCTCCTTAGGGCCATGCCTCCAAGTTTACTTCTTGATCTAAGTGACCTCTTGGTGTTTTGTGCTGTTGCCCTGTCACTGGCCCACGCATTGAGGTGCCATGAACTTGGATGTTCGTCTTAAAACCTGGTTCATAATCGCATGTAGAAGTAATCAATTTAGGCGTCCTGGGGGCTCTCAGGGGCATTCCGGGGTTGGACTACCTGAAAACATCCTTGTCTTGAGTATTTTTTTTTTTCCTTTCACATAGAAGTTTGTCTGAAGTTCAACATTAGACCTATTTTTCTCTGACTTTGGCACTTTATGGTCTCAGGCATTTATCAGGGAAATGTTTTGTTTACACTGACTCTGTTATGGGAAGTTTGGATAACCGTTTGGGGGCCTTTTAAATTCATCTCTCTGTGCTAGATGTTTAGCTCTTATGAAATTAAACCCAAAGTAAAGCCATGGGGGGAGCATTAAAACGGAAGTTTGCGAATCCGAAGGCCTTGATTTCTTAAAAGGAATTTTACCATAATGTCTCTCTGGATAAGAATTAAGAAAAATATTTACATGTATTGCGTGCAAAGTGTGACAGTGAAATTAGCCATAATTGAAAAGATGCAGTACACTGACAATAATTTGGGCATCGTTTTAGGATTACAAGTAAGAGCCATTTATAAGAAAATCTTTTCACTTTAGGTTTTTTCATGTTAATTTGATAATTTCGCTATATTGCGTTGAAAGTGGAGAGACAGAGGCAGAGAGAGCCCCTGGAACTGTGCAGATCCAAGGGTGGGCACCTCGTATCTGTCTGGCCTTTCATCCCTCTGATTGACAGCTCAGTCCCTCTGTGAAAGTCAGGTGAGCATCTTTCTCCTTTTGTCGACGCTTGGGCAGCTCGGTCCTGGGCACAGGGTGGCATGTTATCACCAGGTGGGACACTGCCAGGTTGTGCCGTTGTCCCTTTTCAGAACCTGCACTGTCCCCTCCCCCAACTCCTCTGAGATGATTTAGCTTTTTTCTTGCTTTTGTTTTCGCCTTTTTCCTCCTTCTTGATAGAGATGCAACGGTAAAACTCACCCGTGTAAACTGTACGATACAACAATTTTTCGTAAATATTCCTGGTTATACAGCCATCTTTACAACCCAGGTCAGAACATTTTCATCACCCAGGAATATCCTTCCTGCCTGTTTCCAGCTTTGGTTGGTGTTTTTGATTTAGCTCTTAGTCTGGCCTCTTACACTGAGCACCAGATCCTCAGAAGGAATCCTCAGGTTGGATGCACCGCATGCTAGCAAGCAGCGCCCAGTCTGCTGCCTGCATCCTTCCCGGATCCTGGGACGGGCAGCGTGCATGGCCGTGCCCCTTCCACAGTTGTGGCCTGGACGGAAGGGGCCGCCAGGCACCCTGCAGCCCTGGCCTCTCCCCTGGGGGTGTGCCCTGCACTGAGCTGAGTGCCGTTGGGATCCCTTCGCTGAAGAGCTCCTGCTCCTGGCCCTTCGTGGGTCTCACGTTTAGACACCTTCGTTCCCCACGTTCCCTCCGAGCGTCTGAACACATCTCTAGGCAAGGCCACCACCTCTGGGATATCCTGCTGTCTGGGGCTCTTCTGCTTCTGGCTGCCTACAGCCTTCTTGTGGGAGCCCCTTTTGGGAGTGTCTGTTCTCTCTTCTGCCACGTTTCCCTGGAGATGTCACAGCCCAGAAGGGGAGGCTGTGGGGTGGGTGCAGGGAACCCTCTGGCTGGTGTGGTAATGGGATGGCTCCCTGGTGGGCTGGGTGCATTTAAGACTGCCCTTTGAGGACTTCCCATTGTGGCTCAGCAGGTTAAGAACCCAACATAGTGTCTGCGAGGGTTGCAGGTTCAATCCCTGGCCGTGCTCAGTGGGTTAAGGATCTGGCGTGGCCTTGAGCTTCGGTGTACAGGCTGGGCTCGGATCTAGCATTGCTGTGGCTATGGTGTAGGCTGGTAGCTGCAGTTCTGATTTGACCCCTAGCCTGGGAACTTCCATATGCCCCAGGTGCAGCTGTAAAAAGAAAAAAAGAAAAAAGAAAAAATAAAAGACTGTCTTTTGAACCAGGAGGAGTTCATGGCCAGCTTGTCCTGTCTCCTTGGTGGTGGGCAAGGCTGCTGTTCTAATGGCGCCATAGGATGAGGCGCGGATCATGTTTCTCCACCTGCTCCTGTTGGTTTCACGGTTTGTGGAAATTTGGAAACCACTTGACTTTGCCAGGGCCACATGGTGAGCTTACACCTTCTTTGGCTTGGCCTCCGTAGGATTTCAGCCCCTGATTAGTCCACGGTCTGCGTGCTGGGCGTCTGGCCACCTGCCTCTCCGGGGCAGGACGCTGTGTCTTTGCTCTTCATTTGTGGTCAAGGGGACCTGGGATGCAGGGCGGCTCTCTGTTTGATCTCATTTTGGGATTATCTACATCTTATAATTAGGAAATGATGCAGCTGCCACCCCAATGCTGTTTCTCTGACCCTTTCCAAAACTTATTGGGAGCCAGCTGGATGGGGAACCAGTCTAAATTTTCAACATTAATGTTTTCTAATCAATGAGATGTTTAGAGTGGTTTTTTTTTGTTTGTTTGTTTTTTGTCTTTTTGTCTTTTCTAGGGCCAGACCCTCGGCATATGGAGGTTCCCAGGCTAGGGGTCCAATCAGAGCTGTAGCCACTGGCCTACGCCAGAGCCACAGCAACGCGGGATCCAAGCCACGGCTGCGACCTCCACCACAGCTCAGGGCAACGCCGGATCCCTAACCCACTGAGCAAGGCCAGGGATCAAACCCACAACCTCATGGTTCCTAGTTGGATTCGTTAACCACTGCACCACGACGGGAACTCCCAATGAGATGTTTAAAAAGTTCCTTTCGCGTCATATGTTCCACGTCAAGGGACTACCGGAGTCCGCATTTTGTATGCACGTCATCTGGTGATGACCATATGTGAGAGCCCAAGGCTTGGGACTTCCCATGGATGGGAGCCTGTTACATCCTGGACCCCACTGTCCCTGAATAATGAAGGCAATCGGTCCCCGAGTCCCTTCCGAGGGCTGAATGCCCAGTTAGCTGGAATGTCGGGGCGACATGGACATGGTTGAGCTTCGTGGCTGCCTTATGACGGGTTTGTTGATAGGGAACAAGGTTTCTGACTGTGTACATCATGGGACATTTGCGAACTCATTTGTATCACTTAAGCTGCATATTTCGTAAGTGTTGTCAAAACGAGGCGGTCGTTTATGCCAGAGGCAGAGTGTGTAGAATGTCTTCTTGTCCAAGTCTTCTCTGAATTGCTTTGCTTGCAGCTCCGGAGGTCGCCGTAAGGACGGATTTCTCCTTTTGGATTTTTAAAGCCACAGGAGTGGCCACAGAGCAGGCAAGGACGGGCCGGTGATGTCAGCCGACTTAATGGCCCAGTTGTCATGAAATAGAAGGAAATCAACTGCAGTGAGCTACTGGAACACGTCGCCACAGTCTCTTGGTGCCCCAAACGAGGAGGCCGATTTATCTCTTCTTAGGTCTTGGTGATGACAGTCAGGAGAGAACAGGCCAACCAGAGCCGATGGCAGAAAATTAATCTGAAATGCGTGTGATGCAGGCAGGCATGTGTTGTGCTTGAGTTTGAGTTCAAGTTGAGTTTCCACCGAATGCTCCCTCGGTGGATTTCATTTGATGTTTCTCAAGCACAGATACTTGGCTCTGATGAAATGTAACCACAGGCCCGGGGACACCTACCCTGGTGCTTCCGCAGCGTCACCGTGCGCACGGATCTCGGAGATGTTATGAACGGGCAGCTTTGAACCGGGAGGATCTGGAAGGTTGCCTCTGCATTTTCTAGCACGTTCCCAGCGGCTCCTAGCAAGTTCTCAGCTCTCCCATGGGGTGCACATTCAGGAGCCGTGCTTATCCCTCCTTGCGGATGGAGGCGAACCCCACACCAGCCACAGGTCGTCCTTTGTAGAGCACGCTGTCTGTCCACGGCTGGGGGGTGGTCTGCTGTTCTCCACAGTCACCTGCCCCTCCCCGGGGGAGGGTTTCTTCCCTGAGTTTCATTCCCTTTTCGCTGTAACCTCCATGAAGAGGAAGAAGGTGCCCCCACCTCCCATGCAGTGGGTCCAGGATTTCCTTAAACGCCTTGCGTTCCTGCTTCCTCTCCCGCTTTCCTGAGCCCGAGGCATCCTTGCTCTTCCTCAGGAGTCCTGGGGCTCGTTTGGGTCATTCTGTGAACTGTGGTTCTGACCCTGGCCCCCGGTGTTCTCTCTGATTACCTGGGATGGGCATCAATTCTGCAGCCTGTGATGACCTGTGAGTCTTACATACTCTGGACGCCCCCAGCAGACAAGGCTGCCCCCCCCCTTTACAATATGAAAATGGGCCAATGGCCTGGTGTCCCGTCATGGCTCAGTGGTAGCAAACCAGACTAATACCCATGAGGATTCGGGTTTGATCCCTGGCATCTCTCAGCGGGTTAAGGATTCAGCGTTGCCGTGAGCTTTGGTGTGGGTCTCAGACGCAGCTTGGATCCCACGTTGCTGTGGCTGTGGTGTAGGCCGGTGGCTGCAGCTCCGATTCGACCCCTAGCCTGGGAACCTCCATAGGCTGCAGGTGCGGCCCTAAAAAGACAAAAAAAAAAAAAAAAGACCAATTAACCTGCTATTCACTCACCTAGACTGGCCAGTCGAGCTCAGAGGTAATAGACGTTTTGATACAGCATTGAAACCCATGGGCTGGTATTAACAAAACACAGACTGGCTTTTCTCCCTGAGCGTAATGACCTCAGGCTTATCCTCTTGTAGCAGGGCCAGAATCTCCCTCGTTTTTGAAGCCGAGTCCTGCTCCATTGTATGGATGGAGCACATTGTGTTTATCCGTCATCTTGGGTCTCTTGGGTGCCTCCACTTTTCGCTCTCGTGAATACCCGTGAATGAGGGTACAATATCTGTTTGAGACCTTGCCTCTAGTTCTTTGGGATGCATGCGCAGAGGCGGGGTTGCTGGATCAGGTCATGCTTCTCTTCGGCCTTTTGGGGAGATCCTTGTATTGTTTGCCATGAGTTGCTCCACGTTGCGCCCCCGCTAAGGTGAGCAAAGACCCTGATTTCTGCAAAGCCTCACCAGCAGCTCTTTTTCTCCCTCCCTCCTTCCTTCCTCCTGATTGTAGGCATCCGAGTGGATTTGAGATGTGTTTTGTTTCATTTTTGACTTCCCTTCGTAATCCTCACACAACACGTCTCGTCATTTTATGCCCGTTCTAGCGATGGAAGTTCTCAGAGAGGCGCTCAGGCGCTTGTCTAGACGCGGGACAGTGGAGTGTGTCCACCAGCATATCCTGCCCTCTGCTTTGACTGCAGCCTGCACGCAGCACTGCTCCCCGAAGTCCACTTAGCCGTGAACTTCAGGAGACCTCAGAGGGGGCCAGAAGGGCAAGGGTCCATGGACCGCTCATGTTTGAGTTTTTCTGAAGCCAGCAGAATAGCCACATCCCCATACGTTATCGGAGGCTTTGTCAAAGAAAATATTTCGTCCTTGAGTCAGCGACTTCATTTCTCATTTTCTGATACTGTTGTGGGTTGGCTTGGAACTTCCCTTTGGAGATTATGTCCAAATGGCTTTTCTTGAGTTGGATTCACCCAGGGCAGAGGGATCTGATCCAGAACTAAAGCCCATGCTCCATAATTTAAGGGATGCCTGGCTCGCTCAGGCTCCCACCTGGGGTGGCTCTGCCTTTGCCATGTTTGTGTTTGAGCTATGGCTCGCTCTCTCGCTCTCTCTCTCTCTCTCTGTGTTATTTTTGTATAGCAGCTCTCTGATGTACACAATTGATTTATTCTGTTAAGAGGTTTTGTGTGGAACAGATTTTATGTGGTGTTTTTCGGAGCTCTGCACCCTTCAGAGAAAATGACTTTTCATGCCCAGGAATATTGGAACTGGAAATATTCCTCTTGACTCAGAGCAGCTTGCATGCACCTGTTTTTGCACTTTGCCTGATGAGCCCGCTCATGACATGAACTTCCTCCCGGGACCTGGGTTATCGTAATGACGCCTATTTTTAGTGCATCCTGAAAATAAGGAAGGGCAGGCCACAGAAGTGCTTTCCTTGGGAGTGGAGCTAGTTGGCGTTGGTCGGGATTGTGTGTTTGTGTGTGAGTTTCAGTATGATTTGGGGGATCATTTTTCCTCACCCAGAAGCTGCAGGAAGGAAACAGGAATAACAAAGGGCCAGAGCCACTTGGAAGTGAGTGATGGTCCCCTGGGGTGTGTTCTGGCTACACCTGCTGATTTCTGAGAGGAGCGTCACGCTGGTGTCGGGGAAAGTTGGAAACAACCCTAGTGACTTCCATGATATGTGGGTTTCTTAAAGTTGTAAGCTACTTTGAATGCTCTCTGGACCCAAAGCTGCTGTTTGTCTGAACAATTTTGAATGTGTGTATGTATGTATCGGCAAAGCCACAGCTATCTCGTCTCCAGTGTTCGGTTTCTGTTGAAAACTAGGAATCAGGATTGGCCAAGTCAGGAGGGGCCACCTGGGCTTGGAGTCTGCTCAGATTCCTCTGGAAAAATGGCCGTGGGGAGGATTCCCGCTGTGCCTCAGCAGGTTGAGAACCTGCCAGAGTGTCTGTGAGGATGCGGGTTCGATCCATAGCCTCGTTAAGGGGGGTGAGGATTTGGCATCCTGTGAGCTGTGGTGTAGGTTGCAGCTCAGACCCGGCATTGCTGTGGCTGTGGGGTAGGCTGGCAGCTGCAGCGCTGATTCAGCCCCTAGCCTGGGAACCTCCATATGCCTCAGGTGCAGCCCTAAAAAGACCAAAGAAAGGAAAAGAAAGAAAGAGAAGCAAAGGGCTGTGGGGAAAGGAACCTTGTCTGTCTTGTGTGGATGTTCATGGGTGTGTGAGCCCCCAACCGGCTCACCCTCCTTGGCCCCCGCACGGGGGGTCAGCACGGGCCCCCACACATCCACACACCGTAGCTGCTGTTCAGAGCAGGTGCGTGGTATCCTTCGTCTGTTCATTGGCGATTCAGAGATGGAGTTGGGCTCGACTTTTGAGGAGGGGGGCAGATGGACACATGGGAACAATAGTGACCATGATAAGGTGATGACCATGGGGCGTGAGCAGTGCCCGCCGTGTAGAGACCCTGGGAGAGGCAGGCCCCCCCGTTCCTGCCCAGCTGATGCTGAGCCAGCTGTGTTCCCTGGTCTCGGGTTGGACTGGGCCCGCTCCTGCCTTATGCCCAAGGGGTATCCAGTTGGCCCAGTACAGAGCTGTCCCCTCCCCTATGACCAAGCATTGGGATGTGCTGGCATGGGGTGTTGGCATGGGGAACAGATAACACCCAATGTGCCCATAGGTACATCACGGGACCCACATTCTGTGGACTGTTGAAAATAGATGACAGAGTTCCCATCGGATGATCCTGTTCCATGATGAATTATGTCCCCTTCAGAGCTCATATGTAGGGAGTTCCCATCGTGGCTCAGCGGAAAGGAGTCTGACGAGCATCCATGAGGACGCAGGTTAGATCCCTGGCCTCGCTCAGTGGGTTAAGGATCTGCCATTGCCTTGAGTGTGGCGTAGGTCGCAGATGTGGCTCAGATCCTGCGTGGCTGTGGCTGTGGTGTAGGCCAGCGGCTACAGCTCCCATTTGACCCCTAGCCTGGGAACTTCCATATGCTGCGGGTATGGCCCTAAAAAGACAAAACAACCCAAAGAACTCATATATTGAGGTCCTAACCCAGGTACCTCAAAGGGGCTTGTATTTGGAGATGGGGTCTTCAAAGAGACAGTTAAGGTGAGAATGAGGTCATTAGGTGGCTCCTAATCCAGTATGACTGGTGTCCACATAGGAAGAGGAGCTCAGGAGTTCCCACTGTGGCTCAGCAGGTTAAGGACCCAATGTTGCGTCTGTGAGGAGGCAGGTTAGATCCCTGGCTTCGCTCAGTGGATTAAGGATCTGCTGCTGCTGCAGATTCAGTGTAGGGCACAGATGCGGCTTGGATCGGGTGTTGCTGTGGCTGTGGTGTAGCCTGCAGCTGCAGCTCTGATTTGACCCCTGGCCCGGGAATGTCCATCTGTGGCCCGTGCAGGGGTACAAAGAAAAAAAAAAAAAAAAGGAGACCAGACAGAGACACACCCAGAGGCAAACGCATGTGAGGATGCAGGGGAAAAGCAGATGCCTGCAAGCCAAGATGAGAGGTCTCAGCAGGAGCCAGCCTTGCTGTCTCCTGGATTCTGGCCCCCCAGCCTCCAGAACTTCGAGGAAGCACATTTCTGTTGTTCGTTAGGGCAAACCTAGCAAACTAATGCAGAGCCCTGTTTTTTTTGTTTTTTCCATTGTGCGGGCTGCCCCTGCAATCACATCGGTTGAATTTCAGGGATTCCTGTTTCCTTCTCATCGGCTGGGAGACACGCATTTGGGTACTTAACTTGGATTTAGAACTTCAGGGGAAAAGAGTTGCGTGAACTCATTTATTCAGTAATAACACGCCGCAGCATTGGTGAGAAGGTTAAGAGGGAATATATATATATTTTTTCATCTGAAGTCATGTTCAGAAAAAATTATAAAAAGCCATCCATGTCCTGTTTAGCTTTCATTGGGGATAGTTTTGTATAGAGCAAGAAAGCCAAAAAGCATTGCTTTGTTTCTTCTCTCTTCTTTGTATGTGAAAGTGCTGTGCTGGGGGGCTGTTGTTTTGGGGACATCTTGGCTTTATTTTCTCAGGCCGTGGGTGATTTTCGTCAAGGCATGTGACTTTTATCGCGGAAGGAAGGTATGGACAAGCTACCTGAATGTATGAACCATTCACACATTGAACCAGAAAAATTCAAGCACCAAGACAGGCAAAACCACAGCGCGGGGCCCTAGACACTGACCTCAGGGTCTCTGGGCGCTTCCCACTGCCCGCTTCCTGACACTGCCCCCCCCCGGGGGGGGGCACCCGTTTGGAGCCTTGGAAACAGCCACCCCACCCAGAATGAAGCCCCCCACCCCCATTGGCTATGAAAAATGTCAGCGTGAAACAAAGACACTCCCCTTAAATCAGCCAGTGTCTCACCCCCATTCTTGTTCCCCAAGCCGTCTTAGGCTCCACTGAGCTGCTGCATCTGTGTAAGCTCTTGTATCATTTTCCAGAATCATGTCCCCAAATGTGACAGACCTTAGTAGAGCTATTTTGAGACTTTGCTGACAGTTTTTTCCGGGCCCACACGATGCATTTCAGCCAGTTTAATCTTAACTCTGTGACCTCATTAAGGGTGTATTTTTGTAGAAGCCCGTGGGTCTGGGTGCAGTGACATGCGCCCTGCTCTGATTCAAGGACCCCAAGTTAAAAACGGCCCTGCCCCTGCAGTGCATTCTGGGTGTCTGAGTTTGGTTGGACCCAGAGAGAAAGGCTTAGGCCACTGCAGCCTTTCTCAAAACAACACTGAATCAATGTTTGGTTGGTTGGTTTCCGTTCTCAAACTTGGTGTATAATATGGAATCCTTGGCTTTGTGGACATGGCACAGATTTTCCTATCTTCATTTGCCTGCCTTGTTCACACAGGTGATTCTCAAATGTCCAAGCCGGATGCCAGCTTCTTGTCTCTCTCTCCCATCTCTCTCTCTCTCCTTTTTGAAGGTTTTATTGGAGGATATTGATTTACACGGCTGTGGTCGTTTCTGCCGAACCACAAAATGACGCAGTTGCACATACACACACTCATCCATTCTTTTTCAGATGTTTTCCCCTGTGGGTCATCACAGGGTATTGGGGAGAGTTGCCTGTGCTCTACAGCAGGTCCCCATCGGCCAGTCAGGCCACATATCTCAGGGTGCATATGCCAGTCCCCGGGTCCCAGTCCATCCCACCCCTTCCCCTGTCCCCTTTAGTAACCATAAGTGTTTTCAGAGTCTGTGAGTCTCTTTCTCTTCTGCAGATAAGCTCGTTTGTATCCTGTGTTTAAATTCCACACATAAGTGACACCATATAATGTTTGTCTTTCTCTGTCTGGCTGACTTTGCTTTGTCTGATAATCTCTAGATCCACCCATGTTGCTGCAAATGGCATTATTTCATTTGGGTGTCACTTTTCACGCAGGGCACTGCGTCTCTGGTCACCTGAGTTCATTTATGATCACAGACCTGACAGTCAGCTGGTGAGGACACACACCGTGTCCCATGTCCAGAGTTGGGCGGTCTGGGTCCGAGATCCCACGTACTCATTGAGCCGAGGCAGGTCCTGGAACCCCTCCCTGGGCTGCAGCATCCAGGATGGCAGTTCAACACAGTGACAAGTCCTGGAGCCATCTCCCGGGGTGTGGTTAGTTGAGATGGTGAACTTGGCAGGCTTTGAACAACTTGCAGCACGGACTCATTCAAACTTCTGAACATGCCTGTTTATTCTGTGGGTGCCACTGACATGCTGGTGCCTTTCCTGGTCCCTGTGTTGCTGGCGGAGAGCGGGGCTGGGACACCCCAGGGTGTCTGAACAGCAGCAGCCCCCATGCTGTCAAGTCCATTGTAGTTGCCACCGTGGAACTTGCTGCTGTCCTAGGCTCTGCCTTAGTGATACTGAGGGACCCGGAAGACAGGGGCTGTGGATCCTGATGGAGCCCTTATTCTGAAGGCAGGCAGGTTGTCCCTTGTGCAGCTTGCAGCGAGCTGGGGCTCAGCAGTTAGGAACCTCCTCTGGTCCCATCTTGCAGGAGAGATGGCCCTGGGGAGACAGATGGATATGGATTTGCCTAATTTGACCTCGTCCGAATTTGAACTGAGTGTGGGGATCAAGGGCCACATAGGTTCGTTCTTCTCTGGTCAAGTATTTATTGAGTGCCTACTGGAGTGCTGGACGCTGGGGATGCATGTAAGCCCAGAGAGATGTGGCGCCTCCGGCCAGGGAGCTGAGTCCGCCAGAGGATGTGGACTTGGCTCAAACCACCCAGCAAGTGAACATCTCATGACAGTTGCAATCCCAGCACCCTAGTGGAGAGGCACGTGTTTCTCTGGGATCGTGTTAGGAGGGTCTGGGAAGGTTGGGCACTCAGGTTGGAAGGAATTAACCAGGTGTGTCCAGGCAGGAAGCAGGAGCCCTCTGGGGAGGTGAGAACAGCATGTGCAAAGGCCCTGCCCGTGGGAAGCACTTAAAGGCCAGTGGGGCCGAGGCTCCTCCTACCAGGGAGCACATCCAACAGAGTATCAGGGTCCCAAGTGCCCCTGTGATCAACACTGTCCCTCCTTCAGCACCCCCGCCCCCAGCGGGAAGGACGCTTACCCCACACTGGCCTCAATGTCACGGTGCCATCTCATTTTTTAAGATATTTGACCCTTTGGATATGAGCCAGGTCCTGTGTTAGATCCTGGGAATCTAATGCTGAATAGGACGGATTGAGCCTCTGCCTTCATGGAGTTTGCCGTCAAGCTGGTGGGGGCTCAGACATTAATCCAATGAACAGGGAACCAGATCTTATAATGCCTGCAACTAATCAGTGCCGTGAAAAAATAAAGAAAATGGCCAGGGGCTGGGGGGCGGCCTGTGTGGCTGCAGGCGGGGCGTCTGGGAGAGCTTCCGGAGAGGATAGGAGCCGGCCGTCCTGGACCAGAGACGGCAACACTGAGGTCAGCCCTCGCAGGCGTCCTCCCAGCAGCTGCGTCCTCCCCGCCACCCAGCACGGGTGCCTTCGCAAGGACGGCAAAGGGGAAGCCGCGAAAACAAAGAGCGAAATCAAAAGAGAGAAAACCAGCAGAGATCGCCAAACGCAGGCAGTGCAAACACTGATCCCATCAGTAAGAAAACCGTTTCCACCCCTGATTTGCTTTTCTTTTAAATAGGACATTCAGTCATATGGTTTCACCATAAAATTGATTTATTGTGTGGAAATAATTTCCGTAGCAGGGGAACTAATTTGATTGTGTAGCATAAAGAAAATGTATGTGGGACAATGGGGAAGAATAGAGCCCAAATGAATCCAATATATTTTAATCTCTGCAATACAGATTCTATTTTCAATTAAGAAGCTTAACTTGCGTGTGCTCGGCCGGCGGGGGCTCCCCGGAGCACGTTCCCCGCGTGTTTATGGGTAATAAGTCACTTAGCATTAGCAAGGTAGATGATCAGTAGCCCACGATCACCCCGTTGCCGCCCGTTCAGAGCAAAGTCCCCGAGGCGGCAGCACCGGGGCGGCAGCACCGGGGTGGCGGAACGTGGAGTCATGCGGGAAGTGGAGCTGTTGGGTTGGTGGCTGCCGTTTACTCGACATAACAAGGGAACACTGGATTCCATCTCCTTCCGGCCAGGCAGTGTCCGGTCCCCGAAAACCATCGTCCAAGGGGCCCTCGGGTCATCGCTGCCAGGCCTCCCCGAAGCAGACGCAGCATGGCCACGTGTGTCTGAGCTGCTTTGTTTAATCTTTTTATTTTTTTAAATTTTTGGCCGCCTCCGTGGCATGCAGAAGTTCCCAGGCTAGGGATGGAACCCACACCAAAGCAGTGCCAATGCCAGATCCTTCCTCCGTGGCACCATGGGGAACTCCTGCTTCCTTTTATTAATCGCATCCTAGGATCATGGGCTTTGAAGGGGACAGATTTTGGTCTTCTCTCCATGGCTTGCTTCCTGCATGAGACCCTGCTGGGCCCCTGAAGGGGAAGGCAGGGTCTCCCCTTCTCGTCCACCATCTGACACCTCCGTCTGAAATCAGCCTGTGTGGTGCAGCCCTGAGCCTTCCTGTTTAGCAGGCAGTAGACTCAGCCTCTTGGGCCTTTCATGCAGGGGAATTAACTAGCACCCAGGGCCCTTCTGCACCCATCCGAGCTCACGATTCCTTGTCCTCTTTCTGTGCCAGTAGCCATCTACTGAGTGGAAGGTTCTGGAGCCTGGCTTTGCAGACGCTCACGCCGTGACTCGGGTCCTCCCCTCTTTAGCAGTGACTTAGATGGTTAGGATGAGGGCATGAAAGAAAGGGGTCAATTAAAAAAAAAAAACAAAACAGAAGGAATCTGGCAGGGAGAGCAGAGGCAGATGTGGAGGGTTTTTTGTTTTTTCAGTTTTTTTTTTAATAAATCTATTTCGAGCCTTTCCAGAAGGCAGGCTGGGCAGGCTGGGGTGGCTGACACGTGGGGGCCGGTGCAGCCAGCGCGTGGCTGGGTAAGTAGAACAGGAAGCCCAGGGCTCCCTCCCGCCTGGCTGGGCACACGTCAGGTCGGATGGCGTCAAATCCAACACCAGGGATCTGCTGAAGGTCCAAAACGGGTTCGGAGCCCTGGTGGGGCTGTCAAGTGGAGAGCAAGCTGAGTAATGGGCCCAAGGCAGATGTGCTGAGCAGCAGGTGAATGGGGGCCGGGGAGGGGGCGGGTGCCAAGCCCAAAGCCTGGACCTGGGAAGAGCAGAGAGGGACTACAGCCGTGGTGACAGGCGGCAGATCCCAGTTTTAAAATCCAGGCTCACATCATTCCTTGGGCACTGGTTTGCTCTCCAAATAGTCCTGAAGCAGTCAGTGTGGCTGGCAGTCAGCCCCAGCCCAGCCCACAGGAACCCTTCCCCCCGAAAACGGCAACGCATGGACCAAATCTGGCTTGCCACCTTTGTGGGGGGCAGCGTCATTTTTGTTATTTTGGGGGTTTTGTGGCCTATAAGCTGTAAAATCATTTTTACATTTTTTTAAAGGGTTGAAAACTAAACGTCCAAAGAATCACAACAAACAAAACTATATGAAATTCAAATCTCAGGGCTCATCAGTAAAACTTTATGGGCACAAGGCCACACCCACTGGTTTGGTTTCTGCTGCAACAGCAGAGTTGAAGAGTCGCAATGGAGACCAGATGGCCTGAAAAGCCTCTTTCCTATGTGGCCTTTTACAGATAAGGTTTTGTGCTCCCTGGCCTAAACATCCAGGGTGGGAAGCGCCGTGTTCGTTTGTGTGCTGTCATCGGTAATTAACAATCAGGAGTTCCCGTTGCGGCACAGCGGAAACCAATCTGGCTTATAATATCCATGAGGATTCAGGTTCGATCCCTGGCCTGACTCAGTGGGTTAACGATCCTGCATTGCTATGACTGTAGGTGTAGACCAGCAGCTGTAGCTCTGATTTGACCCCTAGCCTGGGAACTTCCATATGCTGCAGGTGTGGCCCTGAAAAAGACAACAACGGCAACAACAACAACAATCAGAAGTCTGTTGTGGTTCAGTGGGTTAAGAACCCGAGTAGTGTCTGTGAGGATGCGGGTCCGATCCCTGGCCTCACTCAATGGGTTAAGGATTCACTTGGGTTAGGATTTGACCTCTAGCCTGAGAACGTCCTTATGCCACAGGTATGGCCTTAAGAAAAAAAGAAAAAAAAATTAACCATCAATCCTCCGTCATTCAGCTGTTAACTGGGAATGTGTTATGGACACGATGGTCTGGGGGATATGGAGAATGGGACATGTGGGCTCTCCCTCCAGGCACAGGCCGTTGCTACGGGAAGAATAGCGGTTATAATCCCCGGGGTGGTAGGAAGCGATATGCCATATTGGTACTTTGGACCAACAGAGGTCTTGTAGTTGCCAGATCCTTTTTTTTTTTCTTTCTTTCTGTTTGTCTTTTTAGGGCCGCACCTGAGGCATATAGAAGTTCCCGGGCTAGGGGTCCAATCGGAGTTACAGCTGCCAGCCTGCGCCACAGCCACAGCAACATGGGATTCAAGCAACATCTGTAGCCTATACCACTGCCACAGCAATGCCAGATCCGAGCCCCTCTCTGACCTATGCCACAGCTCACGCCAACGCCAGATCCTTAAGCGTTGGCCAGGTTTTGAATTCACGTCCTTACGGGTACTAGTCAGGTTGGCATCCTGAAGCCATGATGGGACTCCCCGATCTTTTGTTGATTTCAGTGTGGTAGGCAGAGCAAGGGTCCCCCAGAGATGCCCTGGTCCTAATCCCCCCCCCGCCCCCAATCCTGTGACTATGTTATGCCCCATGCCAGGGGGGGTCTTAAGATCACAGATGGAAAGTGGAAGCTGGAAGAGGAAGGAAGGTGGAATCTTCCCTAGACGGTCCAGAAGGAATGCAGCTCTTTGACAGGTCAGTTTTAGCCCAGGGAGATCCATTCTGGACTTGTGTTTTCAGAACTGTAAGATAAGACATTTGTGTTGTTTAAGCCTCTGAGTTGTGGTCATTCGTCTGAGCGGCAGCAGTGTAGGGAAAGCAGGACACTCAGGAACATTGCTGAGTCCTCGTTGAGTTGCCTACTGGGAAGCTCCTCTCGGTCTCCCCTCTGTGGGTCCCTCGTCTCCTAGACCTTCCGTGTCCTCCCTGTGATGTCTGCCTGCGGCCCTGAGGACAAATCCACACCAAGCAGGACCACTGTCCCCTCCGCTTGTTGTCCTTGGCCACTTGTGGAGTTTGTTCTAAATGGCGGTTTCGTAAAGAGGTTCTTTATCTCAAAGTAAACATGTAATTAGATTCATGACAGCTGGAAATCTTTGACGCCCCTTCATGCTTTGGGCAAAGGGAGATGACGCAGCCTGGCGGGGAGATAGTGGTGCTTGTCGTCCCATTCTGGGCTCTTCAAAACCTCTACCCCCTTCTCTGCAGACCTTCCTGGGTTCTCATCTGTCCCTGGCTCCCCTATGACAGCAGCAAGTCTGCTCGCTGCAGGGAGGGGGCTTGGGGAGCAGGAGGATGAGCAGAGATGGCCCTCGAGGCAGAGCCCCCGGTCCAGTCCCTGATGGCTGCTCCCCCATGTGGCTTTCACCGTCTGTGTCATGACTTCTAGGTGCCTACATGTCATCAGGTCACCCCACATTAGCACCCTAAGAATCTCCAGACAGTCCAGCCCAACACTTATAAACGGTGTGTTCAGTCACTTCCCACGGGTACAGGGTCCCTTCTCTTCCACCCATGCTCCTCTGCTCGCCTTTTCCTCACTCACGTGGACACCGGGGAAGGACGAAGTCTGCCCCTGCTTTCCCTGCGACCTCCTAGACTTCTTCCTCCAGGCTTCCCCAGCAGTCACCCTCCCACCCCCAGCCAAGCCTGATGCTCCCCCCAGGAGCAGCTGCACCCACTGCTGGTACCGGGTGCATGGCTGCTGCTTCCACTGCGTGTCAGATACCGTTTCCTGGGAAAGCTGATACCGTTGCCCCCACCTCTCTGCCAGGCGAGTTTGAAGATACCTGGAAGGTGGTGCCCAGGCTCTCTCTTGCTCCGCGCACCCCTTCCCCAGCCTCCCAGGACGTCCCTTTGCATCACCCATGGCTGCTTCTGGGGCTTGAAAAAGTGTGTGCGTATCTTTTCAGCCAGCTGTGGGAAAGGAAGGCAGGGTATTTAAACTGTAATTTCCCTTATGCGTCTTCCAAAGCCAAGTAGATGTTGTCTATAAGAGGTACCCCTGTGCTAAGGCCGGGCAGCGCAGTTACATTTGTGGGGAGCTGCCTGTATGGGGGGGTGCCTGAGTCTGGGTGTCCATCCACCTCCACCTTCTCGACACCATGCGGCCACTGAGCTGAGGGGCAAGGAGAAGGATGGGCATCTTGGCTCTGCACCTGCTGTCTGGTCCCCTGGGCAAGGACTGAGCCCCATGGTTCCCACCTGTGCATTGTAGAGCGCTGTGAGCAGAGAGGTGAGTCATGGCTCAGCCGGCACGTGTAAGACTCACATAAAGCATCAGCTCTCTGTTCCTTGCGTGGGCTCGGCAAACGGCAAGTGCCAGCTCGTCTCCGACTGTGCGTTTTAGCATCTCAGCTGGTGCCCAGTGTTGCTTTCATTGCTGGGCGGTGTCAAGGTCAGCTGTGAAATAAGCTGCCAGGCCTCTGCATCTTGGGCCCTCCCTCCAGGGTGAGGGCCCACAGCAGAGGTGGGAGGAACCACTGCAGGGGGACGCTGCTTGCACAAGGCTGGTTCTTGATCCTTGAGGAGGTGGGCAGGGTGCTTCGGCTCCCCCTCGCCCCGGCTTCGCTGCGTGTTGTCACTGGGTCAGGAGAGAGCAGGTCAACAAAGGCATCCTTGAGTCCCTGGAGAAGTGAGTTATAGATGCTCACTTGGAGGAGACGCTGGTGGGAAGAACAATCTGATGCCTTCAACCTCTGGACCTGAAATGACAGACATGGGCTGGGCAGAAATAACCCATCTCAAATTCAGTTGACAACCTAGCACCAGCCACATCTCTAGGGAGACAATGAAGCAGCCTTCACCGTCATCCCCTGTCATCTCAGACTTGCCATTAATTGGGGACTCGTTAAAGCAGCGTGTCAATATTAGAATTCAGAAATAACCGGAAAGTTAATTTCCTGGGGGGCAGCTGGTGAAGACAGCTCCGTGTAGCCCCCACGGAGGTCCCAGCAGGGCTGGGGACCCCCGTGCAGACCATCTCATGGACAGGGTTCTCTCTAAGCCCACTGTGCAGGCATGACACCTGATGTCCTTACGCCACTGTAGGGGTGAGGGGCACACCGTTGGGCGTGACCGAAGGCAAGTCCTGATTCTTTTTCTTCAACACGCGTAGCTCTTTATCATTAAAAATGGGTGAAATGTAGCTGTTCTCCACCACTTTGCTGCCCGATCAAAGTCTGCCACACGGAGAGACATTTATTTCAGACCCTTTCCGATGAACAATCCAGGCACACAGTCGGCTCTGAGAATCCAAGAAGCCCCTCTTCTCTGTCATTTTAGGGGTTGGAAAGTCTTCTGGGAGCAGGATTCAGGTAAGCTTGGAGTCATCATCAGGCAGCCAGGGTTCTCCAAACCGGTGGCTTGACACCAGGACAGAGGGTTGAGCTTTGCGCCCCGTCCCTCAAGGCGGGGCTCCTTGGAACCATATGTCCCCTTCACCCATGAGCGAGCTGAGTCCCCAGACTCTTTTAGCGCATCCGCTTTCCTTGATTTCCACTAGGAGAGCCTGTTTCTATTATCTGTTATCTTTCGTTATCCGAAGGCACACACACACACACACACACACACACACACACACGAAAGGCATTCTAGCAATTGTCACTCTCACATTTCTGCTTTTGATCAGGATGAGGCTAAGCGCTTGCCCGGGTCTGCTGTGGAATGTGGTTTTCTAATGAAAGGTTGGTGGCCACCTGGCTACAGTCCTTAAAATTTCTCTCTTCAACTAGACTCTCTGCTGAAGTACTTGAGAAATTAATTTTTATAGACCTCCTCACCCTTCCCTTGAGCCTACTCTTCTTCTTTTTTGGTAATGCATATTTGAATTCATTCCTCAAACTATGACTTACATAATTTTGTTCCATGAAATAATGCCATTTGCAGCAACCTGGGTGGAACTAGAGATTGTCATACTAAGTGAAGTTAAGTCAGAAAGAGAAAGACAAATACCATCTGATAGCACCTATATGTGGAATCTAAAATATGGCACATGGAGTTACCATCATGGCACAGCAGAAACGAGTCCAACTAGGAACGATGTGGTTGCAGGTTCAATCCCTGGCCTCGCTCAGTGGGTTAAGGATCCGGCGTTGCCGTGAGCTGTGGTGTAGTCCAGCAGCAACAGCCCATAAAAAAAATAATAATAATAAAAATAAAATAAAATAAAATAAAATATGGCACAAATGGGAGTTCCTTTGTGGCTCAGTGGGTTAAACATCCAGTGTCATCTGTGCAGTAGCTTGGGTCACTGCTTTGATGCAGGTTCGACCCCTAGCCTGGGAACTTCACATGCCCTGGGCATAACCGAAAACAAATATGACACAAACAAACCTGTCTATAAAACAGAAACAGACAGACTTGTAGATGCCAAGGGGGGAAGGGTTGGGAGAGAGATGGAGTGGGAGGTGGGGGGGTAGCAGATATAAGCTATTATACATGGAGAGGATAAACAACAAAGTCCAATATTAAAATGTGTGTGTGGATATATGTAGAAACATAGACAGATAAATAGATAGGTATCTCTGTCTATCTAGATATATAGCTTTATGGCAGGAATCAGCACAACACTGTGAATCAACTATACTTGAGTTTTTTAAAAAACAAGGGAAAACAATAATTCCATTCCCAAGGAGGTGTAGGTATGCTGTGGGGGGAGGTGGGGAGGAGAAGCCAGGATTAAATCCAGTGTTGCCAGTTTGGAGAGCCATGGTTCATAAAAGACCTCAAGGGACTTTTGACACCTGTGTCACGGGAGAGGGAAGCCGCTCAAGGTTGGTACAGCGGGTCAGTGGTAGAGCCTGGGTTTCATCTCAGGCCATTTATCCCCGGAGTCTCGGCTCTCAACACCAACCAAGGCTTGAAGCCCCGTCTTCCAGGCTCAGGCAAGGCCAGTGATGAGGAGGAAACCCCAGGGTGCTTGAGGGCTGGGGTGGAGGATGTGGAGAAGCGTGCACTTACATCCAGGGAAGACTAAAGAACAAGAGGTCTGAGCAGTAAACGCTAAGCCAATTGGAACTAGAAAGTAGGGAGGGATTGATTGGTTTACAGCGAGAACATGGTGGCCACTGTTCAGAGGGGTGAAAGGGGGGGATTTTCTTTCTCCTTGATTACCATTTGTTTAAACCATAGCGAGGCCACATGAGATTCTGAAAGGAATGGATACGTGTATGTGTATGGCTGAGTCACTTTGCTGTACAGCAGAAACGGTCACGACCTTGTAAATTAACTCTTTTTCAGTACAACTTAGAAAGGGTCCCCCCCAAAAAAGGCCAGTTCCCAGCTTTGTGGGCTATACCTTCCCTGTTGCAGCATGTCAATGAATGGCCATGGGTCTGTACCAATAAAACTTTATTTGTACCAATCAGCTGCGAACCGGACTTGGCCCATGGGCTGCAGTTTGCTGACCTTGCAGTTGGCCACCGTCAGGTTTTGTATTTTCTGGCTTAGGGTTTTAACACAGGCTCAGGAAATTCCAGTCCCATCACTTACTATGCAGGGCCACGCTCCTCTCACTACCAAGAAAGCCTCGTCTCTTTAGTAAAAGTCAGAGAAGGTCTGTAAATATGGATGAGTGTGGAGGCGCTTCGATGGACTGTACGGGGAGGAAAAGCATCATTCAGTTCTTGAGCTCTCATGTTCTGGGTTGCTACACTGACTCCAGCGAACAAATGGACTCAGAATCAGATGCCACCCTGGGCTTAGAATAAGATTATGCCTCTTAATAGAAAGTGTCACTCAGTGGATTGCAGACAAGAGGCCTCCTGAAGAGGCCTCGCGAGACCCAGTTCCGGTTGATATTTCGAGCTTTATCTTCCAAACTCCCCTGCACTGAACTGAGTCTTTCATCTTGTCACAAAGACTCAGAATGGCACAGGGGCCAAAAACAAAGGACAGAATGCCACGATGACAGCCTGTCCCCCTGGGGCTGGCAGAAGAATGGAAGTGGCACGCAGAAAAGCCAGGTTGGTATCGAGGTTTGTGGTTCCGAGGACCCCTGAGGCTCCTTGGGGAATCTTCTGGCTGGAGGGTGGCTGGGCTCTGGAGAGGAAACGTTATCTTTACTGGGATTGTGTTGTATAGCCTGGAGAAAGGGCTTCTGCAGACGGAACGCCATGGCCTTAAGCTGGGGAGATTATGTGGGTGGGGGCCGAAGGTGATCCAGGAACCCTTTCCAAGGAGAGAGTTCTCTCCTGCTTCTAGCGGCAGAAGGAGGTGAGACTTTGCAGCATGAGAAGGGCTTAACGGGCTGGTTTGGAGAGACCCACGGGAGAAGGAATGCAGGAGCCGCCGAGAGCAGTGGGGACCCCAGCTGGCAGCAAGGACGTGGGGACCTCACACCTTCAGCTGCAGTAGATTGCCTTCAGCCTGGAGGAGCCCCTGTGGCAGAACCCACCTCAGCCAGCTCCTGCACCAAGGCCTTCTGAGACCTCAAGCCGAGGACCCCACATAGGCTTGGGGACTTCTGACCCATGGAGCTTTGGGTGATCATTGAAGCCACCATGTTTGTGGTGATTTGTGACACATGGGCAGCAACGCTTCCCAGGGCAGGTGGCCAGCACGTGATGCCTGTCAAGCTGGAAGCCAGGGGCATCCTGCACCTGCAGCACTGTCAGGAAACTCAGTCTCGAAACCCGAGCTGGAACCTCACCAGGTCTCCCATTTCCGAATTGGGACATTAATTACCCCTTCCAGGAAAGTCTTTGGCACCGTCTGAGCCGCTCTCCATGGATAAAGACGGTGGAAGAAAGTCCCATACCCTCAGCAAGTGATGCGATTCAGCAGATGATGAGACTGCTGAGCCCCACTGCAATCAAGTGCTGAAGTGGCAAGATGCCCTCCTTGCCTAAGAGCTTCCGCCACCGCCGAGCTTTCGGGAACATGAATCTCCTAAAGTCACCTGGCTCCCTGCAGGCTGAGGGGAGCCTTCGGAGGCCTCTTATGAAACAAAGAGCAAAGAAGAGGACAAAGACCTTCATCTTTTGTCTTGCTCTCTTTTGTGTGTGTGTTTTTAGGGCTGCACCCTTGGCGTATGGAGGTTCCCAGGCTAGGGGTCTAATCGGAGCTGTAGCTGCCAGCCTACGCCACAGCCACAAGCAGCGCTGGATCCGAGCTGCCTCTGCGACCTACACCACAGCTCCTGGCAACGCTGGATCCTTAACCCACTGAGCGAGGCCAGGGATCCAACCCAAGTCCTCATGGGTACCAGTCAGGTTCATTACTGCTGAGCCACAACGGGAACTCCCATCTCCCAGTATGTTTCTTGCACCTGTCAGTGACTGAGCAGCTGAGGGGACCTCTGACAAACACAACTCCTCCAACTCCACCACCCACAGACCTTGAGGGGGAAGATGGTGTTCAGAGTCATTCGTTCACTTGCCCGAGGTTGCACAGCCCGAAAGGGACGGGGCGGGGCGCAATGGAGGATGTGACGCAAGTCTCTGCCTCTCCCCGTTTCTCTCGTTCCTTGTGCTTCTCCTCCAGCTCCTCCCCGAGGGGGCACAGCACGTGGGGGGGGGGGGTGGGCACAGCACGTGGGGAGCGCACCAGCCCAGTGAACGAGAAACTAAAGGAGAAGTGATGAGAAGTCACCACGCACCCGTGAGGAGGGAGATGGGGTCATCACTGGCTGCTGGGTGGCTGCTCCCCGCACCCACCCAAAGCACCTGCCCCCTGAACAGGCAAAAATCCTTGCCCCAGTTTTTAGCCTTTGGCAAGTGAGCCCGAAGCAAATCACATTCATTTGCTAAATGATGACAGTGCCTTGAGCAGGTCTTGAAAATGAACCAGGATAAATTCTCGGCACAGCTGGTATTTTCCGAGCAGGAAATAACTGGAAAGCATCACCCCCTTCGTGCAGTTATCCTAGTTTCCCTCAAGAATGGCTGCCTTCAGCTCTGCACTGGGCTCTCAGCCTCTGTTCTCCTGTGCTTACTACGTGGATTCATTTATACTGCGTTTTATGTAAGATACATTGCTGGGTGCTGTAGGGAATAAGGTTCAGCACACACGGACCTTCAGCAGACTCGCAGTTGATTTGAGACATGCTGGGTTAGGTGGCCACTGTCACGTGTCGGATTGCGGGAGAGAAGATACACTAGCACCTTGAAGGACCCTGCATGGGTGGGTGATGTCGTCACAACTTCGAGTTTCTATTTCTTTATGTTCACACTCCTTTGTTAATGCCCCACCTCCTCCCACAACAGATCTGAACATCCTGTTTCTTTGGGGAGTAAAAGTCAGACCTTCTTATTTCTCAGTCAGTGTTTGGTCCTTGGTTTGCTTACGTGTTTTGTTTTGAAGTCGTGGCACTGAGTCAGGCTGATGGTGGGTTACGGACAGAGAGATCACAGCCCCCCGCCGCAGTTTCTGGATTTATCCTGTCCTCTTTCCTTCTCATGCTTTTCTCTTTTTTTTATTATTGGGGTAAGATACAAATAGGTAACATTTTATGTTTTGTGTATGTATATGTAACATAACATGTGCCATTTTAACCACGTATATGTGTACGATCGGCGGCATCACTTCCATTCACCATGGGGTGCATCCATCACCACTGTTTTTTTACAGAATGTTGCATCATGAAAAAGAAACTTGGCATTCCTGGCTTCTAACCCCCCACTCCCCGCTCCCACATAGTAGGAACTCAGAAGATGCTTCAGTGCCAGGTATACCTCCCCTTACACCCTGGACAGCAGATCGTGCCTGTTGCGCATGCTCCAGGGGGTGGGTCAGTGGTCACCCCCTCTCCCGCGTCCTCTGCCCTCTAGCCTCCACCCCCCTTGGCCGTCCTTGGGCACATCCACCGTGCTTGTCCTTGACACCTCCAGGTAGCAATCACGGGAACTAGAGGAGGACCTGGGAGAGGAGGCAGGAGGGCCCGCTGGGTGGATGCTGGGGCGCCGGTGCGGGGGTCCCTGGGGTGAGGGTCTAGAGTGAGGATACAATGGTCCCTCGCGTGCCCCGTCCACCAGTGGCGATGCTTTACTTCCTAGTGTTTACTGGCGGGCACTCCCCATGTGTCTGTCTTGCCCACGCTGGCGCTAAATCCATCAGCTTTTGTTTTGTGATGTTGAAACAGATGAAGCAGGCGGGACTGGGGGCCGAGAGGGAAGTAGGCAGAAGGAGATGACTGAGGTGCATGGAAGTCGTCTACTTTGGTTTCCAAATCGCTTTTCTCCCAACTCTTGGTAACACCACTTCCAGACCTAAAGAGGGCAGTGACCCTCTCAGCTCTGGAAAGGGCTCTTTAAAGTCTTTGTATCGGGAGTTCGCTTTGTGGCTCGGCAGTTAATGAAGCTGACTAGGATCCATGAGGATGTGGGATCGGTCCCTGGCCTCGATTCGTGGGTTAAGGATCCGGCATTGCCGTGAGCTGTGGTGTAGGTCGCAGAGGCAGCTCGGTTCCTGCGTTGCTGTGGCTGTGGCGTAGGCTGGTGGCTGCACTTCCAATTCGACCTCTAGCCTGGGAACCTCCATTTGCCATGGGAGCGGCCCAAGAAATAGCAAAAAGACAAAAAAACAAAAACAAACAAAAAAACCGGTTAAGATTGGCGTTCCTGCTGTGGCACAGTGGGTTCAGGATCCGGCTTGTCTCTGTGGTGTTGCCAGTTTGATCCCTGGCCCGGCACAGTGGGTTCAGGATCCCGCATTGCCGCAGTGATGGTGTAGGTCAAAGCTGTGGCTCAGATTCGATCCCTGGCCCGGGAACTTCCATGTGTCGGGGGTGCAGCTGAAAAAGGGGGGGGGGGGAACATGGCTAAGAGAGACACGTAGATTTTGTTATGTGTACTTGACCACCATTTTTAAAAGGCTTTATCGAAAGAAAGAAAGAAAGAAGGAAAGAAAGAAAGAGAAAAAGAAAGAAAGAAAGAAAGAACCAAAAACATTTATTTACAAAATTAGGCCATGGGTTGTGGTTTGGGGCACCTTTCTGGAAGGAGGAAGAGATAGTTGCAGGCAGACCAGGAAGAAACTAGCTGAGCTTGGTGAGAAGTAGCAAGGGAGGCTTGTGTCCCAGTTATTCTGTGCTTGGTGAGACGTGTGTGTGTGTGTGTGTGTGTGTGTGTGTATCTTAGTCATAACAGTGACTGAGGCGTTCCTGAGATAATTGCTACATTGCGGAACGGAGACCTGGAGCCCTCAGGAAAGCCTGGAGAGGCCAGTGTTAACGGCACATCTTCCGAAAAGCGACCCCCACCCCTGCCGCCAACTGTCCAGCCTGTCAGTGACAGAGACGCCTCCTGAGCATTAGCCAGGGCTGGCCGTGAACTCTGTGGAAGGCAGGCGCTTTCTGCTCCCAGATGAGTTAGAAACGAATTTGACCAGAGCATGTGGCTAAGTCTCTGCTGTAAAGTGCCTTAAATGTTAAGGGCCTTAAACCTGGGAAGAACTGACTTCCACAACATTCTAAAAATACTAAGGGCCAGAATGAAAAGGCTGCCTACTGTATGATCAGCCACCCCATGGCCTCCTGAGAAAGCCGGGTCCATGGAGGCAGGAGAGATCCGTGGTTCCCCGGGGCTCAGTGTTGAGCAGGCAGGGCTCAGACGACGTTCAGGGCAGCAGAAGGATTCCGGATGATGCTGTGGTGGTGGATTTGTCCAGAGCCAGGGGCGGACAACACCAGCAGTGAGCCCTGGCGTAAACTCTGCACTTCAGGTGATCAAGATGGCCTAAGTTCATCAGTTAGAACACGCGTGCCCCTTGGGGTAGGATGCCAGGCTTGGGGGAACCAGGGGAGCGAGGAGAGCTCTCTGTGCTTTCACTCAACTTTGCTGTGGACCTAAGAATAAAGTCTGTTTGGAGTTCCTGCTGGGGCGATATGGGACAAGCGGCGTCTCTGCAGCACCAGGACTCCGGTTCGCCCCCTCCCAGGCCTGGCACAGCGGGTTAAAAATCCAACATTGCCGCAGCTCTGGCTCACATTTGATCCCTGGCCCAGGAACCCCATATGCCGCGGGTGGCCAAAAAAAGGAGAAAAAAATCATAACTCTGTTTAAAAAGAATAATAACAAGGGAGTTCCCACTGTGACTCAGTGGTAACAAACCTGACTAGTATCCATGAAGACACCAGTTTGATCCCTGGCCTCGCTCAGTGGGTTAAGGATCCCGTGTTGCCGTAAGCTGTGGTGTAGGTCGCAGATGCAGCTCCATTTGGACCTTAGCCTGGGAACCTCCATATGCTGTAGGTATGGCCCTAAAAAGAGAATGGAGTGGAGAGGAATAAAATGAAATGAAATGAAATGAAATGGGGGTGTCTGGGATGGGAGAAAAGACGGGACAATCCTGGGCAGAGGTGATGCTTGCTGAAGCCGAGGGAGGAGCGCAGGGATCGCCTGGCTGTGTCCTTGCGTATGTGTTGGAAATTTCCCTCAGCACAGGTGCAAGGATATACCCGTCTCCTGCCGACCACACCAATCGATCGACGTTTCTAAGAAAGCCCGCATAATTGTGGCAGTTGTGACCGTGGTCTCGGCCTGCCAGGAGCATGCACTCCTGCCTCTCTGAGCTTTCGTGTCCTTCTTTGTAAAATATTAGGTCCTTCATTCCCCACCAGACCTGTGTGCGTCAAATTCTGTGATTTCCACGCAGTCACAACACCGCGTGCAACATACAAGGCACCCAGAAGATGTTCTCACCAGCCGAGCAGCAGACCCTCAGAGGGGAGGTGGCGTGGGAGCCACACGGGAGGGCAGTGGGTCATGGCCAACGGGCACGGTTTAGGTGGGAACGTGAGCCGGAGCGTGCATCCAGGGCACCAGCGCATTGAGCTTGGGTGGGACAAGCAGGCCGGGGCCCAGAGGTCTCTGCTCAAGGAGACGCCCCAGCAGGGATGTATGTCCCACTTAGTGAGGAGCAGGTGCTCCCTGGAAACTCTCTGTAAGTCCTGTGGACCTCATGGCTGAGCCAGTTTCTACTAGGATTGGCCAGAGGAACGTTTCAGAGCAACCCGCGTCGTACTTGAGCATCGGATGGGTGTGGAAGCCTTACTGGTTGAAAAAGCAGTGAGGAGATCTCATGCGTGCAGGAATCAATGGCGGTGCCTCTTTGGCTTTCTGGTTCCTTCCTCTCTAGAAAGTCCTCAAGGGCTCCCATCACCCATCTTCCAACATGAAGGCTCTGTACCCCGCCACCTCCAACCTCTCAAGGTCTGGCCCCAGCCGACCCTTCCAGAAAGTTCTCGTGATGTGTGTCTTCCCACTGTTTCCCAAGGTGCAAAGGCTGGAGGTGGGTCCCACTCAGCCCCCCACCTCCGTGCATCCCTTGACCGAGACCCAACAAGATCTTTCTTAGAGGTCACGTGTCCGTGCTCACGTGGCCTGCATTCGGAACCCACCCACCAGAGGAGGTGGCTGGTCCTGCTGAGTCACTGACGTGACAAAGAGATGCTCTCCTGCCAGCGGGATGTGCTGGGAGCTGCTGCCCTGGAGGAAGGCGTCCGTCCCGTGCTGTTCTTCGCATCTCTTTCGTCGCTTCACCTTAAGTTGCCTCTCCTTCCCAGGCTTCCTGAATTATGCGGACGTCATTGTCAGGCGGCTTTCCAGCTCCCATTCCTTGACTCATTGTTCTGCAGGAATAGAGCCTGTCACTTTAAATTTGTTTGCGTTTTCCCAACCACTTTGGGCAAAGCCCTTTGTTAAAAGAGGCGGATTTCTTCCCCCCTCGGAGCGACTCTTGTTTGAATGCCAGAGGTATTTCATTGTCCTCACACTGAACTGTACAATCTAATTATGTAACTTTTAGGGAAGGGATAAGCCAAGCCCCACAGCAGCCCCATGTGAGAAATGGGGCTGTGCTGCCCCTGGAAGCTCAGCGCTTCTCTCCATAGATGTTTCTTTCTCTAGTAATGAAGCCTCTCATCTTCCATTTTATTGGCAGCAAGCACTGGGTAACAGAGAGATGGAAACGCCTGCGGCTCTGTCATAATATAGTCATTTTAGTGACTGTAATTGTGCCAGGAGCCTCTAGTAGTTAAATTGGTTCCTGATTATGTTCCGCTTTCTAAGTTCCCTTCTTCTCAATTAACACGTAATTATTTCGGCCTGTGCTGCTTTGATTCCTCCATACACATTGCTTTCCGATAGGCGGCTTTTCGGAGACGGTCCCCTCTGATGGAGCTCATGAGGCATCCGAGGCCCTGTGATGCAGGACAAGCGTGAGGATGTGGGTGAGAGGCAAGGCCGGTGAGGAGAGGACCTCTGGAAAATGCCTGTGCTTGGAGAGCCTCGGACCTGGGCAGCTGCCTCCTGCTCAGAGCCTCGCCCGCCACACCCAGCCGGTCTCCTGAACACATGCACGGGTCCGGCCACAGGGCATGTCTCCCCTTTGAACCAAATGCTGTGTCACATTTTATAAAGTGTCATCAGAGGTCATCGGGTTCAAATGACTGAATGATGTGGCGAGATTTCCTCCTTTCCTTTGATCTCAAAGTGAAAAAAAAAAAAACAACCCAAACCCTGAGAGTCAAAGTTCTAGGGAGCTTGTTAGAGTCCCCATAGTTTAGTACCTTATGTGCTGGTTGAAAATAAGGAGAACCTTGGGGAAGTTTTGAAGGTCTTGTAGCCAGATGTTTGCATGTATGTGAAGAGATAAATGATAAATAGATAGGTAGACTGACAGACAGTGGATGGGAAGAATTAACTTAAAACTAATTGGCTATTCGGATGCAGACAATTACTTGACACCTTCAGCAATCACGGCCCAGCATTTTGTCTCTGGTGGGAGCGCACCATTGTTAAATGTCCATGCAGAAGAGAAAGATGTCAGGAAAGTTGCCTGGTTTTATGGTGGTTCATTATTTATTTATTTATTCATTCATTCATTTTTCTCTCTTTTGTATGTTTAGGGCCATGCACGCGACATATGGAAGTTCCCAGGCTAGGCGTCCAATTGGAGCTGTAGCCACTGGCCTATCCCACCGCCACAGCAATGCCAGATCTGAGCCGTGTCTGCGACCTATACCACAGCTCGCAGCACTGCCCACCAAGCAAGGCCAGGGATAGAACCCGCATCCTCATGGATACTAGTCGGGTTCGTTACCACTGAGCCTCGACAGGAACTCCTATTTATCTAAATTTTTATGGCCACAACTACAGCATATGAAAGTTCCCAGGCCAGGGGTTGAATTGGAGCTGCAGCTGCAGGCTTACGTCACAGCCACAGCAACACCGGATCTGAGCCATGTCTGCGACCTATGCTTCAGCTTGTGGCAATGCCGGATCCTTAACCCACTGAGTGAGGCCAGGGATCAAACCCACGTCTTCATGGATACTAGTCGGGTTTGTTACCACTGAGTCACAAAGGGAACTCCCTTGTTATTGTTATTTTTAAACAGATTTTAGTATTTTTTTCAGCCAGGGTTGAACCTGCATCCTCCTGGACAATGTGTTGGGTTCTTAACCCACTGAGCCACAACAGGAACTCCTGTTCATTTGTTTTTGTTTTTTTGTTTTGTTTTGTTTTCTGGTTTGTTTTTTTTTAATTTATTTATTTTTCCGCTGTACAGCATGGGGGACAAGTTACACTTCCATGTATACATTTTTTTTCCACCCTTTGTTTTGTTGCATTATAAGTATCTAGACATAGTTCTCAGTGCTACTCAGCAGGATCTCATTGTAAATCCATTCCAAGTTTTATCCGATAACCCCAAGCTCCTGATCCCTCCCACTCCCTCCCTCTCCCCCCAGGGCAGCCACAAGTCTATTCTCTAAGTCCATGATTTTCTTTCTGTGGAGATGTTCACTTGTGCTGGATATTAGATTCCAGAGATAAGTGATATCATATGGTGTTTGTCTATGTCTTTCTGACTTATTTCACTCAGCATGAGAGTCTCTAGTTCCATCCATGTTGCTATAAATGGCACTATGTCATTCTTTTTCATGGCTGAGTAGTATTCCATTGTGTATATATACCACATCTTCCTAATCCAATCATCTGTCGATGGACTTTGGGTTGTTTCCATGTCTTGGCCGTTGTAAATAGAGCTGCAATGAACATGCGGGTGCATGTGTCTTTTTCAAGGAAACTCTTGTCCAGATATATGCTCAAGAGTGGGATTGCGGGGTCATATGGAAGTTCTATGTATAGATTTCTAAGTTATCTCCAAACTGTTCTCCATAGTGGTTGTACCAGTTTGCATTCCCACCAGCAGTGCAGGAGGGTTCCCTTTTCTCCACACCCCCTCCACCACCTGTTATTTGTGGACTTATTAATGATGGCCATTCTGACTGGTGTGAGGTGGTATCTCATGGTAGTTTTGATTTGCATTTCTCTTATAATCATTTGTTTTTAATTGTATGAGCTTTGGGAATGATCTCTGTCTCACAGGGTCCACAGATTACTTAAACGAGGTGACGTTGTGAAGAGAGCAGCAGAGAAGTGACTCTGACTCTCTGGAGACAGGAACCAGTTACCAAGCAGCGTGACATAAAGTTCTTTCCATGAGGCCATTAAAAATAAAATTTGCGGTCACTTGCCTTGAATAATTTGAATGTCACAGAGACCAGATCTAAACCACAGGGCTTTTGAATCTTTGGGTGATGGCATAATTTGCCGGTGGCTCTCCTGGAATTATTTATTTTGTTTGTTTGGTTTTACCTTTAAAATGTTTAAAGGTAAATAAATCCTTTCATAGATTACAAATAATTGAAAAGATCTCTGTGAAATATGGGCTTGCCCTTTTTCTTAATCATTTTGACCATGCGGGGCAGCATCCATGAAAGCATTTCATTCTCACACCATTAGCTTCATTTTTTAGAAATTACTTAATTCTTGTGGCTTGGGAATGAGACGTGACTTGCTCGGTTCACAGCGGAACTGATTTCCCTTGTGGCCCCGCTCCTTTCTTTTCTGGCCGAGTAGAAGCAACACTTGTCTGTCCTCCCTGCCTTCCACCTGCCACGCTCTCTGTCCCCTGCAAGCATCTTGTTCTTGTGTCTTGGGGAGCCCAGGACATAATGAGCAGGAGGCATGACCTCTGTTCTTTGGGGTCTGATATTTGTGTACAATAACACTGCGTGCAGAGAATAAAGACAAACTCACATTTCCTGAGAGTGGATTCCTCCTCCAGGCTAGAGGTGGCTTTGAGTGTGTGTGTGTGGTTTGCCCGTTAGGAGTTCTTGGACACACCACTGGCTCTGAGCGGTCTGTGAGTGCGGATTTAAACTAACACTTCCTGAGATCAGAACATTTCTGAATATGCAGAGTGGCAAGGGGTCCTCGCAGATGCTTTGGGGGATCGTGACGTACACAAGGCAAGGTTCCCTCCACCAAGGAACTACCTTTGGAAGTGGAAAGGAGGATGAAGGCACAAGGCCCAGCTGTAGATGCCAAATGCCTAATGAGGGATGTGTTTGGTAAGAACCTCAAACGAGCTGAACCCCGCAGTGGAAAAGCTACTCGGGTTGCAAAGACTCCAGGGAGAGCTGGGGCCTACCTAGTAATCTGGCCTCCCTGAGCCTTCAGATTTGGGTCTGGGCCTGACCTTCTGGGCCAGATCATCCACATCCATCCATCCACCCACCCACCCACCCACCCGTATCCATTCATTCTTTCCTGCGGCTAGTATAGAGTGAACATCTGTGATGTGCCAGATGCCATTTGGGCATGACGGGAGCATGGGTGAATAAACAGGGCCATTTGGGAACAGTCTGGAGGGCCTCCCTGTCCTTGAGCTCCGCTTCAGCAGTGCCCAGCGTGAACAGGGTGCCCCGGGGGCTCAGAGCAGAGCCCGCTTATTCCCAGTACGCCCCTCAAGACCTCCCGACAAGAAGGACTTGACCTTCAGCCATGCCGAGCTGGGCCAGAACCTTCAATTCATACGAGAAAAGCCTCCTCCTATCACCCAGGCCCTGAGCAGGTGGTGATGCTTTTCATAATCTTCGACTGAAAACAGGGGATAAACACAGAGGTTCCTAACGGGATCTTCTCAGTGATTTCCCGAGTTTGACATTTATTAGAAATAACTCATGAACTACAGGTGATATTAAACATTGCTAGAAGTTAAGCTCCGCTTCTGTTTCCTTCTGCCTGGTTCATTGATTTGCCTTCAAGTGGACTTGAGCACTGTCAGGTTTTTAATCCCATCAAGTGTGAAACGGAGGTTGTGACACGTGTGTTCTGGACGGTCCTGCCGAGGCGAAGTGGCCCTTGATGCCTGGAGCCTGAGCGGCTCCCCTGTGTTTACAGCACTGATGATGGGTTTTGTTTAATCATCCCTTTAGTTCTCCCTCCTGCAACTTGCTTTCTGTGTGATTTATTTATTTATTTTGTCCCGGCTTTTTAAAAAATGTATAAAACGAGCCTAAATGATAGAATCTCTCTCAACACTGCTCTTTCTCAGTTGTCAGTTCCTTAAAAAAGTTTTTGTTCAGCCTTCGTATTATTTCAGCATGGCACCTTTTTATAAAAATCATTTTGAGCAATATCTTTATTTAACTAGCTGAAATCGTTCCAGAACTTAATTAGAAGTAGCATATTGCAACTGTTTGCGTGCTATCTTGAGGCAGAATAATTAGCCTGTAATGACAATGCATGTCCAAGGGAACTTGTCGCTATTATCTTAAGAGGGCTGGAGAGAGGGGCTTCCTTAAAGCTCGTAAGGACCCTGGGATCCTCAAGTGAACAGCCATGTCCCGAAGTTGAAGGCCAAGTTAAGGGGAGAAAAGAGCGTTTGTGGCCGGAAGCCTAACGTTTCCATGCGATGTAAGAGCCTCCCTCCCCCCCACCAGGACAGGAAGCTGTTCTACTCCACTGACACCTGGGGGTTCCTCTAGCCTGCCCCCGGATGCTATCTGAACACAGTTGCCAGGGTCACATGTGCCAGGTGGAGCATCCTCTCCTGAGCCCTGCATCCTGTACTTCTGAGGATCAAAGGCCAAGACTGGAGGGGTTGCCAGGAGACCAGTATCTACGAGGCATAACCTGATGCTAGCGATTCGTCCTGGTCCTGGATTAATTTGTCAGGATGCCCTAAAAGCCCTGTAGTCCGCTTTTTTTTTTCTTCTTCTTCAATAAATTACGAAATTCAGCCGGAAGATCGATTTTTTTCGATGTACCTGGGCATCCTAGAGTGGCTGTCTCTGGCAGCTGATGGCTGCTGCCACCTAGGCTGTGCTCCAGATTCATGGACCAAGGCCAGCGCCACCATGCCCCTCCATTAACAGTCACTTACAACACGAATTCCTCCTTTCTTGCTCTATCTTAACATCCTCAGGGAGGAATTCAAATAACCCCAGCTATGGTTTTCTTCAGCGGCTAAGACAGCGAACTCCAGCACAGGCCATTTGTCAGACTGGGGTTTTTGGTCCAGGATCCTGCTAATAGGTCTCTTAATGAAATGATGTGTGCAAGTCCTCTTTCTTCGAGCTGTGCACAGAATGAGTGGGAGAGAAGGTGTTGGTGATGGGGGGCGGTGATGGAGACCTTAAAGCCCCAGATGGACCCCCCCCCCCCGCCTCCACCCAGGCTAACTGGTCCTTAGTGGCTGGGGAAGGGGTGTGGTGGGGTGGGGGTGGGGCTCCTCTTGCCAGAGAGTGGTCCGTTCCTAGTAAGTAACCTAGATTTCTCTTACACTCTCTGGCTGCTTCCTGCTGTCTAAACAGAAGAAATGCAATTAAGTGTATGGTCTGTGACCCAATGCTACTTCCTCCTGCCTCCTGCCTTTGTGCAAAGGGAAGAGGGTCATTTAAAAAGGAGTATCTGGACAAAGCCCCCTTGTAAACACCCTCGAGGGAGATAACACACATCTTTGAAAGGAACACGCCTGTGAAAGGCTTCGTACTCGAGCCATTTCTGCCCGCCCCCACTGTGTATTTCATCACCAACAAGTTATGGGCAGGGCGTGAAAGGGTGTGAGATTCTGTTCTGCGTGCTTCAAATTGTACCTTATCCATGAATTAAAATTCCTGCTGTGATTCCTGGCAAATCACTCTCATATCTACCAAAGCCTTTTTTTTTTTTTTTTTAATTTTAAACAAGTAAGCAAGTACCAAAATTAGCATTTGGCTATTGCACACGTGATTCTGAAATAAGGTCTACTTCCAACCTAGTGATCTTAGATCAAACCACTCTAAGCCTGATAGACAGTATGTAACAGCAATTTTCAAATGCTTAACTTTAAAAAGCCAGCTAAGCCAAGACCAATTTCGTATTATAGCATGAAGACATTGTGACTGGAGAAAAAGATTTAATTTGCACCTTTTATTTCTTTAAAAAATAATTACGTTTTTTAGCGATACTTTTCGTATGCTACGTTCAGACGCGGTTATTTTGGTCTGTTTTTTATCCTGCATGTGCTAGTTTCCTTGATTAATTTGGACAACATCTGCATATAATTCTGTGGGCTTTTCATTGGCAGAACCTCACAGCTTTTCACAGGACTTAAGAGTTCACTTGCCAGACAGTCTCAGATTGTAGTTAATTGAAATGCCAAACCTACAAAGGTACCAGAGCAGAAGTGTGTAATTATGTAATTTTCTCTTGATCTTTCAGAGTCTTCCTGCGAGCGATTAATCAGTATGCAGATATGCTGAACAAAAAATTTCTGGATCAAGCCAACTTTGAGCTACAGGTAAGAGAAGAGGTAGACACGACCTTTTTTGGGAAAGCATGTTAAAACAAATCGCTGGTCTGAACCCATATCTTATATTTCCAGTCCTCGAACTTAATTGGTTTCCCATCTAAGGTATGGAAATGGAATTTACACTATGTGCCATTGGAACCCGAGGATTGCAAATGATGCCTTGGGGGTATTTGCTCAATTTAACAAGGAAGGAAATGGAGCTGTTTCAGAGGGAAAGTCTTGAATCAGAGTGACAAGTAGGGACTCTCTGAGCAGGGCAGCCACCGCATCTCATGCGGTGTGGCTGCCAAGACGGTCTCAGACCATCCTAATGCGATGAGGAAAGGATTAGCCGGGAGGTGAGGTGGGTCTGCCTCATTGAGCTCAGCTGGCTTGTAGACCCCGGTTTTCCTCTGATATATTAATGATTTTGTCATTAGTTTCACTGACTAACGGTGGCAAATAAAAGTATCCAGATGCAAATGGGCTAGTTTCCTGGGTAGGACTGTTCACTGAGAAGGAACCTGAGAATTCATGTGTGCCCAGAGGGTGGTCCAGCTCAAAAACGGGTTACCAGATAACAAAACTGAAGACACTCCTGTGCCCTCTCTTCTGCATCGTCTTCCGAAGATTTAGAGCTAATGGGATACACGGTCTGTTAGCGTAAGTTGTTAGGCGCCTATGCCCTTATTTCTTGTAGTCATTTAAAAATTTTTAATGCTTGAGAGTTCTCTTGTGGCACCGCGAGTTAGGATTCTGACATTGTCACTGCCGCAGCTCAGGTCCCTGCTGTGTGACTCAGGTTTGATCCCTGGCCCAGGAATTTCCACATGCTGTGGGCGTGGCCAAAAAACCAACAAACAACAAAAATTTGAGATGTTTGTCTTATCAGCATAATATAAGATAAGCATATAATTTCGGGTTCTATGTAGCTGGACATGTTTCTTATTATTTTTCACAATTTAAATTTTTTTTATTATTTTCCCAACCTAACATTTGTTTTCACATGTGCTAATCCACAGATATAGTCTTCTACGATATTCATGCAGTGAAAATGAGCGCATTGAATAAAATATGAAAGACCCCTTCCTAACCTCTCACCCTCTTTCCCTCTGCCGGGTAACTTTTAAAATAATTGTCGTGGGGAGTTCTGTCGTGGCTCAGCAGAAACGAACCTGATTAGCATCGATGAGGACGCAGGTTTGATCCCTGGCCTCGCTCAGTGGCTTAAGGATCCTCGCAGATATGGCACGGATCCCCCATTGCTGTGGCTGTGGTGTAGGCTGGCAGCTGTAGCTCTGATTTGACCCCTAGCCTGGGAACCTCCGTATGCCATGGAAGAAAATAGAATAGAATAGAATAGAATAGAATAGAATAGAATAGAATAGAATAGAATAGAATAGAATAGAATAGAATAGAATAGAATAGAATAGAATAGAATAGAATGATTGTTGTGTGTTCTTCTTGAGGCTTTAAGCATTTTCAATGGACCCTTGAACAGTGCAGGAGGAGGTTGCAAAGATGGTTAATCTGAGTATGCTGATGGTCAGTCCTCCATATCCCTGGTTCCTCAACGTTGTCGGATTCAGCCAACCACGGATGGACTGTGTGATATTAGTCCATCAGCAGTATTTAGCCACTGAAAAATGTCCATCTCTAAGTGGACCCGAGTAGTTCAAACCCAAGTTGTTCAAGG
This sequence comes from Phacochoerus africanus, assembly GCF_016906955.1. Taxonomy (NCBI): domain Eukaryota; kingdom Metazoa; phylum Chordata; class Mammalia; order Artiodactyla; family Suidae; genus Phacochoerus; species Phacochoerus africanus. The sequence continues at coordinate 136,923,602 of NC_062558.1, forward strand.
GTCAATGACTTGTTTTTTTCACGTGAATTGGGTCACACCCTCCACGTCTTCCATTCTGTCACCTGTGCCAACATTGGTGGAGGTGTCTCTGGACTGGTCACCTGCCAGGCTGTTTGCAGCTCATCCCTTTTCTGAGCAGCGTCTCGGTGCTGCATTGCTGGAGAATAGGTCCCTGGGACCACAAGTGCCAGGCTGCATGGTTAGAAACTTCAATTTGACGGACACTGATAAATTACCCTCCTCCAACGCTCTAGCAATCTGAAATCTCACCAGCCTTCCCGGAAAGCAGCCATTGTCTAGAATTTTCCCCCACACCAACTTCTTTAAAATGGTGGATTCTCATTTTTGTTGGCATTTCTGACTCCTGGCTGGGTTGAGAGGACGTGGCTGTGGGGATTTCTACTATGAACTGTCTGATCATTTCCTCGGTTTGTGTGTCCCTTGGCTCTTTGTCATGCTTTTTTTGTACACTGAAATTCTTGATATGGCCTAGTCATAAGTTTAGGTTTATCATAGGGAAATTTTTTATTTTTCTGTAGTCAAACCTGTCGGTTCTTTTACGGCTTTCGGATTTTATGTTTTGCTTGACAAATCCTTCTTTCATTATAAATTTAACTTTTTTTAGGTAGTCAGTATCTGCTGATCCCTTTATAGTTCTGCTTTGGTTTTGGTTTTTGTTTTTAACTTTGTAGCTATTAATCCATCTGCACTTCTAGGGGTTAGGGGTTAGAGTTTAACTTCACTTCTCGCCACATACATGATTTTATGAATGGATTCTTTTCTCCCAATGACTTGAAGTGCCACTGAGGAAACCTGTAATTACAAAGGCATGTGTGTCTCTCTTCTATTTTCTGTGTTGTTACCCAGTGATTTTATACCCAGCTAGAAGAGCCAAGACTTCCCTATTAGTGTGTTATTTCAAAATTATCTTGACTTTTTGTGCATTTCTTCACCATGTGAAATACAAAATCACCTTTTAAACTTTTCAAAAATGCTCTTTACATTTTAATTGGGATTCTGTTGAGCTCATAAATAATTGTAGGGGAAATGTAACAGCATTTGGGGGAATACGTGGCAGTATTTATTTTTTTCCCATCCTACACAGGAATATTTAGGCTTTTTTTTTTTTTGTGGCCCTCATTAGGTTTTCTGGTTTTATCCATGTAAGCTTTGCCCATCGCCTGCTAGGTAGATTGCTGTGTATTTGGTGTGTGGCTGCTATGCGTATGAGCTTCCTGGTTATTGCTGCACTTGTGCATTGTTTCATGAATAGGTCCTCTGGATGCTCCCCTCATGCCCACACACCTTGGCTGCAGTGAGCCCTTTTTGGCCCTTGTCCCTCAGCAGATGTGAAGTGCATTTGATTGTTCCACCCTGGGGGCCTCCACCCTCCCGCCCCCAAGGGGAGGCTTTGGTGCATAGGGCCAGGCTACTTCAGCGCATGCCTCAGTCAGTGGGCACCCCAACAGGTGTATGTCTATGTTCTAACATCCTTGTTCTAACATCCTCCTGTTCCCTCACACTTCCTTCTCTTTGAACCAATAACCTGCACAGGATGCCATTTCCACCTGCTTCCCTCTACCCCCCCTTTGCCCACTTTTCATTTCTGGCAAGAACTTTTTTTCTTAACCTTCTCCCAGTAAGCTGCCAGCCTGACGCCCTGTCACCTCCCCAGAGCTGTAGGGTATATTTCATACAAACAGGTCCTTTCCCTACATCACTAGAGCAAGGTTACCAAACTCAGGGAACTTACTTTATTATGATTCCTGCCCAGTCCCCAGTCCACATTCAAGTTCAGTCATCACATCCTTCACAGGTCAGCATCACCAATGACATGAGTTGTCATATCTCAAGTCATGCACAGCTTACAAGTTGTTGTTTTTTCTTTTTTTATTTTATTTTATTTGTCTTTTTGCCATTTATTGGGCTGCTCTCACAGCATAGGGAGGTTCCCAGGCTAGGGGTCCAATCAGAGCTGCAGCCACCGGCCTACGCCAGAGCCACAGCAACACAGGATCAGAGCGACGTCTGCGACCTACACCACAGCTTATGGCAATGCTGGATCCTTAACCCACTGAGCAAGGGCAGGGATTGAACCCTCGACCTCATGGTTCCTAGTTGGATTCGTTAACCACTGCGCCATGATGCGAACTCCCGTTTCTTTTTTTTTTGAATGTTTATATTTTTATGTGATCGTTTAAAGACTTCATTTTATTTTTGGCAGTTTTATGTTCACAGCAAAATTAAGAGAAAAGTCCAGAGATTTCCCATATACCTTTTCCCTGCAGCTGGCACAGCCACCTCCCCTTCTCTCCATGCCCTCCAGATGGTCCATTTGCTACAACTGGTGGCCCTGCCCTGACACATCACAGTCACTCAGAGACCTTACTTCTCCTTAGGGCTCACTGTAGATTTCTCTACATTCTGTGGGTTTGGACAGATGGGTAATGACATGTCGCCATCAATTCAAGGACCTGGGAAGAAAGCCGAGGAGCAGTGCGCAGGGGGAAAGGCTGCGAGGGGGGAGGCGGGGGGAGCTGGGCAGCAGGACTCCCCCTCAAAGTCTGTGCTGACCGGAAGCCTGTGGGAGGGTCCTGATGAGGTTCAGGCTGGAGTGTGGTCCCCTCAGATGGGCTCCAGTTCTCTCTGGCTGCTCTGTGGCTGGGAGACGATGAGGCGAGGCCAGGACCTGGAACAGGAAGCAGGCTGTCCTGGTCTGTGAGGGAGGGTGCTGACCACAGCCCGGTGCTGAGACAAAGTGGGTGGGCTTGAGCGGGATTTGCAAGGTGAAGCAGAAGGACTTGCTGATTGAAATGACGGGATGCTGCAAAGGACAGAGCCCAGCTAGCCCCAGGTTTCTCCTCCAGGAAGAGAGGTGGATGCTATTTATCGAGGGTTGAGGAGCAAGCGGAAGAACCCCATTCTCGATCCAGGCTTTTCCCCTTCATTTTCTTAACCTCGTCTTAAGCATGGACCTAATCAGGAGCATTGGTTTCCTGCCTTGAGGGATCCACCCATCACAACGTTTCTTGGTGAAGAATGCTTCTGTACAGTGTCCAGAAACACAGAGCTTCAGCGAAGAGCTTCATGATGAAAAAATCATTTTATAATAAATAATTTTTTAAGCCCCAAGTCCTTGAGCTATGTCATATTGGATCCCTCTTCATCTGTCTTCCTCAATTGTTCACTGTTTTAGTATCCTAAAAATCATCCATTTTAGAAAGCTATATACTATTAGGTAAGGGGCTCTAAAATCAACATCGACAAGCGCTAACATTTATTGCATTCTTACCCCTGGAAGGGCTCTGCGTGTATTTACACCTTTGATCCTTCAGCAGCCCTATCAGGTAGGTACTATGGAAATTCCCACTGTGTCCGAGACACCGAGGCACCGACACTAGGATTTGACCCCATGCACTGTGTACCCACACTCAGCCCTGAACCACACTGTGGGCTGCTGGTTAGTGCTGTGTATAGAGAGTGCAGTTTTTTGTTTGTTTATTCCTTTTTAGGGCTGCACATGTGGCATATGGAAGTTCCCAGGCTAAGAGTCGAATCAGAACTACAGCTGCCAGCCTACACCACAGCCACAGCAACGCAGGATCTGAGCCATGTCTGCGACCCACACCACAGCTCACGGCAACGTCAGGTCCTTAACCCACTGAGCGAGGCCAGAGATTGAACCCGCATCCTCATGGATGCTAGTCGGATTCGTTTCTGCTACTAAAGGGAACTCCTGAGAGTACAGGTTTTAAGCATTTCAAACGTGTGCGGGACAAATGCTGGATGTCTCCGAGCATTCTTGAGTCCTGATATTGATCAGTTTAACCCTTAGCTTCTCCGCTTTTTGGTTTTCAGCTCTGGAACAACTACTTTCACCTGGCTGTCGCTTTCCTTACGCAAGAGTCCTTGCAACTGGAGAACTTTTCAAGTGCCAAGAGAGCCAAAATCCTCAACAAGTGAGTCTGGGGAGCCCCAAAATCTTGGGCAAGAACCTGAAACTCCACGAATGTAGTTTTCTTACGGTGGATAAGCCAACTTGGTACAAACTGAGATGTAATCGGGGTGGAATGAAAGGGTGGTTTCAGATCATGAATTGGGTATTGCCTTTCTAACCCATGAGTCCAGGTCCAGAATCGCAGGATTGCAGGATTCATTCTGGTGAGCTGGAAGTCGGTGTAATTCAAGACTATTAGTGCCACGCAGACTGGGCGTTTCGGGAGGTAATTGCTTTTGCTGTGCCCTGCGTGATGTCACTCCATGCGTGGTTTCCTTTATTGCCTGAGTCTCCAGTGCTGCTTAGATCCAGGAAGCTTCTGACGGGCACAGTGTGCATGTCAGGCGTGTTGAATGCCTCGTTGTGGAGTGAAAGCTGTCTGGGGTTCCTTCTTTGCAAGAGATTATCCCGGGCCTCTTCCAAGAAGGAGAGCTGAAGGGCTTAACTAGCCTTTAGATCATCCTAAAAACCTCTCACAAGCCCTAAGGAGGCCAGGATCCCTGCCTGGCTCCTTCAGCACTGCATCCTGGACAGCTCCTGGCCCAGCGTTGGGAAAGGGACCCTTGCCCGGCTTCTTTCCTGCTGGTGGACACTCTGACGGCCGTGCCTCCTCCTTCGGCCTCAGCTTCAGCAAGGCCTCGGATCTCCGAGGCCCCCTTCCTGAGTACTCTTGAGAACAGCTCTCAAATGGTCCCTGCGTTGCTGAGTCATCCTCCCTACTCATCATTTTGTAATCCCTCTGCATTTTGTAATCCCTTGGCTGCTCCGGGGGGTTACCAGCCCTGTGCTGTCCTGGAGGTGAGAGAGCCCAGAGCACCTCGGAAGGTGACAGCTGCTCAGCTTCTCACATTCCAGGAGTGTGTCCTACTCACAGGCCGCATGGAAGGCACACTATACCCCAGGAGCAAGAATCAGGTCAGCAAATCTTTACGGAGCACGTGCTCCCTGCCTGGGACTTTCTAAGCACTTGCCTTTTACACAGAGAATCATTCAGACGAACCCCCAAACTGTTCCATAGGTTGGCTTATCATTTTTATTGTCCAGACGGCGACGAAGGTGAAGTACTCTGTGAACAGTCAGGTGGTGGCCAGTGTCTCACACTGGGTCATTCCGATCTGGGCAGTTCAGAGCCCAGATGTTTACCTGGGCTGCTTTCGAACCTTCAACCCTTCCATGAGCCCATCTAAAGAAGGTCAGCCTTCCAGGGTCCTTCCGGCTTCCGCGGTTGAATGGCTCTGATCTGTTGGCCACGGATAGAAACAAGTGTTCATTATTCAGGATCAGAAATGCTCCCAGAACAACGTGGGCCCAGTGGGTGCCCACTGGTAATGGCAGGGTGATGCCAGGGAAGATATGAGACCCCCCTGGAGCCAGCAGGGTTTATTGCTCGTCTTGGCTCACGAGATAGACTTTTCTAGGTGGCGCCCTCCAGGGATTTGCTCAACGGGAATGCTCTCACCTTGGAATTTTTTTTTTTTTCTCTTTACAGCGGCATCTTTGGCATATGGACGTTCCTGGGCTATAGGTCATATTGGAGCTGTAGCTGCCAGCCTACACCACAGCCACATCTACATCAGATCTGAGCCTCATCTGGGACCTATGCCACAGTTTGTGGCAACACCGGATCCTTAACCCACTGTGTGAGGCCTGGGATTGAACCTGCATCTTCATGAAGACAACACTGGGTCCTTAACCCACTGAGCCATAACAGGAACTCCCTTCAGTGCCTAGGGAGTTAGCGGTGGCTCCTGGCTTGTCCTGGATGAAATGCTGACCTGGTGAAAGCAGGTGGTGGTGGAGAGCCTAGTAACTGGCACACAGGACTCAGCCACTGTCCCCTCGTAGCCTGGGCCCTGGTGCTCCTGTCCTGCAGCAGGTGGCAGGGCTCACTGGGGAGTGAGCTTGGGATCCAAACCCAGCTCCGGTCCACGGTGGGCCCATTCTTTGCCAAGCTCATGGAACATTCTATCCTTAGAGATTCTTTCAGAGAATAAGTGAATTTAAAGCAGAAATCTGCCTGAAAAGAGCTAACGTCTCCTTCCCAGTTTGTAGAATAAAACCGTCTGAGCGTCCCCCGGGCCAGGGCGGGGGCCCCTCGCACTGGGCCTGTTCTCCTGTTGCTGTTATAGAGTCTTAACATCTAAGCTAAAGCCGCACCAGTAAATGCATTCACCACCCAGGGCCTTGGCCGCCAAAGAAAATGTTTGCTTCCCACGTCGCGCTGTGCACGCCGAGGCTTCAAAGCCAAGGAAAATTAAACACAGCCAGCTGGTGTCTCCTCTTCCTGAGCCTGCAGGGCCTCTGAATCGGGCTCTTAGTATTCTGTCTCTCACAGCCGTGGCCAGAAGGGACTCCGGATTTTCCCTTTGCAACTGTGTCATGGACTCCCCGAGGGATGAAGCCCCGAGCCTTTCAGAAATCATATTTACCAGCCCCTGGCAGGAGGCTCTCCACTCCTGTGCAGCCTGAGGGGCCCTTTCCAGGGTGAAGCCTCAGTGTGTGGCAGTGACAGGCCACTGAGGAGGAAGTGGCATCCGAGAGAAGCGCTCTGGGGCTGTGAGGCCGCGTGGCTGAGATGCGGGCAGGCTCACCCGTGTTTGCGGTAGCGTTCAGGCTCTCCCTGTAACTTCATCACTGTATCATCGATGTGCAATTTTATTTTCGAAAGAGCAAAACTTGCATAAGGAGTATTAGGAGAGAGTCTTAGCTAAATGCTTCAATTTTCTAGTGGCTAGAAATATTTTCGTCTGTTTAAAATTGTACTCTGTGCTCGAGCCAGGCCCTGGTGCTTGGGACCCAAAGATAAAAGGTACACAGTCTACGGAGTTCCCGTCTTGCCGCAGTGGAGACAAACTGACTAGGAACCATGAGGTTGCAGGTTCTATCCCTGGCCTCGCTCAGTGGATTGAGGATCCAGCGTTGTTGCGAGCTGGGGTGGAGGTCGCAGACGCTGCTCGGATCTGATGTTGCTGTGGCTGTGGTGTAGGCCAGTGGCTGCAGCTCCAATTAGACGCCTAGCCTGGGAACCTCCAGGTGCAGCCCTGAAAAACAAAAACAAAAAGCAAAAACAAGAACAGTCTAGGAGGGCAGGTCGACATGAAAAAATAAACAAGTGGGGAGAACTGCTCATCCGATGCCTTGGCAGCCTGGAGATGGGTGTGCAGGTCCCAGCCTTGAGGGAAGGCCGCTGAAAAAGCACTGGGGCTCAAAACGAGAGAAGATTCCAGTATCAGATCTGCCAGTTCATCATTCCCTCCGGTTAAGCTCTCTGTCTTCCTGATGACCTAGGCTGGGGAGAGAATTAGGATGGTCATTCCGCAGGCGTTTTCCCAAACCGCACGGGAGTGACCACATGAAAGAACAGGCGGTCCACACAGAGAACCGGTCGTGTCCAACCAGACCGAGTACACGGTTTGGCAGTGAGCCGCAGAATAAATGACCCCGAGGAATCAGAGTCCAGAATACCAACATTTCACTGACTCAGCCTTCAGACATCCTCGGGGCAAATGATTCCAAGCAAAGGACAGAGAAGTCCACGGAATGTCACACCTGACATTCTGTCATTTCTTCCGCCTCCCCCACCCCCACACTTTGTACATTATGGGGGCTCAGGAAACATGAGTCAGACGTAGAAGCTGATTTTTGATCAGCAGCCAGTTTGATCATTTTATTTATTTATTTATTTTTATTTAACCTTTAAAAATTTTTTTTTCTCTTTTCTTTTCTTTTTCTTTTTTGTCGTTTTAGGGCTGCACCCATGGCGTATGGACGTTCCCAGGCTAGGGGTCTAATCGGAGCTATAGCTGCCTGCCTACCTACACCACAGCCACAGCAATGTCCGATCCAGGCCAGCGTCTGCAACCTACACCCCAGCTCATGGCAATGCTGGATCCTTCAGTTGGGTATATTTTTTCAGGTCATTTGCCATTATAGGTTATTCCAAGATATTGAATATAGTTCCCTGTGTTATGTGATAAATCAGTATTGGTGATTTTATATACCATAGTGTATATCTGCTAATCTCATACTCACTCCTCATTTATTCCTCCCCAGCCCCTTTCCCCCTTTGGTTTGCTTTCTAAGAGTGTTTCTTTTTCGTCAAGGAAATCATTTGTGTTATGCTTTAGATTCCACATGGAAGTGCTATCCTATGGTATTTGTCTTTCTCCGTCTGACTTACTTCATTGAGTATAATCATCTCCCGGTCCATCCATGTTGCTGCAAATGGCATCATTTCATTCATTTTTACAGCTGAGTAATATTCCATTATAAACACATGCCACATCTTCTTTTCGTGATGCTGTATTTTATTCACCATTGCAAAACTCTGTGCAGTGGAGGGCACGTCATAGCCCTGGGTGCCTGGGGGTCTGAGATCTCCCCGGGCTCCCTAAATGTTGCCTCCTGGGGGCCCCCTCAGGCCGGCTGTAGGACGTGGGAGGGCTCAGGACAGCCGTGTGTGATGGAGAGAGGCGTGACACTTCACCGCCAGGACCTCCTGCTTCCTCCGTGGGAAGAGAGCTGTGGCCCCCTCTTCCTCAGCTCCTAGTCTTTCTGCGAGAATCAGATGACACACGGGCGTTCTGAGAGATGTGACACAGCGCTGTGCTGTGACTTCGTGGAAGCCCTTCCAGCTGGTTCTCGAGGTGTGTGCCGTGAGGGAGGAGCAGGGGTATGGGATTTGACGACTTGCAGTCTCTCCTCCCCCTGCCCTGTGACCTTGGCCAGGTCACTCTCCTTCGGGGACTCATTGCGCTCCCTCCGCTCTAAACTGTCAGAGGTGGACTTCGTTGCAGCCTCTGAGGCTGCCACCAGCTCTGGAATTCTCTCTCCAGGTAGGAGCAGCATCCCAGATACTCTCAATCATGGCTTTTCTCTCCTGCTTGGGAGAAGTACAGATGGTTCGGGAATCCCTCCTAAGTTCCGGCGGCAGCTGGGACTCTGGGATTACCCTGAGACATGCAGAGATTGGGCAGAGCTGCCCCCCCCCCATCAGAACTAAAGAAAAGATCAATTTTGCCACCAGGGAGACACGGCGCCGCCTTCCCCTGCCAGCTCTTCACTCCTCTCGTTACCTCGTACCAGCCTCGAGCACCTGTGTCTTGACTATTAAAGTGGCCTTTGGGGCGCCTTGATCCAGGCCTGACTCTCATGAGGGATGTGCTCTCAGGTCTTTGCTGATCCCCCGCTTCTCAGATACTGTGAAGACACATCATTTTCCACCTAGAAGCCAGTGAGGCGTGGCTGAGAAGTGTAACCCAGGCCTCCCTGAGCCTTCTCCCGCTCCGCGGGCACCGGGAGCAGAGGCGGGACCGGCCCCCTTTCCCCACGGGCCTCCTGGCCACCCGGCATCAAGTCCAGCTCTGGACAAATGACAGGTCCCTGTAGGTCCTGAGACGCCCATCAGGTCACTCCTGATGATTCAAATCCAAACGATGAGCCGGCTGCTGCCGAGGCTCTCCTGCGCTTTATCTTTCTGATCTTGGGGTTTAATTTGGGTCATTCTAAGACCCGAGAGGAAGCGTTCGGTCGGGGCTCAGTGAGGTGCAGCCACTGACGGAGACCAGCCAGCCGGCTTGAAGCTTCCATGTTTTTCTCAAGAGCTGCTGTTCTGGGATGAGAACCGCTCGGCGGTCAGAAGAGTCCTTAAAGCTTGAATTACTGACACCCCGCCCCCCTGGGGACAGGGTCTCACCTCCTCTGGGCCTCTGGCCTCACCGCGTGGAGGTCTGAACCCCCGTGACCAGGGCCGGGGTGTCTGTGTTCTCCGGATCTTCGATGTGCTGCCACACTCCCCACCTCTCAGACACCTGGTCCCTGGAGGGGCAGCTCTTCCCCTGGGACAGCGAGAACCACCCCCACCCCAACCACCGCCAGCCTCGAGGCGAGGAGCCTGCACTGGATGGAACAGAGTTTACTCCCCCCACCCCCTTCCCTTGGTAAAGGCCACGAAGATGCCAGCCATCAGCCAGCTATACCCTCTCCTGGCCTGGGCTGCCGGGGCCCCTGTGTCATTCCTGCAGGAGCAAAGTGGGGATTGGGAAACGGCTCTACAAGCTTCAGAAAGATGCACGCCCTACTATTGCTCAGAGCGTGTTCCCTGGGGCACTTTGGGGTGCCAGCTAGACATTGAAGGGTGACAGGGCCCATCCTCACTGTGACATTGGTTTTGGGAGCGTTGCTGGGCAGAGATCCCCCCTCTCTCACTCACCAAATTTACCTGCACTAGTGCTCACTCACCTGGAAGGTACTGCATTCACCTCAGAGAACCAGCTTGTCCTCAGAGGAAGGGGGTGTGACGCCCTCCCCAGCTCTGTTCAGGTTCTCCACGTGGACAGCACCCTGGGACCTGCGAAGCTGGGGTGCCCCCAAGGTTGCCTTCTCCCAAAGGGAGCTGCCAGGTGGGTTCATCTTCCCTGGTTGAGATGACCACCTGGTCGGTAGTCCTTTTCCTGCTGCAAGTGACACACAGGTGCTTAGGGCACTGGGATGGAGAATAAGGTGGCGGCCAGCTGTGCTGTGGATTTACCAGCTGGGATCTTTGTGTGTAGAGTTAGAATTTGGTGATCTGTAATCAGAGCTTTCCTTTCCACATCAGCTGACGCAAGGATGCACAGATCAGCCTCCGTGACACAGCTGCTAAACTGTAACACTGCACGATAATTTTGCAAATTATTATTTTTAATATAATCAGCTTTTTCCTTAGGCAATAAAGGAAAATGTTAAATTGCTCCCAAACTAATAAAGGTTCATCTTCTGAAGCATCAAATTCTGTTTACTCATGAAACACACACCCCCTCTGCTGACCCACTGGGAAGAAAATTAGCATTTATTTTCCCTGATAAACAAAAACAGGGGAGTATGTGTTGGCATCTTTCGGTGTGAAGCCCTTCTTACACTGAAAATGATAAAGAAGAGTGGGAGGTATTGGGAAGAGGCCTTCCTTGCTCTGATTGTGTGACTCCAGGGCTTAATTTTAACGTGTGAGAACTGCTTACTGTCTGCAAGGTTGTAGGACGGCATTTGGTGTCTATGTGCCTGGATGCTACAAACATGGAAAACAAACTCTCCCTCAGGCTGAGGAATAGGGTTCTCTTTCTCCTGCCGTTAGAGAGAGAGGAAGGGGAAATGCTTTCCTTCCCCCCACCACATCCCCATGTTTCCACAGAGGGAGGGACCCTGTAATCCGTGGTGATGCACAAGTGAAATTTCCGGGCTGGATGCTTCCTCCTTCAATTCCCTTTGACGCTTAGGCGCTGTCTTTTTGTGTCTCAGTGATGGAAGACTCCAGTTGCCCTTAAAAAGACTGCAGGTCTGATTTTCAAATGTTCCATTGAGTGACTCGGGGTTTTTCCTGCCTCTGCTTTTCAGGTATGGAGATATGAGGAGACAGATTGGCTTCGAAATCAGGGACATGTGGTACAACCTTGGTGAGTAACTGGGGTTTCGGGCCGTCACGGTGACCCCCTTGCCTCCATGGCGGGCGACGACATTGGTCCTGTGCGTCAGCATCGGGGCTTGTAGGCATCTGAACAGCTTCTGTTCCTCTGAGGGCAATTGCTGCCTTTGCAGTGAGTGCTTTCAGTGAATAAGAGATGGGAGACCAAAGTAAAGGGCAGGAAATCCGCTTGGTGGGGAAACTGGAGAATCCATAGAGCGCCCTCCTGTGTCAGGTGAGCACAGCTCTGCCTTGGGATGCTACTGCTCCTGGGTGTCGCTACTGTCCCCTCTGTTTCTCATGAATCAAACCATGTGGCTCATCCTACTTTGTGTATGTCATCACTTCCTGTATTCATTGTTGCATAACCTGACTTCGGAAAGTTTATCAGCCAGCTCAAAACGAGATCCTGTATTTAGGTGTGCTGCCACTAATACTCCTGCAGTCAACACCTAAAGGAAATGCGTGTTTAAGATAAGAAATTAACATGGGCATTTTTCACTATAAACTTCCCTCTTGGTACTGCTTTTGCTGCATCTCAAAGTTGCATGTTGTAGTTTTTTTTCTGGCTGTGTGTGTGTGTGTGTGTGGTTTTGCTTTGCTTTTTAGGGCCACACCTGCAGCATATGGAGGTTCCCAGACCATGGGTCGAATTGGAGCTACAGCTGCCGTCCACAGCCACAGCAGCACAGGAGCTGAGCTGCATCTGCGATCTACACCATAGCTCATAGCAATGCCAGATCCTCAATGAGCGAGGCCAGTGATCCAACCCGCAACCTCATGGTTCCTAGTCAGATTCATTTATGCTGTGCGACAACGGGAACTCCAGTATATGTTTTTGTGTTTCATTGGCCTCAAGATAATTTTTGACTTCATCTTTGATCTTTCCTTTGACTCATTGGTCGTACCAGAGTGCAATTTTAAACTCCCGCCTATTTGTGAATTTTTCAGTTTTCCTTCTGTAACTGATATCTAGCTTTATTCCCCCGGGGTAGGAAAAGATACTTGGTATGATTTTAATATTCTTAAATTTGTTTTCTGCCCTGGAGAATGTTCCCTGTGCACTTGAGAGAAATGTGTATTCTGCTGCTATTAGGTGAAATGTTCGCTGTATGGCTATTCCTTCCATTTGACCAATAGTGTTGGCTTCCTCGTGAAGAAAGGTCTCAAATAAATAACCCAACTTTACACCCCAAGGAACTAAGAAAATAAGTAAACAAATAACAAGCTAAAGCCTAAAGTCAGCAGAGGGAAGGGAACATTAAAGATTAGGTCAGCAATAAAAATAGATGATAGAAAAATTCAGCACAATTAAGAGTTAGTTTTTTGAAAAGATAAACCAAATTGACAAACTCTTCAGCGGGAGTGCAAAGAAAAAAAGAAAGGCAACTCAAATAAAGGAAATCATAAATGGAAGGGGAAACATTATACCTGATGCCCCAGAGATAACAAGAATTGTGAGAGACCACTATGAACAATATATGCCAGCAAACTGAATAACCTAGAGGAAATGGATACATTCCTAGAAAAAGACAAAGAGACTACATCAAACTAAAAGGCTTGTGCACAACAAAGGAAGGAACAGTAAAATGAAAATGTGAACTGTGGAATGTGACAATATATTTGCAAACACTGTGTCTAATAAGGGGTTAACATCCAAAATACACGAGTGGAGTTCCCGTCGTGGCGCAGTGGTTAACGAATCCCACTAGGAACCATGAGGTTGCGGGTTCCATCCCCGGCCTTGCTCAGTGGGTTAAGGATCCGGCGTTGCCGTGAGCTGTGGTGTAGGTCGCAGACACGGCTCAGATCCCGTGTTGCTGTGGCTCTGGTGTAGGCCGGTGGCTACAGCTCTGATTTGACCCCTAGCCTGGGAACCTCCATATGCCGCAGGAGTGGCCCAAGAAATGGCAAAAAAAAGACAAAAAAAAAAAAAGGAAGCCGAGAGCCTTTGTGACCCGGGCTCAGCGGTGACAGATAGCGGCTTCAGAAAGAAAACAAAAGCAAAAAACAGAATACACGAGGAACTCCTACAGTTCCATAGCAAATAAAACCAATAAGCAATTTAAAAAATGGGCAATAGACCTGAACAGACATTTCTCCAAAGAAGACAGATAAATGGCCAACAGTTATGTGAACAGGTACTCAACCTCAGCATCACTGATCATCAGGGAAGTGCAGATCAAAACCACAGTGAGATAGCATCTCACACCTGTTAGGATGGCTGTTATGAGGGGAAAAAAAAAAAGGATAAATAAGTGTTTGCAAGGATGTAGAGAAATTTGAACTCTGTACCCAGCTGGTGAGAATGTAAAATGATGCATCCACTTTGGGAAATAGCATGGAACATCCCCAGTAAATTATAAATAGAACTACATACGATCCAGCCATCTCACTGCAAGTTATATACCCAGATGAATTGGAATCAGAATCTGGATGAGTGATCAACCCTCCGACGTTCATTGCAGCCTTATTCACAAGAGCCAAGACATGGAGACACCCTCAATGTCCATGAAGGATGAATGGGTAAAGAAGACGGGGTGTCTATGAACAATGAAATAGTATACAGCCTTTAAAAAGGCGGGGAGATTCTGTCACATGCAAAAAGCAGGACGACCATGAAGAACATTGTTGGAAGTGAAATAATCCGGTTGTAGTAGGATCAATTCTGCATGAAACCTCTTTTACGAGATAGCTAAAGGAGTCCGTCTCATTAAAGCCGAGAGCAGAATAGCCGTTGCCAGGGGCAGGGGTCAGTGGAGGGAGCAGAGGGGAGGTACTGCTCGAAGGTGCAAAGTTTCAGTTATGCAAGACGCCCGAGTTCTAGCGCTCTGCTGTAGCACCAAGCGCCTCAAGCTAACGATACTGTATTTATATGTAATAATTTGAGATAGATCTCATCTTTTTTGGTGGCTCCAGAGGCAGGCAGATGTTCTCAGCCAGGAATAGAACCCACACCACAGTAGCGACCCGAGCCACAGCAGCGACAAAGCCAGATCCATCCTCCCAAGATGGAGCTCATCTTAAGTGCACTCTTACCACAATAAGCAAGAAAAGAAAGTAAAAATAATAAGAAAGTAGCACAATTAATACAATTTTATTAATGAGCGAACTGCTTCAAATAGCAAGGAATTCTCTGTTCAAATGTTACCCACTACGGCATGTTGCTCTGTTGGTTCCATCCTTTATAAAGGAATGAATAACTGACTCTAATTTGGTGTCTGCTCACCACCTTTCTGTTGTCCTCCACGAACCTCGCCTCTCTCCTAGCTGAGGTGAAGCTCGCGCGGGCACCTGTCCTCAGCTGGCTTTGTGCCGAGGTGCCCGGCCATCCTTCTGCAGCGCCACCCGTGGTCCTGTGCAAATTCCCTTCAACTGCATCTCCCCCTTGGAGTCGCCCGGCCTCTGCGTCCCTCCCTCGGATGGACACAGGCAGCCTGTCCTGGCTCGTTGTTGGGGGTGGGGGCCTTCCGTTCTCCTCCCCCTCCCACACTGACTCTTTTTTTCACCAGAAGCAGGCAGGTGGCTGCCCACTTCCCTCTCTGGTCCCTCCACTGTGTCCAGATTCCATTTGTCCCCGGTGGGGGCGCTGGGACAGCTAAGCTCCATCCCCACCCACTTGCTTCAGGAATAGCTTCCTTCGAGGCTGGGAAGATGCCATGATGTGTCTCTGCTCCTTGAGAAGGAAGCAAGGTGACAAAACTCGGCATGGTGTTCGATGGCAGTGCGGAATTGGACGCCACCGCCCTCCTGATGGCGCCTTAAGCAGGTGACGCCAGGACGGGAGGGTCAGCCTGGCCCCTGGCTTAGCCGTCAGCAAGTTCACAGCCGCCCCTTTTCCTCATGGGCCTCTGACTCCTCACCCTTCTTCAGTGCCCGGGTGTCAGCAAATGTGGGTGAAGGAAGACTCAGTCCCATCTCTAGGGAACGTTGCAAGAATTTCCAAATATCCTCTGTCTTTCTGTTTCTGTGCAGGCTGGAGTCTTTTTCAAGCGGGTCTGCACTCAGAAAAGCAACCATACAACTCTTTGGGGGGTAAAACTGATACTCTCAGGACAATACTGACAACACAGGAGTTAAGAAGCTTGGTTTCTTGTTGTTGTTGTTGTTGTTGTTTTTGCCTTTTCTAGGGCCACTCCCGCGGCATATGGAGGTTCCCAGGCTAGGGGTCTAATTGGAGCTGTAGCCACCGGCCTATGACACAGCCATAGCAACACGGGATCCGAACCGCATCTGCGATGTACACCATAGCTCACGGCAACACTGGATCCTTAACCCACTGAGCAAGGCTAGGGATGGAACCCGCAACCTCATGGTTCCTAGTGGGATTCGTTAACCACTGAGCCACGACGGGAACTCAAGAATAAAAATCCAGCGTTCCCATCTTGGCTCAGTGGGTAAAGAACCCAACACTGTGTCTGTGAGGATATGGGTTCGATCCCTGGCCTTGCTCAGTGGGTTAAGGAGCTGGCATTGTTGCAGATGCAGTGTAGGTCGATGCATCTAGGACCTGCTGTGGCAGTGGCTGTGGTGCAGGCCGGCAGTTACAGCTCTGTTTCGACTCCTAGCCAGGGAACTTCCATGTGTCCGGATGCAGCTGTAAAAAGAAAAAGAAAAAAAAAAAATTGAAGAAGAAGAACAAAAATCCAGTGCCTAAGCTCCCTGGGAGAGAAGGAGCTGGCCAGGAAGCCTCTTCTGCCCATCCTCTTAGCAGGAGCAGCACCCACACCCCACGTGCTGTGCAGGTGTCACTCCTAGAGTCGGCGGGGGACCCTGTGGGAAAATCCCTGCGGGGACTTGGCTGCAGCACTGTAAACATCCAGCGTCCTGGCCGTCGGTGTCAAAGGGCTTCGCTGCATCTCCAGCACAGAACCTTCCAGAACCTTCCAGGCACCGGCCTGTGCTGATCTTCCTGCCTTCCCCTGGAGGGGGGCGGGGGGCGCCCTGGGCTCCGAGGGAGGAGACTCAACGAGTCCCCCTTGAGTTTCTGTCCTGCCTTGTCCCTGCCCGGCTGCGTGGCCTTGTCCTTTGGGGCTTCCCTCACCCAGGCTTCTAGGCTGGAAGATAAAGAGGTTGGATGGAATTTTTCCAGAGCCTCCTGACTCTGAAGCTGCACAGTTCTCAGATATATGTGATGGTCTCAGAGCAGCCTCCGAGGACAGAGAGGAGGACCGCTCATGATTCACTTTAGTCGATCCTGCTCTGATGGGTGCATTTGTCACGTTTCCTCGCAGGTCCCACTGTGGGACTCCCGCCAGGAAGTTTCCGTCTGTAGCCCTCTTAGAGGGCCGGGGGCAGGAACATTCAGAGAGGTGGCATGGAGGGTGTTGTTCTTGGCTGGACAAGTGGGGGCCCGGGAACCCAGGGGCCAGGGTCCTCAGCAGCGGTGGTGCGGGCTCCCCTGCCGAGACCCCGCTCTCAGGGGGACCTGATGCACTTCTGCTCGGGGGCCTGTCTGAGGTCACCTTCCACCCTGGCCCTCCCTAAGGGTGACAGCTCCTTCTCGTGAATTATTCAGTGTCAACTCGAAACCACAAACGGTCCGTTAATTTCCCCTAAAAGGACCATTTCGGATGTGTTTTCAAATGCTTCCTTCTGAAATGTCTTGGTAATATTTTTTTATATCCTTTAAGATAAGTAGGAACATCCACCCTAGTAAATATTCAGATTGGTTGTTACTGTACTACATGGCTTGCTTCTCTTTTTCGAAGCACAGTTGACTGGCAGGGTCGTGTTGTGCAGGGTACAGCAGTGATTCCGTTGTACGTGTGTGTTCACACACACTCTTTTTCAGATTCTTTGCCCTTATAGGTGATGACAAAATACTGAGTGTCGTTTCCTTGCTGTGCGGGGGTCCTTGTTGATGGTCTCATTTATATGCAGCAGTGTGGCTATGTTCCCCCCACTCTCCCCCCGTCTTTGTCCTTTTGTCACCATACGTTTGTTTTCTAGGTCTGTGATTCTGTTTCCCTTCTGTAAACAAGTTCATTTGAATCCTTTTTTCTTTTTAGATCCCACATATACATGCTGTCATACGATACTCGTCTTTGTCCGGTTTGCTTGGGCTTATTTCACTTAGTTTGAGAATCTCCCGGTCCCCCCATGTTGCTGCCAATGGCATAGGATGCTTCCTTCTTGTTTGATTAGTAGCGCTGTCTCAGCTCAGCTCACCCTGGACTCTCCCCTCCTCTCTGGCCCTGAACTGAAAGGCCACTGCCTGGCACAGAGGACGCCTCCGAAGCTCAGCGCAAGGCCCAGCTTGACCTGACCGATGGGTGCTGCTGACACTGGGGTTTTCTGTTTTCCCAGTATTGTCAAGGTCATCTCTGGAACCCCAGAGATGGACCACTGGTTGAAATGGATGCCTCCCCCTTTGGTCCATTTTAAGGAAGGAAGGGAGATGGGCTTAGGGAGGTGTGAGCTTCTCTGGGAAGCCACCTCTGGACCCTCGGGAAGGCTCATCTCTCTGGACTGGTTGGTGCTCTTGACATTAACTGTCCTTACACCCCCACCAGGCGGAGTCAAGAGACCTAAAGGATGCAATTAAGAGAGCCCATGTCCCCCTTCATCCCTGTCCGTAGCTGATGCGAACACGAGGATGAATGCATCAGATCTGTGTTCTCGACCTGGACCTTTGACTCTGGCAGGAGAAGCTGCCAGAAGGTCAAAGGTCATCCATGACCCTAGTTGGTTAAAGGTGGGGATTTGATAACAGCACGCAATCATCATTAACCTCCATGATTGGGTTCCTTGCTTATAAAAGAATTGAGTTATTGCTGAAATTTTTTCTTGGAACAAATGTAATAAACCTATCGGTGGCTCACAGCATTTGCCCCAGGCAGCTCCCCGCCCCCCCCCACTCTGGCTCCTGCTGGCTCCGTGGGTCACCTCCATTCTCTTCTGTGGGGTCACCTCCCTGGGGTCTCCTCCGTGGGGTCACCTCCGGCAGCCTGGTCTTTCTTTTCCTGCTCTGAGTCTCAGGTGCGGGAGCCTCCCTGCCAGGGTCATTGCCGAGACCGCCACGCAAGAAATGGATGACGGCACGGCTCAATTTCTCAAGAAGCATACAACTTATTTTCTACACAGCTTTTTTTTTTTCCTTCAAATGGGCTCAGGTGTGGGAACGTGTTGGCAGCCTGGTCTAGCCAGCTCCGCCAAGAAAATAAAAACGGAAGTCAGATACGCTGAGCGTCTTACACTTCGTCACCTCTCGCTGGATCAGGCCCTGAGCCGACGGCACCTCCCACCTCCATGCAGAGCTTCAGAGCCAGGATCCGGGGTCTGTTTGGCTCGATTGAATGCAAATGCAGCCGCGGCCCTGCCCCGTGAGGCCAGGCCGCACTTTTTCTTTCCCCTCCCAAACCTGTCGTGTCTTGAGTGTGAGAGGAGAAATTAAAGGCAGACGCCCTCCCCAAAAGGAGGGGAGCGTGTGTTTGTTCGCCCAGCTCTTGGGTGATTTATCAAAGCGCGCGGCGCACAGCAGCCACCAGAGCACCTGACCTCACGGGTGCCTTCCTCCCCTCGATTTGCATTTTGTTTATTACACACAGCGCCCTGGAGCCTGCGCAGCCGCCAGTCTGGCCAGAACAAATGTGCCCGCAGCACGACCTTTATCAGCCGGGTTCGGTCTGCGCTATTTGTCACGCGGGATTCCCTTCGTGGATGTTTCTGGAGACTTGGAAAAATTGTGTGCTTTTCATTAAAACCCTTATCAGGGGGGCCAAATCCATTTGACTGGGCGATGGACATTTTTGCTCTGTCTACCCTCCTGTACCCAGAGGTTTTCCTCGGATTAGACTCTGTTTAATATCCCAGATTTCTGAACCCTCCTGACTGTCAAAAGGTCATCCAGAGACCCGGGGGGAGGGCATGGGGGCTGCTGATAGGGGAGAACCCTGCTTCTCTGCCTGGTTCCCAGGGATGGGGCTCCAGGCTTTGTCACTGGAAGAGAGGCTCTTGGTGGATGTTCAAGAACCCGGGGTGGTAACCAGGAGTGGGGCAAGGGGACGAGAGCTGAAAGATCCCCTGTGGCCCAACAGTTTATTCTTCCTTGGTCTCAAAAGGAAAAAAATTTTTAAAGGGCGTCCTCTATTTCTTGACGTCTACATTTCAGAAGTCACCTTGCTCACCACTGATGACTCGACCTGAGTTCAGCATTAAATTTGAACAGGAGATGCTTCAGGGGAAATCCATAATGCAAATGCCAAAAGCAAAAAGGGAAAAAGAGGAGCCCTGGAGACGCTCACCCAGGCCTTCTCGCCTTGAGGATCATTAGCTCTGGAAGGTTAAACCCCCAGGACATCACTGTAACAGGAGCTCATCGCCCGCACCTGCACTCCCGCCAGTGTGTCCCGCTTTAAATAACTGAAAGGGACACGTAATCATCAAAGTTAGGACCCCTCTGTTTTGGGAACAGATTTTTCCAATCCCTGCGTTCACAACCACTTGTTTCTCTCTTACACGTTCCTTCCAGCTTGGAACAGTAGAGGCTGTGGGTGACAGACGAGCCCTCTGGGACACTCCAATTGTGGCTGATGAACAACTCTCTGTCACCATCATCTGTTTTCTGAAGCATTGGCTCTGACATTTTTTAGGCGTAATACAAGAAAAGTGTCACCTGAGAGACTGAATATAATAGCATTTTTAAGAGAAGGCTTTGCATCAGTTACATACTTTTCAGAAACATTAAGCATTTGGGGAAGGGATGAGAATCATGCTATTAAAGCCTTAGTCAAAATATTATTTATTTGGCAAAAGGTAACAAGATTTTAATTACACTCAGATTCCTTATTGAAGGATTACTTTTTGTGTATGTGTTCACCCAATACAAATTTCAGTCGTACATTAATTTAGGCCAATTATGAGGCTTGTGTATTTTGTTAAAGTGTCTTTATTTGTAATAGCCAAATTTGTTGAATGGTTCTCGCTACAGAAATCTGTGTTAGCTGAGTTATAAAGTAAACTAAATTCTCTAGAGTATCCATTCTATTTCCTAATTGTGTAATAATATTAGTAATATTGACTAGCTATGGGTTAATGACAAAGTGTCACCCATAATTCACTCGCCTTCTCACCTTGCATGTTGGAAGTGACATGGTATCAAATGTCATGGCGTGAAATGAAAATAAATCAAGATTTCTGAAGTTAAAGATAAGAAGGCAGGAATCATAAAGGACCGCTGTCTTGATGGCACCTGCCTCCAAATTTAATTACATCACCTTAAATAAGGCCAACTCTGCTCTTTTTGAGAAACGGTTTTCCAGCAGCTTCTTTCTGGGCAGTGAGGTAGGGCGGTGGCTGTCGCAGGTTGGCTCTGCAAGTCTTTGTTCACGTCCAGTTCTCTGGGTGCTCGCCTGCATTGCCCCCCTACCTTCAGGAGCGCAGACATAGCAGGGTGCGGAGGCCACTGCTGGGATGAGGCAATAGGGCAGCCAGAAACGAGAAAAAAAAAATTGTCAAAATTAAAAAAAAATGGAGATTTTGAGGTAGCAGTGTCTTGAGTCGGTGATACCAAGATTTCCAACAAAAGGAATTGAAATAGAAAAAAAATAAGTTTAAAGGTTTGGAGCCTGTAAGACGCCCATCTCTACTTCCTGGGGGACTCATTTCAGAAGTGGGATACCCCAGAAAGGCCTGATGACATGACAGGTCTCTGTCCCCTGCATCCGGGTTCTTACAGTAACAGACAGAGGAGGGCGTGGTGTGGACAGCCAGCATCCTTTCCTTTGCAGAGAGATGGAATGTCCCGGTGTCCTGGAAGATCCAGTGACAAGCAAGCGGGGAGGAAGGGACATGGCTGACGCTTCCGAGTCACAGGCTCGGGTTCCAACCTGCTGTGCCATTTCCACTGAACTCATGCTGCTGCGGGGAAACTCCCAGTTTCCTTGAAACTGAAACAGAGTTCAGAATGGCACCCACTCAGGGGAGGGATGTTCACACTGGGGCAGGGGTATAGGAGAAATCGCTGAACCTTCTGCTCAGTTTTGCTGTAAAAAATAAAGTCTACTAGAAGAATTAAAGTTTATTTTAAAAAAAAAGAGGAACGGTAGCCAGCTTGCAAAATTATGCTGAGGATGCAATGAGACTTTTTCTTCGAGGCATGCCATGTGGTCGTCCTTAGTAAGTGTTCCTAATCTCATAAACTTCTTTATTATTATTCATAGTGGCAACAGTATTTGCTTAAAAGCAACTTCGAGAAACCTTTTCTTGAAAGCTTCAAAAATCCTATCTGGATAAGATAGCGAGATAAAGTTAATGAAATCGTTATTTAAATAAGCATTTTCCCATCAAATAGTAAGTCAGAGAAGGCAGAATCCTTTCAGTTCCCCAGCTTCATTTGCTGAGGTCTGGCTTTGATTTCCTTGATAACCGTCATTCCGATGTTACAGAAATCATCCTACCTCATTTACAGAGATGCGAAACAATAAGCTCTTTTTCTTAGGATGCTGGAGACAGAAGCAGCCGAGAGACCTCCTCCCTGAACTCCTTCCCCTCCCCCCCCCTTTTTAATTTTATGGCCTCGCTCGTGGCATAGGGAAGTTCCCGGGCTAGGGACTGAATCCAAACCACAGCTGTCACCTATACCACGGGTGCAGCAGTGCTGGATGCTTAACCCACTCCACTGGGCTGGGGACAGAGCCCACACCTCTGCAGCGCCTGAGCTGCAGTCAGATTCTTAACCCACTGTGCTGCAGTGAGAACTTCTCCTTACTCCTTGACTTAATCAGCTCTTGTACCTTGTCCACAAAAGGAGATGCCCAAAAGGGCCTGGTATCCCAGCCCTGCTCTTTTCAAACCTGGGTTCACCCATTAGCTGCCCGCACCCCCGATGTGTGTGATTGAACTGTGTGTGTTTATCATCTGTAACAGACACGCCATGCCCGGAGGCCTTATGTTGGATGTGTTTTTAATAGCCTCATTTACAGCATTGAAACACAGTCTGCTTTTAATACCAAAAGCTGGACACACTCAAAATTGTTGCCTACAGGTGAGAAATGGAGCCACTTTCCCGAGGCCCCCGCCTTCAAAATCATGACAATCTGTGTAGTTTTGTCTTGTCCGTTGAAACCGACTTGAGAATCCTTGTTAAAAGCTTTCTGAGCAAGGCCTTTCTTGTCTTCAAGGTCAACACAAGATAAAGTTCATCCCGGAAATGGTCGGCCCAATGTTAGAAATGACGCTTATTCCTGAGACGGAGCTGCGCAAAGCCACCATCCCCATCTTCTTTGACATGATGCAGTGCGAATTCCATTCCACCCGAAGCTTCCAGATGGTAAGCACGTGGGTGTCGGGACGGGACCTGGAGAGAAGAGGGCAACGGCAGGAAGCCTGGAGGCAGACTCACCTGTCGAATAGGGACACGTCATTCCCTGCAGCCTAAGGGAGAAAAGTCCTAGACTTTGCTGATGGGAAAAGCCCATGACCCTTCGCGAGGCTTCTTCTCCAGTTTTAGGCAGGATGGTTCTCCATTTTTAGCTTTTTTTACTTACTTTTATCTGGATGGACTTACACAGTAAAACTGGATCAAAGCGTCTCTTTCGGCCTCCTTCGTAGGCGCATTTGATCTGATATTGCTGTATTCGCGCAGTCTGGCTGCTGCTGGCTGAGTGCTGTTATTTTTAAGTCTAAAGTCTTCGCCTTTTTCATTTAAGTGCGTGTCATGGTCTTTTTACCTGTGCTGTGGGACTGATGAGATTCCCTGAAGAACGTGAATGTAAAGTGCTCGAAATAGACGGTGTACACCAGTAGAGCAGCATCGGAGTGACTTGGGAGTTCCCCCGGTGGCTCAGCACATTAAGACCCTGACTATCCATGACAACGTGGGTTCCATCTCTGGCCTTGCTCGGTGGGTGTAAGGATCCAGTCGCCGCAGCATAAGTCACAGATGTGGCTCAGATCTGGTGTTGCTGTGGCTACGGCCCAGGCCGGCAGCTGCATCTCTGACTCCACCCCTCGGCCGAAAAAGGAAAAAAAAAAAAAAATCTGAATAATTTGTGTTATGAAAAGTACCAAAATCTCTTCCCTTGGAGTCCATGGGAATAAGAGTGGTGTTTGGGGATTTCTGAGTGGGTACACACCACACACACACAAGCCCACCCACGTGCACACGCTGGGGGTTTCTCCCTTGTGTAGTAATGGTTAGGTTACCGTACTTTGCAGGAGGCAAGAGGTGAGCCCAATGATAGGAGGTCCTCTAAATCAGAAGCTACCTCTGCGAAAATAGTGTAGTCATTCCGAGATGTTCACGGGCTCAGCGTTTGACATAGATTTGGGGGGTTTTGAGAGAAATTCCTGGAGTGAGCGGGCATCAAAACTTCATCCATCCGGGTGACATGATTTTAGTGGGGTCGAATATTTAAAGAGTAGGTTTTCCTTCTCACCTCTGTCCAGTTTTAGGGTTTGAAGCGTCCGCACAGTTTAATCGGTCGCTCTTTGTCACTATTGCATGAAGGCAGTGGCTGTGAAAAAACAACGTTGCTATTTCCCAGAACAAAAAACAGATACGAAGCTCAAAGAAGCCCCTCTCTGTGAATAGGGTGGACTTCCGACCCTGAATTCAGGCAGACCCTGAAGCCCTGCTGGACCGGGTCCTACTGGGTCTTGAGCAAATCACTTATCCTAATGTGTCCAGCTCGGAGCTGTGAAGCGGGTATGGAATAGCATCTAGTGGAAAGAGCGCTTGTAAGTTGTGAATAAAATCCAACCTGCAAGCCTACCCTTCATTCTTTTTTCTTCCTTCCTTCCTTCCTTGAACCTTCATTTTGGGTGAGGAAGATTTCCTCACATTTATTTACTCGTGAAATTCGAGAGACTCTTTTGATTTGTCTTGTTTTTGTTTTGCTTTTTAGGGCTGCGCCTGCACGTGGAGGTTCCCAGGCTAGGGGTTGAATTGGCACTACAGCCGCCGGCCTACACCACAGCCACAGCCACGCAGGATCCAAGCCGAGTCTGTGACCTACACAACAGCTCATGGCCACGCCGGATCCTTAACCCACGGAGTGAGGCCCGGGATCGACCCCGCATCCTCATGGATACAAGTTGGATTCGTTTCCACTGGGCCGAAATGGGAACTTCTAAAGAGACTGTTTTGAAAGAGCAGCTGGTTTTGTTTCTCTGTTGCACGTCAGTCTTTGTTCCTGTCTAATGCGATGTTGTAAACACTGGCCCACGTTCGTCAGCCTTGCTCTCTCTGTTGGTCTGTGTATCAGAAACACGTTCCCGGATGTAGTTACCGTGACTTGAATGATGGCGTGACATTCCAGAGAACGACTTGGCTCATCCTTTTGAGTCACCCCCTTTAGTTGGGCACTTAGGTTGTTTGGAGATTTTCACTGCCATGAACATATTCATGCATGGAGCTGGAATGTCTCGTGAAAGTTTTCCTGCTATACCTTCTCAAAAACGCGACTGAGGATTCAAAATACTTTTTGTGACTTTTGACATTCCCACCAAATTGTGTGATCTTATTGCCTTAAGATCTGACCCATCTCCACTGCTGCTGGCGCTAAATCATGGCCCTGTCTCCCTGTTGACTCACCAGACCTAGGAAGTATAATGTAAAATGCTCTTCCCTAAGCTGAAAATACATAAATGTTATATGAATCAAGCCTCAAAGAAAGATCTTATGAGAAGATGCTAGTAAATTAAAGAATCAGGTAAAGGAGAAAAATGTATTTATGTGGATAAATGTTACTAGCCCAGGAAGGTATGCTCAAAAGCCTTTAAAATATATCATTTGTCACTCTTTTAAGGAGTCTTTTGGTCAAAATAAGGGCCGTTGGAACAGAGATGAGAATGAGCGTTTGCTTTCTGAATTTTCCTTCTTTCGACAATTCTTCTTATCTCATTCCTATTTCACTAGAGTTTTGCTTGGTTTTGGTTTTGTGTTTGAGGGGTTTTTATGGTTGTGCCTGTAGCATACAGAAGTTCCTGGGCCAGGGACCAAACCCATGCCACAGCACTGACAAGGTTGGATCCTTAACCTGCTGAGCCACCGGAGAATACCCACCAGAGTTTTAAAATATCTTACTGCAATCTTCTGCGCAGAGGACCGCCCATTCCCCAGTTCACAAGGTTCTCGGGTTTCTTAGTAAACCGCCCAAAGTGGACCAGAGTCACTGCCTTTTTGCCTCCATCCTCGACAGGCTGTGCTTGGTTGGTGGCTTCAGAATCTGCCAACATCAGGAGACCGCTTTCCACAAAGCCTACCTGCTCCAGTGATACTATCAAGTAGTTGTGCCCATGCAGTCCCACCTGCCAACAGGTCCCCCAGCCCCACACATGCCCCCGTTGGCTAAGTGCAGGGAAAAACACAAACATGGAGGAAGACCCAGGTCCACGCAAAGAACCCGCATTCTGGGGAAGCACAAGCAGCCTTGAGTTTTCTGGTCAGACTCACTGGCCCTTGGAGTTCCCACTGTGGTGCAGTGAGTTAAGTCTCCAGCTGCAGCAGCTCAGGTCACTGAGGAGGCATGGGTTCAACCCCCAGCCCAGCACAGGCGGTAGAAGGATCCTGAGTTGCTGCAGCTTTGGCATAAGTTGCACCTGCAGCTTGGATTTAATCTCAGGCCCAGGAACTTCCATATGCCCCGGGTGTGGCCAGAGCATTAAAAAAAAAAAAAGAATTCTTTTTTCATGGGCCTTTGTTCATGGGCATTGTATCTGCTTGCACCTTCACAGACATGTGGTAGGACAACCAAAGGTAAAATCAAGGCAGGAGAGCTTAAACTTGTGAGCCAAATCTCTCTGATATGTTCACCGGTGCTTGTGAATCAACACATCATCGGTTTCCTTCCCGCTGGGATATGTCCGTTTATTTTCTCCATCAGTCTGCCAGCCTCCCAGGGGAGGTGGCGCGCCATCCTTCCCCGATCTGCTGCTTGCCTGTTGTCCCCGTTTCTGCTAGAGGCTCCCGGGCATTCGGTCCATGGGTGCCATCCCCCGGCGTTGCCTTGGGTCATTCTTGGTCTCCATGGTGGGATGTGATGACTGGTCAGTTCTTTCTCTGTCTCAGCCTCAGTGCCCTCCTGCTTTGCTCAGCCCCTCTTCAGGGCCCTGCTGGACCACAGCATTGGTCTCTTGACTTGCTGTTTTTTGCTTTGCTGTTCTTTTTTAGGCCCACGCCTGGGGCATACGGAAGTTCCCAGGCTAGGGGTTGAATCAGAGCTACAGCTGCACAACTCCCAGCAACGCCGGATCCTTAACCCACTGAGCAAAGCCAGGAATCAAACCAGCTTGATCCTAGACAGCGTCATTACCGCTGAGCCACGAACGGAACTCCCTTGACTTGCTGTATCTTCTCTAACTCCTTTCTGTTCTCGGCTCAACTCCCGTCCTCCGTGTCTGCTCTCCTGAAGCCCAGGGCGTGCCCTCTATTCCTTGGCAGTGGTGGTGCTGACTGTGCGTGGCGGGCATGCACACAGAACAGCAGGACACAGCCGTCCCTGCCTCCATCCAGGGAGCTTGTAGGATGCAGCTGGCTGGCTGGCTGCCGTTTAATCCGCCACCAATTCAGTGATCTAACCTTATTAGTCACACCAACAAGGGCTTAAATTGGCTCCATTTTTGTAGCAGATGTGCACACCTAACAGGGTGAGGGGAAGGCATTAAGGTTTTCTGTTTTCACAAAGCTTGAGTATTTTGAACATAGGATGTAGCCTCTTTTTTAAGAGGTCACTGTGTCTTTCAGAGTGGCGCTGTTCAGACGCCCCTGTTGGTGAAATAGGCGTTGTGCCCTGTTGTTCCGTACTCTTGACAGTTGGAGTGGAGAAGGGACCAGCTGAATTCAGAAGAAAAATGGGTCGTTTTACTCAAGATTCAACTGCATCAAATCATTATTGGAATTTCAAAAGCATGTGTTACATATTGGCGTTTCTTAAGTTCCCCAGGGTTGCTGCTCCCATGTTCCTTTCTCTGGGATGGAGGGCTTTTCTTTAGAATGTTCCTACACACATATTTCCCCAAGGGTCTACTTGTTTCTTGTCTCCAATTTGGCAAGAAAGAGCACGAATCTTCTTTCAGAATAAATGTATCCTTGTCTCGTGTCCTGGGTGCTGCTCGTCCTGCCTCTCCAGAGCCCGTGCACAGAGGGTCTGGCCTGGTGGTGGGGTAGAGTAGCAAGGAGCTATCTGTTCCTGTGCCCTCCTGGTGGCCTGGGACACTCTTTCCGTGGCTGCAGGCAGTGCCTTTGCTGGATCCCATTTGCTCTGGGCAGGTCCTACCACATGCCAATGATCTGATGCAACATGGAGGAGCCTGGACCAGAGAGAAGCCTCAAACGGGGGGACTCCCATATACGAAGTGGCCTTGAGTTCTAGAAACCCTTCCCACCTACAGTATAATATGCTTCGTGTCGGCTGGCACTCACAGCCATGGATCAGTGGTCCACTGGAAGGATCGGGGCTGTAGCTTTTCTGGGACCTGAATGCCTCTCTCCCATCCCCAGCTCCCGACTGGACCCATTCTTCTTGCTCATTGTTGGTGCACTGGTGAGGGAGGGATGGTGCCTTCTTTGGGGATGGTCCTTTGACTCCTCCGTGCTTCTGCTGCAGATGTTCCATCAGTGGGAAGAAAAGAAAACCACCCAGAACCTCAGCTGGAGGGCCACTCCAGCTCTGTCCCTCATGGCTGGTCAGTCCCTACCCCCTGGTGGCCACTGTTGCCCATGGGCCCTCCGGCCGCTCTCCGTCACGACTCCATGCTTGCTTGTGATTCCTTTGCCCCATCCACATGGCCAGAGGCTCCACTCAGCACAAGCCTCTTCCCTTTTCTCTGAGTGTCCAGCAGCCAGCTGCCCTTGGCTGCCCTGGTTCTCCCAGCCTGTCTAAGGGTCTTACCATCTGGCTGCCCCGGCTAGTCTCCTAACACCTGTCCTCCCACTGCTGCCCCAGTGGACACTTCTCCCTTTCCTTGGCTCTCGCCCACTCCTCAAGTCATCCCACAGTTGTGTTCACTGCCCCCTTGAAACTGAAGCCTTTGGGAAGTCTTGATTTGTTTTTTCCTTCCAAAGGAGAGACCCTATGTGTGAAGATTGCAAGATCTGCCAAGCCAGCATGGAGAGGTTGTTGGAGGCATTTCTTTTCTTTTCTCTTCTCTCCTCTCCTCTCCTCTCCTCTCCTCTCCTCTCCTCTCCTCTTCTCTTCTCTTCTTTTCAGGGTTGCACCTGCAGCATACGGAGGTTCCCAGGCTAGGGGTTTTATCGGAGCTGCAGCTGCTGGCCTACACCACAGCCACAGCAACATCAGATCCGAGCTGCATCTTTGACGTACACCATAGCTCATGCTCATGGCAATGCCGGATCCTTCACCCATTGAGCAAGGCCAGGAATCAAACCCGAATCCTTATGGATCCTAGTCGGATTCGTTTCTGCTGAACCATAACGGGCACTCCGGGAGGCATCTTTATCTTAGTGCCTCTTACGTCATCTCCCTGGATGGGCTGAGCCATGTTACCAGATGAGCCCACCCCTGGCCTTAATGAGCCTACCCCCCCCCACCCCCACCCCCAAATGAGTGCCATTCTGAGTCTCGTCCTCACTGGCTTTTGCTTCATAGGAAAGGTGTACCTTTAAATTCTCTCCTGGCACCTTTTTTTTTTTTTTTTAAAGAATTCCATTTGTTGTATCTTTGGAAAATGCAGAACTTACAGCTGAGAAATGCAGCAAAGGACCATTTGGGCTCTATACCATTCATAAAAATGGGATGGAGAAGGCACCATGGCAAAATAATGTTTTCAGTCATGGAACTCTTTTCTGTCATCTTTGAGAGGGTAGCAAAATGCTCCATAACTTCCAGAAATTTCTATTTAGTTGTAATATTAGAACATGAGTAATCTTTGTGTCTGTGATGTCTCTGAGTTCCTGTTTGAATAATCTCTTCCTACTGCCCATGCTGGTAACCTTAAGCAAATAATTGAATAACCCAAGTGGATGTTGGCAGCTTCTGCTGCTTGGTGGCAAAGCCCATATATTGTGCCCTGTAATATGAATGTGAGTAAGTTTGGTGGCGATTTTATCTTGTTTATTCTTCAATTGGTTGGGATTTTGTTGGTTGGTTTGTTTCTGCTTTCATCTGAAAAATGATACTTGATTCTATTGTTTTGGATGCTTAAAGGGGAAACATGACAAAAGAATTAGGCTTTTATTTCACTGAATCTTAGACCCCAAAGCGGTCCCAGAGATCATGGAGTCTGATACATTTGACTCTGAGAATTGTGATTGCATTGAATTCTATTTATAAAAGCCCTCCAGCAAAGAGATGCCCAGACTCCCATGATCACCTTTAACCAAATAAAACGGGAGTCCAGTGTCATTAAACACAGCCCAGTCGATCCATGGTCTCGTTCTGCAGAAACGGGAGCAGCCACACCTGTGCCAGATGTTGCCAGGTACAGCCGCCACAGAGCGGACAGTTCCCCAGCCAGGCTACCCCAGGTCTGGGGCTGGGGGCCTCTAGACTCATGAGTCTTTCACAAAAGTTTCAAGGTCACTGAGCTGACTGCTCATTCGACATAGAAGGATGTGGGGATTTTAGAACATGGAGTAAGATAATAAACCTGATTTTATAAAACCAGCTCTGCATATCAGCAAATGTCCTTCCCCCAGTTTATTTGGACACGATTGTTTCATCCTGATGATGATAAAACAGGTCACAGCCCAGGAACCAACCGCTTCTAGGATAGTCTGTAAAAATTAACAAAGGCCCCGGCATTGGAGGCTAGCCGCAGATCTGTGGAATGAATCCTGGCTGATAAACAGCACAGGGTTGCCAGGTGTTTGTGCAAATTCAGAGTTTAGACTAGAGGTTTAGTAAAATTAGAATCAGCTGTGTTCTTCTGATTATCATTCATCCACTCTTTTTTAGAAAACATTAACTTCATCAGTCAAATTTGATAAGCGGCATCCTTAAGAAGCTGGAGCTTCCTTATTGCCCTTGTTTGTGACAGCTCTAGGTTTATGGGGGGCAGAGAAAACATGCCATTTCCAGAAAGTAGACTCCAAGTTCAAATACCTCCTGATTACTTAGTGATGAGCAATTTGAAACGCCCATGTGTGTTTGCCTGTGTTAGGATAAGGTATGTTTTTCTTCCTTCTCTAAGCCTTCTTTTTGAGTGTGCTCCCTAAACACGTGTGGAATTGAATCATGTGTTTTAATTACATTTAGTCTTACTCTGTATCTGGATTATTTGCTCCGAAGAATCAGCACTGCCGCTTCATGTGTGACCTTCCCCTCATGGCGCCATCTGGAAGCTGGGGCTGCCTTGAAACGCCAGCGTTTGGTCTGGTAGCAAGCCCTCCCTCTGTGCTGCTAGTTTCCAAAAAGAACCTCCTTTTGCAGAATCACAGTTCTGTAAAGAACGGAGTAAGCGTGGGTTAGTATCAAAAGGTTGTTACTTTATAGTAAAAGCCACTATCCTGAGATGCAGGTGAGAAAAAAAAAAAGCAACTCATTTTTTCTTCTTCAATAGAACCGTCTTGTCTTTTTTTCCTTATGGTCCCCAAATCCCTGAACTTCTTAAGCCAAACAGAATCAAAAAGAGAGTGTTTATTTGGGGGAGGAGACAACGGAGCCAATCAAGAAGAGGAGTGCAGGGCTTCACTGAAGTCCTAGCTTCTGTGATGCTGCTGAGGCCTTGATGTCAGCCAGGAATCAATACTCCTCCACAGGCCTGTTGGAAGCCTTTGTTTCTTCGGCGGTGTGATAAAATTGTGGCTTCAGACAGCGTGTCCCCATCAAGGTCATGCTTTGAGGCCCCCTCCTTGGATCTCGCCAGCCCCCTTGCCTTCTGCTTCACAGGGGCTCACAGGCAGCTGTCTCTGCAGCAGCTGTGCCCTGAGCGCCCAGGTCAGTAGGTGGTGCCTGCAGAACCTGGTGCCCAGCACTCTGGATGTGCCATGAGCAACCTACTGGCCACCCCTTTGCTGGCGTGGTAAGCCCTCTTCAGTGCCTGTTTAACACCAGCTCTGTCCAGTAACTTAGGTGCACACAGCACGTCCAGCCTGTTAGAGCGTCAAGGCAAGGCGCTCTTCTAGGGGCTCAGGATACAGCAGCGACCAAGAAAGAAGAAAATTCTCTCACAACCTAAATTCTTATGGGATCCCAATAAAGGTGGGGGGACCAGGTGGCCGGGAAAGCGACGTCCGAGCAGGTATTTGCAAGGGGTCCCCCTGCATACGCGCCATGGTGTGCTTGCTCTGTGAACCCTGAATTTCACTGTTGTTTCTCCAATTCTTCCTTTGCCTGCTTCTTTCCGTGCAGCATGGCCGTCTCCATCTCAAAGGAACTAACACTCTTTCAGCCCCTCCGTCCTACCTGATCCACATCAATGGGCAGCTGCAGGGCCCCCCTTGCAACGCCAGCTCCCACCTGGCCAGAATCCCAGGCCTGAGGTGGCTCTGCCTTGTGCCAGGAGAGGGCGGAGAGGCTGGGTGTGCAGACCCATCCTGACTGAGGTTGTTATTTCCTGCCTGATCAGCCGCAGGGTTCGTGACCTCCATGGAAGCATTTTGGAGACTTGCTCCTCTCCAGAATTGAGAGTTTTCGGGAAAACGAGAGACAGAGAGTCTGTTGGGAGGATCCTTTCCCAATATGATACCTTGGAAACCCACTCAGAAGCTTTGGGGATTCAAGGGAAGGCCTGGTGTCCCGAGGCACCTTTTGTTCTGTCTTAAAGGCATCGCCTTCTTTTATTTGTATATTATTTTTCAACCAGCGTGAGGCATTTCCATAGACTCCATCAAGGAATGGCAGCAAAGTGGCCCCTTGCCTGTTTGCAGATGGCAGAGAACTCTGCTGGCAAGTGAAACGGCATCTTTTCCTTTCCAGGAACCCATGAGCTGTTTCAGTTGTCACTGGTTCATAGAGACGAAGTTGAGGATGCTTGTTTCATGTTGCTCCTTGATTTCCACCCCCCAGGGTTTCCTTGTCTTTCTTTCTCTGGCTCTTGCTCCTGTGATCAGTATACGCATTGAGGAGTTCCTGGTGTGGTTCAGCGGGTTAATAACCCCACAGAGTGTCCATGAGGATGCAGGTTCGATCCCTGGCCTCGCTCAGTGGGTTAAAGATCCAGCATTGCCATAAGCTGTAGCGTAGGTCGCATCTGTGGCTTGGATCCGGTGTGGCTGTGGCTGTGGTGGAGGCCGGCAACTGCAGCTCAGGCTTGACCCCTGGCCTGGGAACTTCCAGATGCTGCAGGTGCAGCCCTTAAAAAAAAAAAAAAAAAAAAGATACACACCGAGGTTCATTAACCAGGGAAGGAAATGAAAGATGCCCCCCTGTCTTAGGCGATCTTCTGAAATCCCCAGGGGCTTGGCGATGGCCACTGGGAAATGAAATCAGGCTTCAGAGGCGTAAGGCAACTATCTGATGATCACCCTTGGGCGATTTATGGGCTCTTGCCGCTCAAGTCATGAAATGAAATATCCGCCATGCTGATTATTTACGCTTCCTCTGTTTAATTATAGTTTGAGAATGAGATCATCACCAAGCTGGATCATGAAGTGGAAGGAGGCAGAGGCGATGAGCAGTACAAAGTGTTATTTGATAAAATGTAAGTGTTGATTAACAGTGGGATTTATGTCAGAATAGAGACGGAGGGGCTGTAATTAGACGACAATGAACTTTGTAGCCCAGAAATAATTAAAAAGTGTTAATAATGAAAGCTCTTTTAAATGGCACCTCCGTCAGGTTTCTTTTTCGGAGCGTGATTAACAAGGTGCGTGTAATTATTTTCCAGCCTCCTGGAGCACTGCCGGAAGCACAAATACCTCGCCAAAACGGGAGAAACTTTTGTAAAGCTCGTCGTGCGCCTGATGGAGCGACTCTTGGATTACAGGACCATCATGCATGATGAGAACAAAGAGAACCGCATGAGCTGCACGGTCAACGTGCTGGTGAGGGAAACGTCCGCTGTCGGGTCTTCACCGGAGGCCGGAAGCTCACTGGCCCCCGAGCTTTGATTGGCGGGACGCACTTCCGTCGCTCGTTTCCTTGTCTGTTGCGGGGAGGGAGTGGAGGGTCGTTTGCAGACCGGCTCTAAATGTGTCTGCAAAACGATCTTTGCTCGGGCTGTTTTCGCGTTGTCCTTCGCGTCCTTCAGAACGACGAGCCATCTTACATTGTAACTAGGGCAGCACAGAGCTTGAGTGTGTCCTTACGAGGAGAGGGTAATTGTGTCCTCTCGCGGGTTGAAGGGTGACCTCCAAAAGCGGTGCCCACATCCTAGTCCTGACACCTGTGAATGTGACCTTATTGGGAAAAAGGCTCTATTGTGATTAAGTTAAAGATCTTGAGATGAGGCCATTCCAATGAATAAAGCCAATGACAAGCATCCTTATAAGAGACAGAAAAAGAGAAGACAGACCCAGCAGAGAAGGTCATGGAAAGAGGGAGGCAGAGATGGAAGTGATGGGGCCGCTGCAACCCAAGGAAGGAACACCTGGAGCCACCAGAAGCCAGAGGGGCAGGAAGGATGCCCTCCTGGACCTTCGGCGGGAATGTGGCCCTGCTGATGCCTTGATTTCAGACTCTAGCCTCCAAAACGGTGAGAGAATGCATCACTGTTGTTTTAAGCCACCACATTTGTGGCCATTTGTTACAGCAGCTGCAAGAAACTCGTGCAAGGCCATGTGTAGGCTAGAGTGAACTTGGCTGCCACCATCCATCCGCCGCCTGCACAGCTGCCGTCACTGGGACAGGGCTGGGTTCTGCGGACCCCCCAAGCCTGACATAGTTGTGGTGCTTGAGGAAGTACCCAAGGGAGATGAGCTCAGCCTCAGGGCACGGTCACTCTTGGGAGCCATGTGACCCCCACATCTGGCTGCAGAGCTCTTGGCATCTCTCTGCATCTTCCTCCTCCACTGCTCCCATAAGGAGCCAGAAATGCAGATTCTGGGCCCTAGGGGCATTTTCCTCCGCTTCCCCTGCCGGTCCCAGTGCACGAATGTGCACGAACACCCGCTTCCCAGTTTCTCCGCCTCCCTCCTCCGGGTTTTCCTCGTTGTCACCCTGTCACTGGACAAGAGAAAGATGCACAGCCCTGACCTCCCCCCCACACCCCATTCGGACGGCCTCTAGACACTTTGAGCCCACGGACATGGACTTGTGTCCCAAGAAGAACAGGACACATCGTTCATTCCTGAACATCACCAGAAATGTTTGAATTAAAAAGAAAAACCGAGGGGCGTATTTTTACCTTTCATCTCCTTCACTGTCAATACTGCGTCTGAGCTTTGCCCTGAGAAGCTCCAAGCTGCACACTCGTGCAGTCCCGGGCCCTGCATTCTGGGGCCGGGCAACCCCTTTTGACTGGTAAACATTTTCCATGACAGCGTTTTTTTCCTTGACAGTCTAATAAGCATGGGGGGACCTCCGGTTTCTGGCTCCGTTTACGAAAGGAGCTGGCGCGCTGTCACTCCCGTCCTCACTGTCAGCAAAAGCTGGCCAGCGGCAAGTCAACAGCTCTTCCTAGGTTCACCGTCTAAGATCCACGGGGGAAACTGCCACCCCACGCATTGGAGAGACAGGAGGAGAGAGAGAAGCAGAGCTTCCCGCAGCAGAAACCCAGGAGCAGGCATGGCCGCAGCAGCAAGGACTGGATTCCTTTCCCCAGTACCTCGTGTTCGCTTTCAGCATCAACTCACGAGGTGTCCTAAAGGCAAAAGGCGCAATTTGAAGAGCAAGAACCTCAGAGCTGGACTCGGACACACGGCCGAGGCTTTAGAATTAAATGACTGGGATGAGTATGTGACGGGCACTAACGGAGAAAGTAGACCTTCTGGAAGAACAGGTAAAACTAGCAGAAAGATGGGAACTCCAAGAGAGAATCGAAAGGGGGAGTGCCTGTTGGGGCGCAGTGCAAACAGATCCCACTAGGAACCATGAGGTTGTGGGTTCGATCCCTGGCCTTGCTCAGTGGGTGAAGGATCTGGCGTTGATGTGAGCTGTGGTGTAGGTCACAGACGTGGCTCAGATCCTGCATTGCTGTGGCTGTGGCAGCAGGCCAACAGCTGTAGCTCCGATTCAACCCCTAGCATGGGAACCTCTATGTGCCATGGGTGCAGCCCTAAAAAGCACACACAAAAAAAAGGAGTTCCTGTCATGGCTCAGCAGAAATGAATCCGACTAGGAACCATGAGGTTGTGGGTTCAATCCCTAGTCTTGCATAGTGGGTCAAAGATACGGTGTGGGTTGCAGATGCGGCTCGGATCCCGAGTTGCTGTCGCTGTGGTGTAGGCCGGCAGCTACAGCTCCGATTAAACCCCTAGCCTGGGAATCTCCATATGATGCAGGTGTGGCCCTGAAAAGACAAAAGACAAAAGAAAGAAAGAAAAAAGGAAGGAAGGAAAAAAGAAAGAACGAAACAAGGATGGAAGGAAGGAAGGAAGGAAGGAAAGAAGGAAGGAAGGAAGGAAAGAAAGAAAGAAAGAAAGAAAGAAAGAAAGAAAGAAAGAAAGAAAGAAAGAAAGAAAGAAAGAAAGAAAGAAAGAAAGAAAGAATCAAAAGGAAATGCTAGAAATCCAAAGCACTAACAGAATGAAGAATGCCTTTGGTCTCATCATTAAACTAGACATGGGTACAACCACTATGGAGAACAGTATGGAGGTACCTTAGAAATCTATCCATAGAACTACCATATGACCCAGCAATCCCACTCTTGGGCATATATCCGGACAAAACTTTCCTTAAAAAAGACACATGCACCTGCATGTTCGTTGCAGCTCTATTCACAATAGCCAAGACATGGAAACAACCCAGATGTCCATCAACAGACAATTGGGTTAGGAAGCTGTGGTGTATATACACAATGGCATACTACTCAGCCATAAAAAAGAACAGAATAATGCCATTTGCAGCAACATGGATGGAACTAGAGACTCTCATACTGAGTGAAATAAGTCAGAAAGAGAAAGACAAATACGATATATCGCTTCTATCTGGAATCTAATATACAGCACAAATGAACCTTTCCACAGAAAAGAAAATCACGGACTTGGAGAATAGACTTGTGGTTGCCAAGGGGGAGGGGGAGGGAGTGGAGTGGTTGGGGAACTTGGGGTTAATAGATACAAAGTATTGCCTTTGGGATGGATTAGCAATGAGATCCTGCTGTGTAGCAGTGGGAACTAAGTCTAGTCACTTATGATGGAGCCTGATAATGTGCGAAAATAGAATGTGTACATGTATGTGTAACTGGGTCACCATGCTGTACAGTAGAAAAAAAATTGTCATGGGAAAATAACTATTAAAAATAATAATAATAAAATTAAAGAGAGTGGCCAGAAAAAAAAAAAAAACTAGACGTGGCTGAGGAAGGAATCTGTGAACTTGAAATTTCTAAATATGTCTGCATGTGTATCCTAGGAACTTGGGAATTACTGAGGAGTTACTGTAGGAATTACTGGATTCTCTCCCTGAGACCTGGCCCAGGCTCTGTTTGCCTTTCCATCCACCTGGCTGTGCCAGACTGTGCCAGCAGGGCAGCGAGCTCTGCCCCAAGGAAGGACCTTGATCCTTTGTGCGGGAACAAGCCCACCTGTCACTCTGTGGTCTCCCTGCATCATTGCCTCTGTCCAAAGGAACTGACTTTCATGGCGCCCATGTGGTTAACACAAAGTAGAAATCAGTCTTTTTATTTTCTTTCTGTTTTTTCAGGGCTGCACCTGTGGCATATGGAGGTTCCCAGACTAAGGGTCAAATCGGAGCTGCAGCTGCCGGCCTCCACCATAGTCACAGCAGTGCCGGATCCGAGCCACGTCTGCAACCTACGCCATGGCTCATGGCAACGCCGGCTCCTTAAACTCACTGAGCAAGGACAGGGATCAAACCTGCATCCGCATGGATACTAGTCAGATTTGTTTCTACTGAGCCACGATGAGAACTCCGAAATCAGTCTTTTTCTACAGGAGAGAAACAGAAACCCTTTCAAAATCGTTGCCGGCTATGGACCTCCCTTTCTCGTACTCCCTCTGATCTTTAGGGGGATCTGAGGGCCCCGTTTGTGTCCAGAAGGGAGAATCAGCGTTATGTTTGACGAGGTTTCCAACTTGTTTTAAGCAGGAGGCACAGCCTAGTAGAGGAACCGAGAGGCGCTCTGAAGGTGGCCTTTATCCGCATCAGCATCAGGGTCAGATAGATAAGCTCTTGTGACACCTGATATCACGGTTCTGGACGTTCACGTGTGTCCCGCTCTCATTCCGAGATGATCTGACATCATTCTCTTCCTTCAACTTGAAACATCCTGAGTCATTCCTCCAAGAGTCAAGTGCTCTGTTCTTAACTGTTTCCTGGGGAGGTTAAGATGGATCTCAATTTATCAAATTCTTTCCATTAAAAAATAGACTAGGAGTTCCCATCGTGGCTCAGTGATTAACGAATCCGACTAGGAACCATGGCTGCGGGTTCAATCTCTGGCCTTGCTCAGTGGGTTAAGGATCTGGCATTGCCGTGAGCGGTGGTATAGGTCGCAGACGCGGCTCGGATCCCAAGTTGCTGTGGCTCTGGTGTAGCACAGCTCTGATTCGACCCCTAGCCTGGGAACCTCCATATGCCGCAGGAGCGGCCCACGAAATGGCAAAAAGACAAAAAAAAAAGAAAAAAAATTAAAAATAGACTAGATCTATGGATTACAGAGAAGTAGGAAAACTGGCTTTTTACAAGTAGATGTTCTGTCGCAGTGTTCACTGTCAAGGTCACATTTAATCGTATAAATATATTTTTACCCCCCTGGTCCATTTTTACCCTTCTCCTGGTACTTTTCTTATGAAACAGGTAGAGTTTCATAGTGAATATGTCTCTCCATCTCTAGATGAATATGGATGGATAAACATATGTTTAGAAATACACACAATGTCCTCAATTTATCATGAAGCAGAAACCCCCTTGAAATTCTAAGATTAAAAAACAGAA
Source organism: Phacochoerus africanus (assembly GCF_016906955.1). Classification (NCBI taxonomy): domain Eukaryota; kingdom Metazoa; phylum Chordata; class Mammalia; order Artiodactyla; family Suidae; genus Phacochoerus; species Phacochoerus africanus. Next base: position 136,961,940 of record NC_062558.1, read on the forward strand.
AACAGAGAATGTATTCATCCATAAATAAATGTAAGCCCATTGCCAAATTTCCCGTAGAACCATCGCTCTTTTTTTTTTTTTTAATGGAGTTAGTGGAACATTCTAGGTTTTGTGGGCGTACCTCCGCAAGCCAGTCTGCTCGTGTATTAGAACACAGTTCCCCCCAGACAGAATGCCCCTTTGTAATTAAGTAGAATCTCATTGTCACCTTGTAACTGTGCTGTCTTTAATTACTGGCCGACGATTCTGTTGTGTGTCACCTGGCTCGTCTCTGCATCATATCCACGTCTAAGAGCGGTCGAATCAGTGTTATTTTACAGATATAAATTATGTTCTTTACAAAGCTACTTAAGGGAACTCTACAATTCTGAAAATCTGAGGATGTGTCTTAGTCACGAAGGAATACAAAATCGAAATACAAGGCCAGTGGGTGAGCGCTGAAAGATTAGTGCTTAATGCTGGGTTGGAGCCTAGACCCAACGGGGCTGCTTGGGGAGCCACACATATCAGCCCCATGCTGGGAGGACCACAGGGGCGGGGGGCAGGCAGGAGGCTGCCCACAGAGCGCAGAAGTGGGCGCCCAGCGGTGTGAAGTAAGTAAGACAGAGAAAGGCAAATATCATATGGTATCATTTGTGTGGAATCTAAAAAAATGATACAAATGAACTTTTTACAAAACAGAAATAGACTTACAGACATAGAAAGCAAATTTGTGGTTACCAAAGGGGAATGTGGTGGGAGGGGGAGTAAATTAGGAGTTTGAGATTAAAATATACATACCATAGTGTTTAAATTATAGGAAATTTATTCATTAGAATCACCTCCCCCCCAAAAATGAAGAGCAATGTAAGATGTTTTTGCATTTTACGAGAACGTATGGTTCTAATTCAAAGAGTGGGGTTCATTTGGTTGTGTTTGACACAAGTTGAACTGTCATTTATTATTTTTAAATTTTAAGTTTTATTTATTTATTTTTTTGCTGCACGCAAGGCATGCAGAAGTTCCCAGGACAGGGATCGAACCCGTGCCACGGCAGTGACCCAAGCCGCTGCAGTGACAGCACCAGATCCTTAACCCACTGAGCCACAGGAGAACTCCACAAACTGTAAATTTTTAATATGCATATCACACCTTTTATAGAACAGGTTTCTTAAACCAGTGTTTGGTTTGATTTTTCAGAACTTCTACAAAGAAATTGAAAGAGAAGAAATGTACATAAGGTATGTGAGCATCGTGCTTGTCCACCACCTGTTTGTTATGACTGCTCTGTGTCAAGTTCATGTCTCAAAGGGTCTTAGAACCACGGGGGTTTGTCTTGTAGGAAACGTGTGAAGGCTAGAGAAGGAATTTGGAGGAGCTTCCGAAAGTATTGTCAGGCCTGGTCCAGTTGGTCCATGTCAACATGCAGGTGTTGGGGGTCAATATGGAGATTTGGGGGGTCATCCTTAGCCAACTCAGAAGCAAAGCCATAAAGGGTTATTTCACAGGGTTTTTTTCCTCTCGCCCAACCCTTATGACCCTTTTGAAAATAGTTACTGCTACAGGAGTTCTGTCGTGGCGCAGTGGAAACGAATCCAACTAGGAACCGTAAGGTTGTGGGTTCTATCCCTGGCCTCGCTCAGCGGGTTGAGGATCCGGCGTTGCCATGAGCTGTGCTGTAGGTCACAGATGTGGCTTGGATCTGGCGTTGCTGTGGCTGTGGGGTAGGCCGGCAGCGACATCTCTGATTGGACCCCTAGCCTGAAATCTCCATGTTGCACGGGTGCGACCCTAAAAAGACCAAAAAAAGAAAAAGACAAAAGAAAATAGTCACCACTCCAAAGTTGAGTGTTTCACAGAAAGCCCTATGATCGAATGAGGAACCCAGTTTCCACTTTGTCAGAAATAAGGCAACACTCTACGTGGTCCGTCTGTTCTTACTTTGACACCAAATGCCTTTATCTTCTACTGGATTTTTCTCCTTCACCAGCCTTTTTCTCTAGGTGATGGGCCGTGACTGGTATCCTCTTCGTCTTGTTCACCTTTTCGGACCAGTGTTAACAATCACCAGTTACAAGGCCAGAGTAATTATATGATCCACACGACATGATGGTTTTGTTCCATTAAGTGTGATTTTCCTAACTTTTGATTTCTAGGACTTTTTAAGTTTCTCCTTTAAAAACAGTACCATATGAATATAAGAAAATTTGGGAAAAACAACCAGTTTCCTTTTATTCCAAAATGTAGGTTTCTTTATATCAGAAAGCATCCTTTATTTCTTTATGGCATAGAAATTCTTTTGATCACATTCACTGTGATCATTGGAGCTTTTTATTCTCACGGATTTGTGTTTTTATGGATATGTGTGTGTGTGTGTTTGGACTCAGTGGAAATGTAAGAAATCACAAACTTGGTGCGATCTCATTTCAAAGGTATGAAGAAAACTCTAGAAAAGATGAGAAAGAATGAGAAATGCTGAAGTGCAAGTCTACCTTCTTTTGCCATCATCATTTTTTGTCCTGAAAAGAGAAGTCTTAAATTACATATATCTATATCTATTGTGTGCTAGTCTTGTTGGTTGTTCTTAGCGCTTTGTGTACCGGAAGCTTCCAAGACCCTATGAATTGTAAACATTGTAGAAAGAAAGTGCAGATACAATTTACTGTTGAAGGTGTTTATTTGGGTCTCAGAATTCTCAACACGAATTATTTGGTGATGTTTGAAGAATGCGCCTTTATTTTATTGTCTCAGGTATTTGTACAAGCTATGTGACCTGCACAAAGAGTGTGATAACTACACAGAAGCGGCTTATACCTTGCTCCTCCACGCAAAGCTTCTAAAGGTAGTAAAAATCACCATATACTTTTATGGTCCTGTCGTTATAAATTATAAGAGCATTTAAAATTTGATTTTCCCATGACAAATTTTAGGAAACCTGTAACTTAAGATTTTATGGATATTGACTCAACGCAATGGCAAAAACAAAGATAGTTAGGAAGTACTTTGATTATAGATTTGACCCTACCAAAAGCAAGGTTAACAAGATGATAGAGCAAGGTACCACGAAGCATCTTAAACACTCATCCCTGGTCTAGCAGCTCACACTGAGTTAGAGATGCTCTGATTCCATATTCCTGCCCACAGAACTCAGTAATGGTGGAAGGCGACCTCACTAAGAGGGAATTTCTGTTGTGGGACAGCTTAGAGAGAGGGTGACACCCCTCAGCATCTTGGCAAAGAGCGTGGGGACCAGCTCATGGCTTCTTTCTCCGTGAGTTTGAGGCGCTCCATTGAGATGTCCTGCAGGTCCATCAGCTCATGTCAGACCTCCCGCCTGAATCTTCTGGAGGGTGTTCCTCCCGAGCACAGGTCTGGCACGACAAATTTCCTCTCCAGTGATTCCTTTGATGTGCAGATGACTTTGGACATTGGTGGCGGGGGGGCGTAATCTAGTCATGTTCTCCCCCATGTCCAGTTTCATCCCAGTTAGTCATACAGGGTGGACCCACAGCAAATACCTGGGTCGATGTTCTTATTGATGGACGGAAAGATGGAAGTGTGAGTGGACAGCCATGTAGGTGGATGGATGGACGTGTGGGTAGAGGAGTAGAGGAGGAACTGCTGTCAACCTCCAGTTGTATATTTGAAAGCTCTAACAAGTCGCTGAATCATCTTTCCCATTGTGTCCTCATAAAAATTGAAAAACTAAACTAGACCAAGAAGAACCACTATGAGAATCACAACGGATTATCCATCCCTTCATGTAAAGACTGCTCATTCAAGGAATCCTGTTTCTAAACTCAGACCAAAAACTGAATGAAAGAAAACCAGATAAGATTACATTAAAAATGAGCGTCAAGCAACGTCTATTGTGTGTTGAGAGGATTAAGGAGGATATCCTATTTGGCAATGAAACTCCAGCAAGACTCTTCAGTTGTCAGCTCGCTCATGACCTCTTTAGGAGCCTGGGTGACACACACACACATAAGCTGCTCTAAAGATGCAGGAGTGTCTTTTGCCTGATTTACCTTTGCCTGAAAACAAGGGTCCACTACAAAGAAAACTCAATGAGAGTTCCCACTGTGGCTCAGTGGTAATGAAACTGACTAGTATCCACGAGGTCATGGGTTCCATCCCTGGCCTCCCGCAGTGAGTTGAGGATCCGGCGTTGCCGTGAGCTGTGGTGTAGGTTGCAGATGTGGCTCGGATCTTGTGTGGCTGTGGCTGTGGTATAGGCCAGTGGCTGCAGCTCCGATTCGATCCCTAGCCTGGGAACTTCCATATGCCACAGGTGTAACCCTAAAAAGATGAATGGAAGGAAGAAAGTTAGAAAGAAAGAAAGAAAACCCGAGACTCAGTTCAATCTGAATGCCTCATCCTTAGTCATCCAGGGTACCCCTTTCGCTTTGCAGCGCATGGAGCACTCCCAAACATCAGCTGTGAAGACAGAGCTTTCAATTGGTGCATCTCATGCCAGCTGTCCCACTCTGAATTCCAATGGCCTTCATTTGTTAGAAAACCAATTTTAGTAACAAGGCAGCTTTGAAACTACGAAAGTATTTCTTTTCCCCCAGGGAAATCGAAGTGGGGTTAACAGGCTGCTTGGCCCACCCTCACTCGCTCTCCTAGTAAATCAACTTTTGTATGGGCACGTGAATGTAAAATAGATAGATATGTGCAAAGTGTCATTAGTTTAATTGTTGCATTTGTTGAGCACAGATGGGTTTGTCACAAACAGTGCGAGGGGGTTTCACAACCCAAATCAATAGGTCCAATTGCATTATCTTTTCCGCTGGGGTTCTGCACTTTCCAGTTAAATGGTGAGCGCTATATAATCTTTCTGTACCATTTGCATCATTATGTTTTGCAATTTTTCCTAAATAGGTTTTGATATTGCTGTGAGTGTGAGTCCACGCTGGCCAATCAATACACTAAGGAACATTATTTGTATCGTTATGGAAACTCTTCGACCCGATTGATATATTCTTGTTCGTTACGTAAAAATCCTCCAATAGAATCTTCTTTTTTGATTAAGGATATTTTGTCCAAAAGCAAGGGCCATACAAACTTAAGCCTTTCGCCTAGCCATCAAGTTACTTCATCTCAGGGTTTTAAGTGGAAGGTATCAAGGAGCTTTGCTTCTCTAGTCAATATTGTTTAGGTGATTTTATGCACCAGGAACATTATGGGAGCTCTGAACTTTCTTAGTCTTAGATTTTATTGTAGTTACATTTCGGAATCATGTAGAATTTTACTTCTACCTCTTATAAGATAGAAATCTGGCCATGTTGTGAAACTCCACTATCGCTGAGTTTGTAACTTCCATTCATGGTTGGGATATGCACAACCCACTGGATGGTGAAAAAATTTGCAGCCCGCTGAAAGCTTTCTGATTCTTGCTTGACGTTCCTAGAGCAGAGGAGCCATCCTGGCCCCATGCGCTTTACCCTCTTCCTTGGAGCCTGGGTCTAGCGCGAGCTGGTCCAGAGCCCATCTGGTTCGGGGAGGTGGGAGGGGGTGTGTGCTGTGACAGCCAGCCTCTTAGGGAGCCTTTGTATGTTCTCCATTTTTGCAGACAAGTCCCTTTAAGGCTCTAGTTCTTTGCCCCAAGGGTTCCTGGCCAGCTTCTCCATTTCTCATGCCCCCTAAAATGTGGCACCATAGCTGGTCCCACTGCTCCAGATGTGGCTTCATCAGCCCTAAGTCCAGTGGGGTCCCCCTTAACCCCACTGTGATCCAGGAAGCCTGCAAGCCCACTGTTTCTTGGTAGTACCCTCACTGTCATGTCTTTTTTTTTTTTTTTTTTTGGCTGTGCTGGCAGCTTAGGAAATTTCCTGGGCCAGGGATCAAACCCACACTACAGCAGGGACAATGCTGGATCCTTAACCCACTGAGCCACCAGGGAACTCCCTCACTGTCCAGTCTTAGAACAGGGTCACGCGTCACCTCCTGAGTCCAACTGATGAGCAAGCCCATTCTGATTCTTTCCTCCAGGGAACCTCCCCAGAACCCCTAATCGTGCCTCCCACCCCAAAAAGCCCGCAAAATCTTTTCTGAGGAGTCCTTTTATGTCATTGTGCTCTGATTTGTCAGAGCATTCTCTCTGGGAGCAGCCACCTTCTGGCTCCTCTTTGACTAAGTGCCTTGCCCATAGTAGGTGCCCATCAAATACTGAAGTTTATTGAACCCTGTATTTATTGCCATTGCTTCGTTGAGCCTCAGCTCAGGGGTTTAGGTGTCACATGAGCTTTGCCTCCGCTGGGTGCGTCTCTCCAGCTTGCTGAGACCTCTGTGCTTCCTTTCTTTATGTGTCAGTCCATGGCCACGTCCACTAACACTGGCCGAGAAGTTCCCATCGTGGCTCAGTGGTAACGAATCTGACTAGTATCCATGAGGACAAGGGTTCGATCCCTGGCCTCACTCAGTGGGGTAAGGATCCAGCATTGCCGTGAGCTGTAGTGTAGGTCACAGACGCAGCTCGGATCACACTTTGCTGTGGCTGTGGTGTAGGCCGGCAGCTGTAGCTCTGATTGGACCCCTTGCCTGGGAACCTCCATATGCCATGGGTGTGGCCCTAAAAAGGCAAAAACAAAAAAGAAAAAAAACCCACTGGCGGAGCCCTGCCTCTACAGCTGGCAGCCTGCTGAGGGCCAAAGATCCCAAGACGCCTCCCTGTCCATAAGGAGCTCTCTTTTACCTGTGAGCGGGATCTGTGTGCCTCCGTGGCTGCTGCTGAAGCTGTTGAGCAGCCCCGGACGAAGCCAGCACCCCGAGGTGCCCCGCCCGAGGCAGCCATAAACCCCCTGGCTCTTAATTCATCTTGGGTGTTTCAAGGCAGTCGATCAGCAAGCTGACAGTTCAGCGTTTCCAAAACCTGCTAGAATTCTCTGCTGTGTGAATCCAGACCCAGCTCTCCCTTCATCTTGAGGCCTCTGCACAGAGGTTCTGCCCTCATTTCCAGACCTGACAACCTGAGGACAGCAGCTCCAAGGGTCCCTGGAGTCATGGCCCATGTACCTGCTCCGAAGCGGCAGTCACTGTGCCCTTTGACCAGAGCACAGGCAAACGGCAGCCCTAGGCGTGCCCTGACCTGGCCCTGCTCACGCTTTGCTTTTGTCTCAGTGGTCAGAGGACCTGTGTGCGGCCCACCTCACCCAGCGGGACGGGTACCAGGCGACGACGCAGGGGCAGCTGAAAGAGCGGCTCTACCAAGAAATCATCCACTACTTTGACAAAGGCAAGGTAAACAAAACGCGATTTTTCTTGTGTTTTCCTCTTTCCGTGTACCTCCCTGCAGCGTTGTAAACACATTTTTTTTTTTTCAACACATGATGTTTGTGGACCCAGAGGTTGGTTGCAGGTTGTGTATTGGAAGGTTTTATGCATGGACCTCCAGCTGGTACTTTAGGTAGAAATCTCCTCCTCCCCCAGAAAAAATCAATTGTCCTTTTATAGATGCTCTGCTGAAAGTCAGGACTGAAGAGCACAGGTATTTTTAGAGTCTTTGCCAGAGAAAACTGAGTCCGAGACGCTGATTTGGGGGATTTTCTGGCCACATGAGAGAGAATGCTTTCCTTTGACAGTTTGCATTTTTCTGTTGTCACCGAAACATTTATCCCACGGCTCACCGTCGGTGGCTTCTCCATTAATTGGCTCAAACAAGATTATTTAATCTGTTGGCTTCTCTGGAAAGGAAACTTGCCATCATTTTAATCAGCCGGTCATAGATCTCATCGCTGGAGTTCGTGTGATTCAGAGAAGGAGTAACAATTTGAAAGGTCCCGATGAAGATTGGGGAGGGGAGGGGACAAACACTTGAAATTTGGGGAACCTCGAACCTTTTGGTAAGAAATTGTAACTTTCGCTTACATTTTCTTTAAAGGTGTAAAAGTTTGATCATTGGTGCAGCTAAATGGAACCATAACCATTGGTGGTCGTGGGCTGCTCATTCTAGCCTGCAGAAGAAAGGGACAATCTAAGCGCTCAGAAATAAGATCCTGAAGCTTCTATTTCATTGCATCAATTTCCGTATTTTATTTGAATTTGTAAATTGCCGTAAGTTTTGAATGAGGCTAATCTTGTCTAATACAAGTAAATGAGGCATTCCCGTTGCGGGTTAAGAATCTGACCTAGGATGCCTGAGGGTGCGGGTTCCATCCCTGGCCTCACTCAGTGGGTTAAGGATCTGGCGTTGCCACAAGCTGCATCGTAGGTCACAGAGTCCACTCAGATCCAGCATTGCCGGGACTGTGGTGTAGGCCGGCAGCTGCATCTCCAATTCGTCCCCTAGCCTGGGGAACTTCCATATGCCGCAGGTGCAGCCGTAAAAAGAAAAAATAATAAGTAAATGAGTCTGCAGTCTGTAATCTCTCCACAGGAAAAAGTCCAGTGCTTGGAATTGTGTTCTTCATGTTTGTCCTGTTGGTAAAGCGCTGACATGCAGAAAAGAAAGGAATTACACAGTGCAAAAGAAAGGGGGGCCGGGGCTACTTTGGTTCAGAAGTTTAAAAAAATTCTGCCACCAAAGTGACATCTAAGGTCACTCTGCGCCTCCATCAGGCCTCTTTTTTTTTTCTTCTTTTTTTCTTTTTGTCTTCATCAGGACTCTTAATGCATCTCAGTGACCTGCTTCTTTTTTCACTTTGGGGAAAGTCCCCAGAGAATTCCACGAAGGTACCTGTACTCCTTCCGAAGGGCTGTGTCGTGTAGTACTGCGCGCTGGGTGGTTTTAAATGTCAGAAATCGATTCTCTCAGCGCTCTAGAGGCTCTAAACCTGATGCCAGCGTGCGCTGAGTGAGGGAATGATCCGGGGAGAGTCTGTCCACGCCTCGCTCAGTTCCTGGTGATGCCAACGGGCAGCGGCGTCCCTTGGTTTGTAGACACATGGCTCCAGTCCCAGCCTCTGCATCCCCGTGGCCTTCTCCCTGTGTGTGTCTGTGTCCAGACCTTTCTCTTCTGTGAACCCCAGTCTTTGGCTCTGTGGCCACTCAACCCGGGGTGATCACATCTCTGCTTGATTACATCCAAAGTCCGTTTCTAGGAGTTCCCATCATGGCTCAGTGGTTAACGAATCCGACTAGGAACCATGAGGTTGCAGGTTCGATCCCTGGCCTTCCTCAGTGGGTTAAGGATCCGGCGTTGCCGTGAGCTGTGGTGTAGGTTGCAGACGCGGCTCGGATCCCACGTTGCTGTGGCTCTGGCGTAGGCTGGTGACTACAGCTCCGATTAGACCCCTAGCCTTGGAACCTCCATATGCCGCAGGAGCGGCCCAAGAAATGGCAAAAAGACCAAAAAATAAATAAATAAAGTGCGTTTCTAAACAAGGTCATGTTCCCAGACATCGGGGTAACGTTAAGACCTCAGTGTATTTTTTGCTGGGGATGCAGTTCTACCCAAAACGGCACCTATTTCAAGAAAGGACGGTGCCTGCCCCTTTCGGCGGCTGTCGACGTAACCCAGACCCTTTTGAACAGATCGTGTGTGTTCTGCTTATTGACTATTCTCCTTGACACAGGACAAAAATCAAAATATTCAGAGTAGGAGAGTTCCCATCGTGGCGCAGCAGAAATGAACCTGACTAGCATCCATGAGGACTCGGGTTCGATCGCTGGCCTCACTCCGTGGGTTAAGGATCCGGCCTTACCGTGAGCTGTGGTGTAGGTCACAGACACGGCTCAGATCTCACGATGCTGTGGCTGTGGCGTAGGTCTACAGCTGCAGCTCTGATTCGACCCCTAGCCTGGAAAATTCCATATGCCTTAGGTGCAGACCTAAAAAGCAAAAAAAAAAAAAAAAAGTCAGAGTAGCATATGGTTTGGAAATAAGGATCCAGAATGGTCTATGAATTACACCTGGTCCTACAGCGAAACAGAATAGATTTCTTTTTAAGCTGTATTCAAGTAGAATTGATTTACAAGGTGGGATAACTTCTGCTGTGCAGCAGAGTGGGTCACACACGTACTCACATCCATTCTCTTTCCATCCTTTTCCCACATAGATTATCACAGAATATTGGGTAGAGTTCTCTGTGCCACACAGCAGATCCCTGGGAACAGAATGGATTTCTTCATAGAAATCTATTGAGGCTAATTACTAAAATTCTATTGACTTAGCCAGAGGACTTCTATTTCTCAGCAAACTGATTTATTAAAAAAAAAAAAAAAAAAAAAGCCACCCTTTCCCCTAGTGGCTCCCTGGCTCCTGATGTTCTAGAGTAGAGGGTGATGAGGTGCTATCCAATGGCCAGAACAGGAGGTTGGACCCAGGGAAGCTGGAAGGTCAGAGGTCACTGGGATGCAGGAATGGGTGCCTTGGCCGGTGACCGTTCTGGCTCCCATTCTCTGACAGCATTGGCCCCCAAGATTCCTCCAACCACGTCTGAACTCCTCTCCCCTCGCTTCTTATATTCTGACTATGCTTCCCCTTTGGGTCCTTGCACTCGCCAGCTTCCTGCCTCTGCCCAGAGGCGTCTGCTGCAACTGCCCTTGCCTCATTTCTTCCCACCTTAGCTTGATGCAACTTCTTCCCCAACACCCACTGTGTCCTCTTCTTTTCCTTTATAGCACTTACCACACTTTGCTGCGATAGATTTGATTTGCATGTGTATTTCCCTTAGCGAGTTTCCCAATGGGCCATAAGCTCTACCAGGAAATTGGTCACATGGGTTAATCCCCACAACACATCTTATTCTCAGTCCATGCCTGGCACATAACACAGGGCCTGTTTGTTGGGTGAACAAAGAAATGCAAGAATGAATGAACCAATGAATGAGTGAATGCTCAGCATTTAAGAGTGATTTCTGATGGACGGGACTCACTGATGATAGGCAGGACAGGTGGCCTTCTCAGGAATAATAAATTGAGGAACCAAGTGGGTTTGGTTGGTTTGGTGCTTAGCAAAAGTGGCCTCGTCCGGAAGGGAAAAAATGAATCTGTTTAGTTTGGACCCATGGTTCTTATCCAGGACCAGCAGGAGACCTTCTAGGCTGTCCTGCCCAAGGACAGGGGTAGCCCTGGCATTTGGTGGGTGGAGGCTACTCAACATCCCGCCAGGCCAACAGCCCCCACCACACAGAGTCATCCAGCCCCAAATGTCAGTAGTGTCCAGGGTGAGAAATCCAGGTTTTGCAAAAACTCTAAGTGACAAAGCATTATGGGCAAACAGAGAAATGGGCAGAAGGGATGGCCTCCCACGTGGCTGGGGTTTGGAGGAGACAGAAAGTTAATTCTGGTACAGTGAGCAGTTGGCTAACCTTTGGGTCAGGAAGGTTGACCTCGATTAAACATGCTAATCAAAGGTTAGGAGCACCGTTCCCCCAGCAGCTGTTAGAGTGGTATTGACAAGGCAGATTGAAAAGCCTGGTGTGGGATGCCCGGAATGTTTCTGCAAGAACATTGGAAAGAAACGGAAGTTGACTCATCTCTCTGAAGTTCAAGCGAGGCTGAGTGCAGGTGACGGAGAAAATGTCATCCCATGAAATTCAAAGTGCCTGGAGGATGGGCTGCGAAGCAAAAAAAAAGAAAAAGAAAAAGAAATTATTTTAACATCAACAAGCACTGCATTTCCTGGGGAAGAACATAGCAGAAGGAGGTAATTCCCCATCTCCGGTATCGGTCAGGATGGGCTGGAGTCCGCTAGACTTTCAACCTCCCAACGTCTATGGCCCCACACAACCCAGAAACTTCCGTCTCATGCTGCCCGCCCATCCTTCTTTCTGGGACCCAGTCCTGCCCCAAAGAAATGCAGCTTCAGGCCCCACACAGTCTGCCCAGAAATGGCACATGCATTTGCATGTGCGTATCATTTTTTCCCAGAACAATGTACTTTAAAAAAAAAAAAAAAATGAATTTTATCAGAGTTGACTTACAACATTGTGTCCATTTCAGGGGTACACCAAAGTGAATCCGTTATGCACACACACACCCCCGTTCTTTCTCAGACTCTTCTCCCACGTGGCTGTTAGAGAACCCTGGAGTGGATTGCCCTGTGCTGTACGGGAGGCCCCTGTTAGTTTGTGCTCATGTCATTGACACAAGCAAACCACAAGGTCTCGAGAAGCATCAGTGGGTGGGGCAGTGCCCAGGAGGGAAGGCCGTGTGTGTAGCAGCCACCTCTACCAGGATGTTTAATTGAACACAGGAGTCGGGCTCTCACCAAGGGCTCTCAAGGCCCGTGGACATTACCTAAGTGGACATATGTTCTCTCAAAGGTGATATTCACTGCACGGCTTTCCCCAACTGGACGTGTGAGAGTGGAGCTAGCTGTCCCCAGAACGTGGAGTTGGGCCTTGATCCCAGCTCCTCCATAGTTGACTTTCTTTCCTTAGGGGGGCGGGCAGGCCGGGGGAGATGGCTGGGAAGATGTGTTAGGCCGAGCAGAGCAGGACAGGCAGCATCGGAGGATGGGCTCCTGCAGCCTGTGGCCAAAATCTCACCAGGCAGGTATCACAGCCAAAGAGGTTGGCACTTTTTTGCCAGATTGAGAGTCACATTCATTTCGGAATTAAGACCAAGACCTGGTCTTATAATACCTGCCAGGTATATGCAGGGATCTGAGCAATCACATCCTCGTGCCTTTTCTGGAGCGAGGCCATGGCGGAGGTTGTTGCTGTAAATACGGACTTGATGTTGGGAAGAACCACTTGCAAACATTTCTGTCCGCCGCCCCAGCACTGCAGTTCTTGCGGGGTGAAAGAATATCTGGAGATGGGTGAAGGGGGACAAGTGATTCAGCCCGTGGAAACCTGAAGGAAGTTTGTGTGGGGCCCTTGGAGCAGGTGTGACCTAGCAAGCCAGTCCTTGGCTGACCCTGGGCTCTGACCTGAGCTGTGGGCTACAGGAGTCGCAGCCACCTGCACTTGAAACATGTCCAGTCCAGACTGGTACGTGCCTTCAGTTCACAGGACACTGGATTTTTAAAGCTCAGCGTGAAAAAAAGAACGGGCTGAATTGAGTCCACCAGACGTTCATGTGTGGAAGCCCTAACCCGAGTGGCTCAGATTGTGACAGTGTAGAGCCTGACCCAGTGTGACCGATCTCCTTATAAGCAGAGTTTGGGACCAGACACACACGCAGGAAGCATCGTCTGAGGACACAGCGAGAAGACAGCCGTCTACAAGCCCAGGAGAGAGCCCTCAAAGGTCACCGCCCCTCTGACAGCTTGGTCTTGGCTTCTGGAAAGATCCAGGACTGCAAGGAAATAAATTTATCTAAGGCACCCAATCACTGGTACTTTGTGATGGCAGCTTGTCAAAGATATCACTAATTTTTTTGTTAGTGATTACATGTTGAAATGATAATATTTCAGATGTGGTAAATATCCTAGAAATTATTTCCACGTTTTAACACATGGCTACTGGAAAATGTTAAGTGGCATATGTGGCCTGCCTGATGGTTCTGTGGGGACATACTGCTCCGAGCCAAAGGCTTTGTCCTTGTTAAGCACCAGGCACAGGACCCACTAACAAATTCGTCCACGTGCTGCTATTGAATTGAAGCTTTATGGCACGTCCTTTGGGGCCATCGGAGGCAGCCAGTCTTGCTTACGTGCTTTGATGGTGTATATGCTTTACCCTAAATGAACATCAGAAAGACTGAAGTAAATCTGAGAGAATTAGAAAGGGGGAACCTCAGCCAGAAAATAATAGAATTTGTGTCAGAGTGACAAGGGAAAGCATGATAACAAGCGCCAGGATTGGATTTGTTTTTTTTTTTTTTTTCTTGTGACGCTGTGGTATTTCTGTAATTTGAAATAACTGTCAAGAGTACGGTAATTGTATGAGTATTAGAGAATTTGGAGGGGTGGGCATGTCAGGGGCTCTTTTATGACCAGGAGCGCTGCTGAAGGAAACCCGACGAGGCCCATACTGGGGAGAGGAGGCCAGACTAGAGACAGAGGCGTTTAGGAAGGTAAACCGTAAGAACTCCGAAGAAGCGACATAGCCTTGCGGCAGCAAGATGGAGCCTTCTGGCACCTGCCTATTTTATTATTCAGATTTGGAATTATGCCTCTTAGGTTGTTTTCACTCGTGGTTTCACTTGAGGTTTGAGCTCTTAAGGATGGGTCTCGTTTTCTCATGGTCAGCTGTGTAGCCACGCGCCTTGGGGAATGGGGGCCGCTGACAGAGCAGCTCTGAGGTCTGCACCTTCTGGGCTGGGCTCCACCTGGGACACTGCTGAACAATTTGGGTCTTTGGGCAGAAGACCCAGGCAGGAGCCAGCTCCGCTCACCTGACGCCTTTGCCTCTTGGGCTCCAGCCTCCTGGGCTCCAGTCCAAGACGCACGCCACGAGATGGGTGCCCCTCCCCCGTGGTCCACCTCCCTCCCTGCCACCTTGCTTCCCGAGCCACCACTGTGAGTTCTAACAAAGTGGCCATGGCAACATAGCTTCAATTGCTCCAAAGATGTTCAAACCTCCGGGGTTTGGGGGGGCGGGGGGGAAGAACTGGCCTCTGCAGGAAGGACCTGGCTTCTACCTGGCAGGTGAGGCCACTTACCTAGGGCTCTACCTCGCACCCCACCCCCACCCGCCATTCTCCCTCCTCATTGCCCACGGCATCTCCTCTCTTTCTGAACATGTGGGTTTGTTTGTTTTTTGTTGTTGTTGTTTTGTTTTTTTTTTTCCATCTTTGAAAGCCACACTCGCAGCATATGGAGGTTCCCAGGCAGCTGCTGACCACAGCCTCAGCCACAGCAATGCCAGATCCAAGCCGCATCTGTGACCTACACCACAGCTCATGGCAACCCTGTATCCTTAACCCACTGAGTGAGGCCAGGGATAGAACCTGCGTCCTCACGGATACTAGTCAGATTCGTTTCCACTGAGCCATGATGGCAGCTCCCCAGAACATGCATTTGATTCCCAACCACCTGGCCTTCATGGCCTTCTCTGGGTATGGAACGGCCCCTCCTTGCCTGCTGACTTCACGTGGTGATCCCCCGCCACCTTCTGAGCACATTTCCATGCTGTGTCCACCTTGGAGCCTGTCCCGCCCCCCCACCCCCAGAGAGGCCCTCTCTCCAGGCTCCCTCTGCCCACGCCTGGGACTATTTATATGCATGCCTCTGGCCCTGGGAATCCCTGAGTCCCCTGGGGATCTTGTTTAAAATGCAGGTGCTGATTCAGTAGGTCTTGGGTGGGGCCCGAAACTCTGAATTTCTAAGCAGCTCCCAGTAATGGCAAAGCACCTGATCCTGGGACCACTCCCGAGTCACCTTGTCCTGCTTTGGCTGGAGCTCCTGTCTGACACTTCTCTTTGTTCCTCTGCTGGAGCCCTGTGCTGCCCACAGACTGGGCCCTCATTTTTTTTTTTTAATAGTCTGTATTTTTTTTTAATGGCAGTTTTTAGAGTCACAGCAAAATTGAGTAGCAGGTGGAGAGACTGCTTCCTTCCCTACCTCCCAACCCCGCACGTGCAGCCTCCCCCCCTATTAACAGGGTCATTTTTTTGCAGTTCCCATTGTGGCTCAGTGGGTTGAAAACCCAGCTAGTTCCATGAGGATGCAGGTTTGATTCCTGGCCTTGCTCAGTGAGTTAAGTATCTGGCGTTATCACAAGCTCCAGTGTAGGTCACAGATACAGTTTGGATCTGGTGTGGCTGTGGCTTTGGCTGGTAGCTGCAGCTCCTATTCGACCCCTAACCTGGGAACTTCCATATGCCAAAGGCGCAGCCCTAAAAAGAAAAAAAAAAAAAGTGTCATTTTTATTGAATTGGGCACTTTCTGGGCAGTGCTTAAGCAAACACTGGAAAAGGCGGCCATGACTCAGGAATCCCACGGGGTCCCTGACGTTGGGCTTACTTGTCTCCTGTGTGTGGTGTTGCCTCCTGACCCAGACCCTGAGCCCCAGGGAGGCCTGAGGGGCAAGCCTCTCTGCTCCCACCCCTGCCCAGCAGCTCCCAGGCACATGCCTGCCCTCACTCCTGCGGTGCCAGGCTTGAGACTGCGTTATCCGCGGGTTCCTTTCCCAAATCTGACGCTGACTGGAGCCCAGTACTGCCTTCACTGCAGAGGTCATGGGTGGAATACGGACAGATTCTTCTGAGACCCGGGCTGGCCTTTCCTGCCTGGGCTCCTGTGCATCCTTGAGCAATAGGTCTGCAGTCAGAATGACCTCTGGGTCCATGGGGAGAGCGGGCAAGGCCAAGTGCACAGGGAGGGCCACCTGGCATCGGCCAAGGATCTGCTTACCTGCAGACCCGTGGCGCCTCGCAAACCGACACTCTCCCGCAGCACGTGAGGATTTAAATAACAAGAATTTCTTTAGTTTGATTTTACACTTGTTTGATTTTAGAGGAAAACATTTGTGGTTCTGGTTTAAAACCACATATTCAGGGAAGGGGTCTTAGTACTACAGTTGAACTTGAAGGCCGGCGATGGCGGGGGACCACGCAGTTGTAACATGGAATCTAAGTAGCACCTGAACCTGGCAAAAGCAGGACTCAGTTACAGTTGCACTGCTATGGGCTGTCACCTTATGTGATTAAAGAAATCTTTTTTTTTTTTAATGATTTTTATCTTTTCCATCATAGCTGGTTTACAGTGTTCTGTCAGTTTTCTACTGTACAGCAAGGTGACCCAGTCACACATGCATATACAGACATTCTTTTTCTCACGTTATCCTCCATCATAAGTGACTAGACTTAGTTCCAAGTGCTACATGGTGGGATCTCATTGCTTATCCATTCCAAAGGCAATAGTTTACATCTATTAACCCCAGATTCCCAGTCCACCCCACTCCCTCCACCTCTCCCTCCCTCTTGGCAACGACAAGTCTGTTCCCCAAGGCCGTGATTTTCTTTTCTGTGGAAAGGTTTATTTGTGCTGTATATTAGATTCCAGATATAAATAATGTCATGTGGTATTTGTCTTTCTCTTTCTGACTTACGTCACTTAGTATGAGAGTCTCTAGTTCCATCCATATTGCTGTAAATGGCATTCTTTTGTTCTTTTTCATGGCTGAGTGGTATTCCATTGTGTATATATACCAAATCTTCTTAATCGATTCATCTGTCAATGGACATCTAGGAAATTATCATTATATCTTTAATATGTGGGAACTT
The DNA here is from genome assembly GCF_016906955.1 of Phacochoerus africanus. Classification (NCBI taxonomy): domain Eukaryota; kingdom Metazoa; phylum Chordata; class Mammalia; order Artiodactyla; family Suidae; genus Phacochoerus; species Phacochoerus africanus. The sequence goes on from NC_062558.1 coordinate 136,978,980, forward strand.
TACACATCCTGGCGCTAACCTGCACTGTTTTTTAAATTTTTCTAAATTAAGGTACACTTGATTTACAATGTTGTGCCAATTTCTACTGTACGGCAGAGTGACGCGTTCTTCTTCTCATATCATCTTCCATCATGTTCTATCCCAAGAGATTGGTTACAGTTCCCTGTGCTGGACAGCAGGGCCTCGTTGCATCTGCTTTCCTTTTAATCTTTTTCAAAGTTTCACGGAAGCATGGTTCCTGAGCAAAGGTTGTGACCGTCTCTGCGGTACCACAACGTGACCCGAGCATATTCTTCTGCACCTGCAGTTTTAAATGCATGCAGCTCCCCTGGAGCAAGTGGAGACTCAGCAGCATCCAAGGCAGATCCTAGAAGCCTGGAGTACAGCCCCTTAGAGGAGCCGCTGCCCATCCCACCCAGGGGCAGCCCAGGATGCCCGCAAGCCTAGAGTCAGATTCTGTTGAAACTGCCTCCCCCCCTGTGCTCTGGAAGCAGCAACGCTGAATGGGCTTTCTGCTCTTTCCTATTGGACACTCCCTGACTTCTGAATTACCTTCTGTTATCTTGCTGTATTTCTTCTGCACAAAATCATTCTTTTATTTTTGCTTTTCCACCATTTTAAAAAGTTTTGAATGGCTTTCAGGCCAGCTCCTGGTCTTTTCATCTTTTTCTTGCCTCTCCCCAAAATGTCATTTCCCTCTGTTTCCTTTTTCATTCTTTTGCACGTCTTCCTTCCTGGGCTAATAATTACTCCTAAGTCCTTTTCCGTTCTCTCCTTTCCACCCGTCTGAGCACCTCCCGAAAGCCTTCTGCCGAGTTTTGTGGTGGCAGTCAACCGTTCCTTCCTGAAGATGCCTTCAATTGTCTGTCTTATTGTGTTTGGTTGAGGCCTAGTAATTTTCAATAAAGCCCTTAATCCAGGTACTTCACTGAAAATTACCAGGCTTCTCTATGGAGGGTGAGTCGAAAATAGAAGCCTTGCGCTCAGGAAAATGCAGTCAGAGTGAGACAGTCAGTATTAACGAGCGTTAACCGCCTCCAAAACCGGGAAACAACCGGGCAGCCTCTGCCAACAGGGCTCAGAGCTGCAAGTCCACGTGATGTCTGAGGCCCTGGGGCTATTTTCAACCGGAGCTCTGCTGCTTTCCCCTTAAAATAACCTCCCCGTGACAAAGTTCGCACTTTGCCTTGCGCCCAAGTCAAAAAATGAGGCATCTTGCATCATCTTGTGAACTAAAAATAAAGGTTTGGGAGCAAGCTTCCACTTTGGGTGAGATGGTTGGATTTCTTTTCTAAGTTTTGGCAGTGACATTTGCTCATCCTCTGCGTTTCCTTTTTAAAACAGCGTTGTCATTAAGAGGAATTACAGGTGCACACAGACTAGCACCCTCTTCTTGATTCATTCTCAGCATTTCCAGAACTTTTGAAAATGCTGATATTCACCAGAATCTGTTCAAGGAGCAAGAATCTGGCCAGGGTGATCAGAGAGACGGTGTGTTAATTATGATTCGCTCCCCAAAAAGAACAATTTATCATCAAAGCCTGAGAATAGCAAGGCGTAGAGTCCTAACCACCCCCATCCCGCCTGCAGGGTCCCTCCCACGACCAAGCCTCCTGGGTGCCAAGCGCCCCCAACACCCATGACTTAAGGGGTGGGAGGGCGAGGCCTCCTGGGGCATCATGATGTCTAGACCTCGGGCTAAGGGATGAGCAGGTAGACACCTGAGCCTCCCCCGCTCTGTCACACGGGTGGGCACTGAGTCTCCCCACCTCAGTGTGGGAGTGATTCCCTCTTCTGAGGACCAAGGGGGACTTCACAGAGAAGGTGACACGTAAGCTCATCCTTTTTATTTTAATTTATTTGAATTGAAAAATTGAATTGTACTTTTTTATATGTCAGTTTTTTAATTTTATTTCTTTATTCAAGTATAATTGATTTGCGATGCTTAATGAGACAGAGCTTGCCAGGTGGTGGCAGGGAGGGGCAGGGAGTCCTAGGAGTCGGGGGAAGGGCAGGATTCTGTGGAGTGGGGGAGGGCCGGGATTCTCAAGAGTGGGAATCTGGGAGAGGCCAGGGTTCCTGAAGGCATCTCACTTTTCTGGAGCAGCTCAGAAGTCTGTCTGTTGGGGGAGGGAGGAGTTTCTAGAGACAGATTCAGAGAACTCGGGAGCCCCTCTGACCATGGCCTTACAGGGCTCCTGAAGATTTGACTTACTCCTTAAGGTGCAAGGAGCCAAGGAAATTTTTTGAACATAGGCAAGGAAGCCTGTATTTTCCTCTTTTCAGAGAGTGATTTTGGCTACAAGGAGTCAGAAGCCCTGGGCTGGGGAGTCTCAAACTCTTGTGCAGGCCCCAGGGAAGGTGGTGGCAGCGAGGGTGAGGAAAGGCAAGTGACATCTCCAGTGAGTGGACGTCAGTTGATCACACCGTGTGTCTCAAATGGGGTCAGTGTTGGGAGGAGCGGGGTACCCAGTCCCAGGGTGGCTCAGATGCCCTGAGCAGAACTGGGATCAGCTTCTTGGAAGGGCCACAGAGCTGGAAGGGGAGTGACTTCTGATCAGCCCCGGAGGTTTAACTTCCTCGAAGGTAGTTAAAGCAGCTCTGAGTGATTGGGCTTCATTCCAGCTCTCCGTTAATTCTTTTCAAAGTGATTGATTTTCCAGCTGGAGGTCACCCGGGCTGTACACTGCAGCTTTGGCCTCCACGCAGCCACCCCCCCGCCCCCGAACACGCTGTCCACAGGGCTGATCTGTCCTGCATTCTGCTTCCCTCCTGCGCCTGTGCCCCGATCCCTGGCCCCTCCCAGATATCGCTGGGCCCGTCTGCCCTCTCCCTGGGCAGCAGTGTTCTCTGCTCCATTGGCCGGTACACTCTCTTTTTCCACCATGCCGTTATTTCTCCAGCTTTAAAAAAGTTCTCTCTCAGCCTGCTTCTTTCTTGTCTTCTTTTCACAATCCTCTTTATTTTATTTTATTTTATTTTTTTTTAGTCTTTATTGGGCTGCACCTGCAGCATGTGGAGGTTCCAGGCTAAGGGTCTAATCAGAGCTGCAGCCACCAGCCTACGCCACAGCCACAGCAACGCCAGATATGAGCTATGTCTGGGACCTACACCACAGCTCATGGCAGCACCAGATCCTTGACCCACTGAGCGAGGCCAGGGATGGAACCCGCAACCTCATGGTTCCTAGGCAGATTCGCTTCTGCTGCGCCACAACGGGAACTCCTACAATCATCTTTAAAGAGCTGACTGTCCACCCCTCTTCCTCCTGTTTCCTCTGAGCCCACCCCCATCACAGGTGCCCAATAGTTCTCTGCAGAATGAGGGGGTGAGTGACAGGGTATGTCCCTTCTCCTGCCAATCAAACAAGAAGCAAAAGGCAACAGTATCTTTTGCTGCTGGTTTAGGCTTCCCAAAGTCCTGAAGAAGTACGGATGTCCTGGCTTAAAGAAAAAGGCAAAAATCCCTTTAAAAAAAAATTACTCTTGGAGTTCCCGTTGTGGCGCAGCAGAAACCAATCTGACTAGGAATGATGAGGTTGCGTGTTCCATCCCTGGCCTCGCTCAGTGGGTTGAGGATCCCGCATTGCTGTGGCTGTGGTGTAGTCCAGCAGCTGTAGCTCTGATTGGACCCCTAGCCTGGGAACCTCCATGTGCCAGGGATGTAGCCCTAAAAAGCCAAAAAAAAAAAAATTACTCTCTCCCTACTCTTCCTCCCATTTGCATTAAAACTGAGCAAATTGTTTTCCGTGTAGATCAATAAAGAAGTGCTGTGGGGGGATGAGCACGATGTAGCTGGGCCCTGATCCTTGAGTACTTACTGCACCAGGAGGCAGGATTTATCCTCGAGTCTTCCTCTGTCCGGCCGAGGCCCAGATGCCATGATTTCCTGCCACCCTGCACCCACCCACCCAGAGGGCAGCCAGGCCCTCTGACTGTCTTTCTCAGGCTGCTGCTCTGGTGTCACTGTGCAGTTGGGCGGCACTGATGCAGGCTACAGAGGGGAAGCTCCGTCGTGGAGCGTGACTCTGCCTCAGAAATGTCTTCAGAAGATGTCCAGCCTTTGCTCAGATCAGCGGAAACAAGCGGAGAACAGGAGGAAGGACCCAGGCTGGGCCTTGGCTCAAGGAGAGAGATGGGGGTGCCCAGAAGGCGTGTCCATGCTGTAAGGAGAGGTGGCAGCAATGCCGGGACTGGCTGGGCCCCTCTCAGTGGGACCACACCCCCTGGGAGTTGCCATGGCGACCCATGCCACACATCTTTTCTGGGGACTCAAGCTCCTCAACCTCCAGAGACTAGAAGGAAGCTCTCACTCACGCCACTCCTCCGGTGAAGCGCTCACTGGCCAGGGCTGCAGGCTAGTTCTGGGCCACCTTGTCCCCTCCAGTGCTGAGAGCCCTAAACCACTGCTCTGGAGTCTCCCATAGCATGGATCTTTAGCCACCAAAATGTCCGAAACCTGTGTAGGGAGTTTCTGTTGTGGCTCACCAGGTTAAGAATCCAACCTAGTGTCCTTGAGGATGTGGGTTTGATCCCTGGCCTCGCTCCATGGGTTAAGGATCCGGCGAAGCTGTAGGAGCTGTGGTGTAAGTCACAGATGGGGCTCAGATCTGGAATGGCTGTGGCTGTGGCTGTGGCGTAGTCTTGCAGCTGCAGCTCCAATTCAACTCCTGGCCCAGAAGCTTCCATGCGCTACCAGGTATGACCCTAAAGAGAAAAGAAAAGGAAAAAAAAGGAAACCAGTATAGGACACGGGACATTCAGAGGGTGATTGAATGTGACTCTTTTCCCAACAACTGCCTAGAAAAACAGGTGCATTTTAGAAGAATGACTGAAAGTCAAGCATCCCCTAAAGAACTTCCCTGGTGCCTTACTTACAGCTAGTCAGCGAAGGAGACCGGGGTTGCCCCCGTCCCCTGGGTCCTGATGAGTCCTGACCCGCCTGAATTACTGGTGAGGGGCAGGCGTCCAGCCGCCATCTCTCCTTCCATCTGCGGCCGCTCCCTCCCGGGCTGGTTACTCATCAACCCCACAGTTCTCTGTAGGAACACAATGTCTTACATGTCCTCTGTGGCCACTTTAGTAGTGCAACTAACAAAGGCATTTCATCTGAGAAAAAACAAAGTTTTCGATTCATGAAACCTGCAGAAATGGAACTTCCCGAAACCAGGAGGTTCAGGAAGGAAAGAAGACGTCTCAAGAGAACATAGCTGGGATCATTGTTGCAAAGGAGAAAGGGGGGGCGTTCCTGTCGAGGCGCAGTGGTGAACGAATCCGACGAGGAACCAGGAGGTTGCGGGTTTGATCCCTGGCCTCACTCCATGGGTTAAGGATCCGGCGTTGCTGTGGCTGTGGTGCAGGCCGGCGGCCACAGCTCCGATTAGACCCCTAGCCTGGGAACCTCCATATGCCCTAGAAAAAGACAAAAAAAAAAGACTTAAAAAAAGGAAAAGAAAAGGAGAAGGGGAAAGTGTGTGCTCCAAGTTGCGAGTAAAACTAACGGTGTCGGGGCTGCGAGACAATGGATGAGGGCTTTCCAATCAGAAAATCAAGCTGAACGTTGATAGGGAGCCTTTTCATTTGGGGGAACGGTAAGCCCCATAACCCTCCCGCGCCTCTGTGGATGGAGCCGGGCGGGGCGTTCAATCACACAGGTTGAGGCGATTCGTCCACCAAGATAATCTAAATCTAGACCCTCTGAGTCTGTTTTCCCTCCGGCACCGAACTGTTTTCCGAGGTATTCGCATTGGACCCCACTCTGTAGAGCCCTAGCCAATTAAAAGCAGATGAAAACCTCCTCCATGCAGAAGCCTTGAAAATGGACTGGGGGAGAGGGGAGCGTGTGTGTAAGAAAATCTGATGGAAAAGGCCACCGTATAATCTCCGGGTGAGTTGGAAGAAGTATTTACTCGAGACCTGTGTTCCTTTTAAAAAACAATTACTTTTGATATGTATCTAAAGCAACCCATCTGTCACTTAGGACAAAAACAGATTAAGTGGCGAATTAGAAGCCCTAACATGCTAGGCAGCTAAGAGAGTGATGTCTTAGCTTACGGGAAAACTAGAGAAGAATCCAGCGAATGAGAACTACAGCCAAAGGTAATGTTTTCTTTGAAATGGAAATGTGCTAAGGGAGGAATTGGTCACCGGAGCTTAAAAGAAACATTAAAAGTGGGGAAATGTGAGCTTGGACTCTGGCAAAGGACCTGAGCTCTCTGGAGCTGCAGACTAATATATTCAGAGGTTGCCAGGCCTCTTTGAAAGCTTCAGCAGGATGGAGGAGACAGGACAGGGCTGTGGGAAGAGCGTGTGGTCCTAGGAAGAGCATCTCAGCCACTTTATCTCTTCCTGGGCACTGGTCCTACCTCTGGAAATCTTTTTCTCCTCTGGGCTTCTCTTTTATTACAGCTTTCAAAAAATATTAAAGTACTTTTTCACAATAGGTTTTTTTTTTTCCCATCAAAAATAGCAGATGGTTTCTTAAGTAGCAGCTCTGTAAAGAGTATTTTAAGGCTAGGAGTTCCTGTTGTGGCTCAGCAGGTTAAGAACCCCACATAGTTCGATCCCTGGCCTCGCTCAGTGGGATAAGGATCTGGCATTGCCATGAGCTGTAGTATAGGTTGCAGGTGCAGCTCGGATCCCGTGTTGCTGTGGCTGTGGCATAGGCCTGCAGCCGCAGCTCTGATTCAACCCCCTAGCCTGGGAACGTCCATATGCTGCAAGGGCGGCCCTAAAACGAAAATTAAAAAAAAAAAAAAAAAGATTATTTGAAGTCTCTTAGGTGATTCAGTGGTAAGTAAGACTCTCAATAGGATGGTTTCACTAAGAAGAGGCAAAGACTTGCAGGCAGGTGAGGGCCCAGGGCCAAAGTTATGCCAGGTGTGGGACCTGGCTCCCTGTGTTTCCAGTGGGAGCCTGGAATTTGAGACTTGCTTCGCATCCCAGGGGCAGTTGGTGGAGAGCAGCTGGACGTGCTGGGACATGGTCATTGTTACGCATGGCTGAATGTTCGCATCCCCCCAAAATTCATAGGTATTGTATCAATTCAAAATTTATAGTGCAGATTAAGTGGGAGGATGGGAACATCACCAAATCAGGTCGGTGGTTTCTACACAGACCCTCCTCCCACCGTCGCCCTGCAGTTCCCGTTCTGGGCTCCTCGGCTGCTCTGACAGATGGCCGCAGAGTGTGGCAGCAGGAGAGGCAGGACCGGCTCTGACCAGGGGTCGTGGCCAGCATGATTGATGAGCCAGTAGCTGGTCAACTGACGTCCAGGACGAGCCAAAGGACACGAGCCTCTAGAAAATATCTGTGTTTTCCCGACGTTTTCAGATTAAGCCAGCACATCTCCCGCTTGTTCCGTGAACGGGCTTGTCTCTGACCTCGCGACTCAGGTTTGCGTTTATGCCCGTTTCTTCCTTTCCCCTCGCAGATGTGGGAAGAGGCCATCGCGCTGGGCAAGGAGCTTGCCGAGCAGTATGAAAACGAAATGTTTGATTATGAACAACTCAGCGAACTGCTGGTAGGTCTTTCTTTCTCTTTAAATGAACAGAGCACATCTGGACTTGTTTCTCCGGAATTTCTCTCTTCCTTTTCACCTTGGGATTCTCCTTCACTTTATCCAGGAGGACAGTTGTGATGTATTTGCCGATTGATTCTGGCCCACGTTCACTTTTTATTCCCCGTGGAGCTTCTGTAACCAAACTCTGTGGCGCCTCTCTGAGCGATTTATGTGTAAACAATTGTTGAGTCCAGGGGTGCAGTGGTCTTGCTGGCCCCAATGTCCCCAGGGATCTCCACTGATTTAAAACTATGAGCCTGTGTCGAAGAGACAGTGGAGAAACGTGGCCCAGACTTTTCTTCTGCCACAGAGCTGTCAGTTTCTAACTCCTGCCTCCTCTGCTCTGTCATGTTTGTAGTCAGCAGATTGACTTGATGTTTGTCATTTATTTAGAGTAGAATTCTGCCCTTTTACACATGCTGTCTTAAGGGATCCCAGTATCTGATCATGGAAGACCAGCCGCTTAATCAGAAGAACAACCGGAGTTCCCGTCGTGGCGCAGTGGTTAACGAATCCGACTAGGAACCATGAGGTTGCGGGTTCGGTCCCTGCCCTTGCTCAGTGGGTTAAGCGATCCGGCGTTGCCGTGAGCTGTGGTGTAGGTTGCAGACGCGGCTCGGATCCCGCGTTGCTGTGGCTCTGGCGTAGGCTGGTGGCTACGGCTCCGATTCAACCCCTAGCCTGGGAACCTCCATATGCCGCGGGAGCGGCCCAAGAAATAGCAACAACAACAATAACAACAACAACAAAAAAAGACAAAAAAAAAAGAACAACCATCTTTCTGGCACCTCTTTGGTTGTTAAAACACCTGTAAATCACAACTGGCTGCTGAATTTGCTTCTTGATCAGATTCCCCGCCGCATATGCTGGAGGATGAGTGCACAGCGCTGTCAAAGAGAGTGACATTAAATTCGGTGCTGGCATCAGCTCCGCTCCCCCACCCTGTCCCACTCCCCCTCCTAGAATTGCCAAAGCCGGGAGAATCCAGGTGCACGGATGCTCAAGTGCTGGATTCCAACCTGAAATGCATTTCCTTTCTTCCTTCCAGAAGAAACAGGCTCAGTTTTATGAAAACATCGTCAAGGTGATAAGACCCAAGCCTGACTACTTTGCCGTTGGTTACTACGGACAAGGATTCCCCACGTTCCTGCGGGTAACTCTGGGCCCTGTTTTGATTGGGTTGGGGTGGCTCCCGGGCAGCAAGCCCCTTCCTCAGGAGACCAGGGAAGGGTTTGGATGTTGCCTCTGTGGCTTGAAGTCCCACTGTCTGTGCTGTTTTAATAGCTCAGTGCTTGGCTTACGGGGCCAGAGAGGGGCTGCTAAGGGTTGTGTTTCTCTTTTGTCTTGGTTTTCTCTGTTTTTTTATTGCATATCAACTTTAAATCTCATTTTTTTCCTAAATAGAATTCTTCTTCAGAGATGTATGCATGTTTTTAAAATTGTGGTGAGATATACATAGCATAAAATTTATCATCCCAGCTAACATCCGTGAGGACGTAGGTTCGATCCCTGGCCTCTCTCGTGGGTTAAGGATCCAGCGTTGCCGTGAGCTGTGGTGTAGGTCGCAGACGCGGCTTGGATCTGGCATTGCTGTGACTCTGGCAGAGGCCTGTAGCAACAGCTCCGACTGGACCCCTAGCCAGGGAATCCCCGTGTGCAGCAGGTGTGGCCTTAGACAAGACGAAAAAGACCAACAGAAAAAATTATCATCATCGCCATTTTTCAGCGTATAGTTCGGCAGCATTTATGTGTATTTACTTTGTCCTGCAGCTCTTCCCACCATGCTCTCCAGATCTTTTTCATCTTCTCAAACTGGAACCCCGATCCCGTTACACAGTAATTCCTCCTTCTCCCCTCCCCCAGACCCTGGGCATTGCCCTTCCACCTTCTAGCTCGGAATTTGCCTTTTCAGCCGTCCGAGTTTTAAGTGGACTCGTAAACACTTTGTCCGTTGGTATCAGGCTCACTTCCCGTAGCGTAGTGTCCTCGGGGCTCATCCATGTAGTAACACGTATCAAACTTCATCCCTTTTTATGGACGAATAATAGTCCGTTGCACCAAATCCCCACATTCTGTTTATCCATTCGTCCTTTGGTCGACTTGGGGAGGTCTTGGCTATTCTGCATAACACCGCTATGGACATGTGCATTGTTAATTATATGAAAAACTGGAAGCAGATTTCCAGTGCTGGAAACTCTGAATCATCTCCAACCCTGAGACAGGCATGTGCTCATTGACATGTGATGGAAGAAATACCGTGATCCTCAGCCAAATCACTCACTGGTCCCAAAGCCAGAAATTAGGTAGCTGCATGCTGCCCAGCCTACTAGTAGAACTGTTTAAAGTTTCTCAAAAACACCTTCTCGGATGCCCTTGACCAGTGGGCTATGATGTCCTGTCATTTCGTAGGAACCTTTTTTTCAAAAATGACACACGGTTTTCTCTTATCCTAGGAGACTCTGTGTGATCCTTCTGGTTTTAGGGCATCGGGAGCTCTGTGCCTAAGGCACACCTGTCCCTGGCAGTTAGATCCAGTTGGGAGAGTTTCCTGGTCCCAGAGGTGTTTTTCTTCGGCCCCAGGGTTTCTGATCTCACAGGAGTCCCTAACAGTATAAGCCACACTGGCACAGCGGGAAGGATGGACTTGGTGAGGGCGTGTCATTCTTCATACGAACATCAGCCAGGGACTCTCCCAGGGCTGACCTGCGCCAGGAGGTGACTTCCTGTTTGATCCAGTCACACAGGGTCCTGGCTGGGTGCCAGGGGCATCTGGCCCCATCTCTGTCACTGCTGGTCTCTCCTTGACCCTGTCACCTTCGTCGTGCAGCTATGGCTCTACATGTCTAAGAGAGTGGTTGACCAGAAACCCAGTTCTCAAAAAAAAAAAAAAAAAAAAATCCCCTGGTCCAAAGAATGAATGAAGAATGTTTGCTTATAAACCCTAAACTGGGTGGGGAGGCTGGGTTTTGTCATTTACTTTATTTTAAATAAAAAACCAATCGAAAAGGTATAAAGAGCTGAGAGTTGAAGTCACCTCTCGTGGCTCAAGGCTTTAATTAATGTTTATGAACCTGCACCTCCGTGTGTGTGTCTCTAAGAAGGATCGAGAGAGAGCGAGAGAGAGAGAGAGCGAGAGAGAGAGAGAGAGCGAGAGAGAGAGAGAGCGAGCGAGTCGGGCCCTAAGTCACCGCTGACGTGTTTTGTGCCGGGGGATGAGTGCGTGCGGCCCTGTGGACAGGCCCGTGATTTAAGGCCACCACAGCTCTGTCCTGGCATCCAGAGGTGCTGGCAGGGCGGAGCGAGTGCTTTGCAGCCCCCCAGCCAATTGACACCAGGGATACGCCAGGGATGCGCCGAGAGGGCCGGAGAGACGCAGGCTCCAGGGACTGGGCCGGCTCATCTGTTCCATCAAAAGGACAAAATGCAGAGCATGAGTCAAGAGTTTAACAGGCTTGATTAATATTGAACTGACTTTCCCGACACAGCTGGATAATTTTGTGGGGCTCTTGCAATGTCTTTATGACGCTTCACAGGTCACCTGTCAGGGGTCGATCTGACCGTGACCTCAGCGGTTACCAAAAAGTGGGTGCCATGTTTGGCTACTTAATGCAGCGCTGGAAGCACAGCCTCTGAGAACTGACTCGCTGTCCCCTCTGCTTTGTTTTTCTTTAAGAATTGATCGCACTGGGGGGTTTTTGCATGCGTATTAACATTAATGGATCTTACAGGGAATAAATATCTTTGACTGTATGTACATTTCCCTCTTGTTTTCCGGCTTGAAGAGGCCACTTCAGGATGCAAAGCAATTGACATTTCTACAAAATGTTATTAGCACTTTCATCTATAACTCACTAGTGTTTTTCTATTAAAGACTTTATATACATTTTTATTATTCTGTTCTCCTTCTGGTGTAAAGCATAATAAATGCATGCTAGTTTTGTAGTAGCCTGTTACACATTAAATCATCCTGAATTTCTGAAATGTTTGGCTTTATGTAGCCTTAAAAGACGCCCATACGGTGTATTTATATTTCTAATTAAGACTACATATTACTCTGGTTTCTGCTTGAAATTATTTTTTTAGAGAAAGAGAACATGTTTCTTCTGTAATGGGTGCTTGAAGACATACCTAAGCATAGAGTAAAAAAAAAAAAAATTCAATTTTTAAATTGTCCGGTCTTTTGTGATTTATAAGAACTCAGAATAACTTTGGACAAGGGACAGGAATAAATTGAGAACCATTGCATCTCTGTTTGAAAAGTCATTAATTGGACAAATTTTAGTTTGGCATCGAGTCTCTAGGATCCATCTGTCTTTCTTCTCTCTCCCCTCCCCCCTCCCCCTCTCCCCCCTGCCCCCTCTTCCTTTCCCCCCTCCCTCCCCTTCTCCCCCCTCCCTCCCCCTCTCCCTTCTCCTCCTCATTTGCCTCCTCCCCCTCTCCCTTCCCTGCCACACAGGGAGCCCAGCCATGCACCTCCCATCTCTCACCAGCAGGGGAGCCCAAGAGCCTCGGATCTCTCTGCTTGGCTCTGGACCCTGTTGCCTCTGATTCTTTTCATCTCTTGGCTGTGACGTGTGGGGTCAGCTTGGAACGCCCCTCCCATGTTCCCACCTTAATCTCATGCTGTCATGACTTCTTGCAGGCAAGATGAAAACTAGGGCCCATCTGGGGGAAAAAAAAAACAAAGCATGGGCTCCATTCTCCCCCTTACCCGGTGCCTTCAGCCTGTGTGAGCATTTCGTGCCTCCGGAGTGTGGGTTCCACTGGCTCCTGTGGTTTTTCACGGTGTCTTAAATCGATTGTTACTGTCAAGACTGAAGTGTATGACCGGACCTCAGTGATGTGTTCGGTGCTTCTCAAACAGTGTTAACTTACCCGGCTTTTGTTCCCATGCTCTTGATTAAGAAGCCTACCCCGATTATAAGCTGTTCTTCAGTGCAGTGACATTAAAAAAAAAAAAAAATCTGTCAAGCCCGTTTTGCAGGCCGCCGCATTTAGGTGTGACCTTTCCCCGGCGCTTGCCCTGTGGTCTCCTTTAATGCATATGTCATTGTGTCCAGGGGAAAGTTTTCATTTACCGAGGGAAGGAGTACGAACGCAGGGAAGATTTTGAAGCTCGGCTGCTGACGCAGTTTCCAAACGCGGAGAAAATGAAGACGACCTCGCCTCCAGGCGACGAGATTAAAAACTCTCCCGGCCAGTGTATCCTTTATGACAACCGGATGGGCTGTGTGTGCCACGATGGCGATGCCCTTTGTTCCGACGGGCGGGCGGCCGTGCGTGGTGGGGCCTCTCTCCTGGTGGGTGTCCACGCTGCCTTGGGATCCTTGACCTCCTGCACCCCCAGATATCCAGTGCTTCACCGTGAAGCCCAAACTGGATTTGCCCCCGAAGTTTCACAGGCCTGTGTCAGAGCAGATTGTAAGGTAATGACGTCCTGTGCCCAGCGCGGGCATGGCGACAGGTGTTCACAGATGTCTTCTTCACAATTTCAGGCCTCAGAGGAGGGCTGGCAGCCTTCCAGTGACTTTTCGGATGCTCTTCCTGTTTACTTAGAAGAGCAAAGGGAGCAGATTATCTTCAGCATCAAAGAAGGGCAGGGAGAGGTTAATACATGTGGCCGGGAGGTTCGGGAGCTCTGCGGCTCGTTGTTCTCCTTTTGACCCTCGGGGGTGAGAGGGTTCGAGACACCCCCCCGCCCCAGACAGGTCTCTTTGTGCCTGGGGTGTGGCCTGAGCATTGGGATTCTATACGGCGGGAAAGGGATTCAGACATGTGCTTCTTTTTCCTTTTTGTCTTTTGTCCTTTTAGGGCCGCACCCGCAGCATATGGAGGTTCCCAGGCTAGGGGTCGAATCGGAGCTATAGCTGCCGGCCTACACCACACAGGATACGAGCCGTGTCTGCAACGTACACCACAGCTCATGGGATCCGAGCCGTGTCTGCAACCTACACCACAGCTTGCGGCAACGCTGGGTCTTTAACTCACTGACCGAGGCCAGGGATCAAACCCGCAACCTCATGGTTCCTAGTAGGATTTGTTTCTGCTGCACCACGACGGGAACTCCCCAACATGTGCTTCTGATGGAGAACCAGGTGGGAGCTGAGAAGAAACACAGGCCGATCCCAGCATATGGGATGCAGAGGTCACTTTTTTGTTGCTGTTTTTTTTGTTTTTGTTTTTTTGTCTTTTGTCTTTTTAGGGCCGCACCCATGGCATATGGAAGTTCCAGGCTAGGGGTGGAATTAGAGCTGTAGCCGAGGGCCTGCATCACAGTCATAGCAACGTGGGATCCGAGCCACATCTGCAACCTAACCACAGCTCACAGCAACACCGGATCCTTAACCCACTGAGCAAGGCCAGGGATCAAACCTGTATCCTCATGGACACTAGTTGGGTTCATTAACCACTGAGCCATGAGAACTCCGAGGAGGCAGATTTTAAAAGTCACAGGCCAACTGTATGAATTTGAGTGAGATTTTGTGGGTCTCCATTGAATTGCCCCTGACAGAACTGTGGTATAGAAACACCTGTGCTAGAGGTCCCTTTGATGTTAAGAATTTTCTTTTTATTTGATCCTTGTTCTGGTGAAAAAATTAACCTCTTTGATGGCCCAATTATGCTCGGGATCTGCTTATTTTATATCCTGAAGTTTGGTGGATTGGGTTCTTCTACAAAATTCACTACCATTTCTTTAACCTTTCATCACCCAAAGTGGGAAATAAACCAGGACTTGGTTTTTTGTCAGATGATTGCATCCATTTTAAGTGTTGTCACATTTTTTTTTTTTTCTTGGAGAGAGGCATTAAGCAACAGTGAACGGTAGTGCATGCTCAGGTATTTCCCTTTAATGAGGGGCATCCCAGTGCGGGGGGCGGGGTGGGTGGCGGGGGCTGCGAGTGAGCCTCTCCCGCTTGCCTCTGGGATGTGCACAGACCACCCTCCCCAACAAGGGAGGAAGGTACCTACTTGCTCCATGTATGCCACTCCAGGTGGTTGCTGAATCTGCCTTTTGTAGATCTGAACTTTTAAGATCTAGGAGTTCCTGTTGTGGCACAGCAGAAACAAATCCTACTAGTATCCATGAGGGTGTGGGTTCGATCCCTGGCCCCGCTCAGTAGGTTAAAGATCCTGCGTTGCCATGAACTGTGGTGTAGGTCGAAGATGCGGCTCGGATCTGGTGTTGCTGTGGCTGTGGTGTAGGCCGGCAGCTGTAGCTCCAATTAGACCCCTAGCCTGGGAACTTCTGTGTGCCTCAGGTGCGGCCCTAAAAAGCCAAAAAATAAAAAATAAAGTATATGAGACCTTTTAAAAAATAATAAAGATGTAGCCTTTTCATTTTAATAATAAATTACTAAGTTAAATTATTTGAGTAAATTGTTGAACTCTGAATTAAAATTTTCCAGTAATAAGCACATACAGGGAGAATGAAGGCCTCCTGCCTCTCTCCTTTGCCTCCCCCTTTCTCTGTTCCTGCCCATCTCACTCTTACTCAGCATCTCTTCTCCCTGAGGGTTTGCAGGGACAGGGAAGAGGCAGAAATTCAAGGTAATTTTTCCACCTGCCAACGTCTCTCTTCTGAGGCCGGCGGGGAGAGAAAGCCTGGCTCTCGCTCCAGGTCAAGGTTGGAGATGTTTTAAGGGACGCAGTGACCTATATGGAGGGCAGACCCTGTGTCTAAAAGCAAATCAGGTGCTTTTCGGATTGAATGTCTAATGATGTCTCTTGTCTCTGTCCAGTTTTTACAGAGTCAATGAGGTCCAACGATTTGAATACTCTCGTCCGATCCGCAAGGGAGAGAAAAACCCAGACAACGAATTTGCGGTAAAAAAACAGCACCTGCACCCCCACCCCAACTTCATTCCGCCACCACCACCATTGCCCACGGAAAATTGTGTTCTCAAAGGCTGGAGTCCCCTGGTGGCTCAGTGGGTTAAGGATCGGATGGTGTCACTGCTGTGGCGTGGGTGCCATCCCTTACCTAGGAACTTCCGCGTGCCAGGAGCAGCCAGAGGAAAAGAAGAGCGTGAAGGGCTACCGCCGTGCAGGGTTAAATGTCTGTGTGTATTGCATGCAGAGATCCTAATCTGTTATCCCTTCAATAGGTCCTCCTGATGTCAGAAGCTAACTCGTGCTTTTCTTTTTTTAATTACTCAGTGAATTGGATTCCACTTATAGTTATGCAACAGTCATCACAACCAAATTTTATAGCATTTCCATCCCAAACGTTCAGCACATCCCCCCGCCCCCAACCTGTCTCACTTGGAAACCATAAGTTTTTCAAAGTCTGTGAGTCAGGGTAACTTGTGCTTTGAACGTGCTTCTGGGAGTTCCCGTCATGGCGCAGCAGAAACAAATCCAACTGGGAACCATGAGGTTATGGGTTCGATCCCTGGCCTTGCTCAGTGGGTTAAGGAGCCCGCGTTGCTGTGGCTGTGGCATAGGCCGGTGGCTATAGCTCCAATTCGACCCTAGCCTGGAAACCTTCATATGCTGCAGATGCGACCCTGAGAACACAAAAAAGACAAAAAATTAAAAAAAAAAGAAAGTGCTTCTGGGAATTCCCATGGTGGTGTAGGGTCTGTGAGTCACAGCCCCTGAAAGGCCCTTCCCTTCCCGGGCCCAGTTTCCTGCGTGTCCCCTAGGCTCTTGGAGGTGGGACATTCTAAAGCTGCCTCCACTTCCAACACTGGCTGTTTCAAAATAACCACATTCTCTGGTTGAATGTGACCTCTCGCACCTGTTTGGTGACTGTTTTCACGGTGGTATTGTCTGTAATAGTGAGAGGGGCAGGGCCCTCCAGAGACACACGGGAGGGCCAGGCTTCCAGTGCCACCTCTGTCCCCGTTGTCACAGCAGTAACGCTGGGCAGCAGCCTGGCTCCAGGATGCGTGGGCTGTTCTTGGATTTTCCTCCCGCCTCTTGTCACAATGTTGATTCCCATCCTTCGAAGCAAGAGACACGAGGAGGTCAAGCAGACTGCCGCCGGGCGTGCAGCCGGCCACGGCACAGCCACCAAGAGCCACGACTCCTGGCGTGGGCCCCGCGCTAAGCCTTCGGGGCGGTGCTTTCTCTCAGTGGCCCTGCCATCTCCTAATGGCCCTGTTAGGTTCTCACACACAGACGAGGCCTTCGGAAGCCACAGGATTTAGTCTTTCACACGCCTGACAAAGCCCCAGCCTTCCAGAGAAGCACGGGGGTGATGAGACCCCCGACTGCGGCCGGCGGCAGGGAGCTGGGTGCTGGGGCAGCTCAGCATCTCCCAACCCAGCCACGTGTGAAGCTCTGGAACCCGGGCCTGCAAGGAGGAAGAACCCAAAGGCACATCCAAGGCCCACGTCCCTGGGGCCTCGGCTGGGTCCTCCCCCCGCCTCCCCCCGACACCTGCCACCGGAATCTAAGAGGTTTGGGGGAAATGTTTTCTAAGTCCCAGTCCGGTTTTCTGGAAATGTTAACATTCCCTTTTGCCAGCTATTTATATCTAAATCACAACCAACCCACTCAAAGTGATTCTCCGTTCCTGGGAGGTTTACCAGGCAGCGGTTGCCGCCAGCTAGTCCCGTGGAGGCTGGACTCCTGCAGTGGACTCCGTGCATCCTTCTTTTTTCTTCTTTTTATGGCTGCACCTGCAGCATATGGCAGTTCCCTGGCCAGGGATTGAATCCCAGCTGCGGCCGTGTCCTACGCCACAGCTGCAACATTGCCAGATCCTTTAACCCACTGCGCTGGGCCGGGGATTGAACCCTCACCTCTGCAGCGACCTGAGCTGCTACAGTTGGATTCTTAACCCACCATGTCACAACGGGAACTCTTGCGCAGTGTCTAAGGAGAGATGGAATTGTATTTATTGGCCTTAGACAATTTCCTGCACTATGTAATGTACCATTTTAGGAAGAATCCTGATTGTAAAATGTATTTTATTGAAAATACCCCTGTACACACTTTTAAAGGCTTAGTGAGAAGTCTTCAACAATAGACAGTAAAAGATGAGGTAGCCATCTCTGAGTAGTGGGTGATTTTTCTCCCTTCTATTTCCATAAATTTATTTTCTGATGGAAAAGTGTATGTGTATCTTATGCAAAAAAAAAAAAAAGAATATCCAGCTTAAAATACTGACTGATTTTATTAGAATGTGAGAGGTCACCTTTCTTAAGCTCAGTCCTCAGTGGATGTGCATCTTTTTCTTTCTTTCTTTTTTTTTTTTTGTCTTTTTGCCTTTTCTAGGGCCGCACCCGTGGCATATGGAGGTTCCTAGGCTAGGGGTCGAATCGGAACTGTAGCCTCAGCCTACGCCAGAGCCACAGCAACGCGGGATCCAAGCCGCATCTGCAACTCACACCACAGCTCACAGCAACGCCAGATCCTTAACCCACTGAGCAAGGCCAGGGATTGAACCCACAATCTCCTGGTTCCCAGTCGGATTCGTTAACCACCGCGCCACGACGGGAACTCCAGAGTGGATGTGCATCTTAGAATTTTCTTTTGACCACTAAGTAAGGCTAACATAAAACTCACTGGAGCCTAAAACTTGTTGGCTCAGAGGGACCCTCACTCATTTGGATGAATATAATTCTCCCTGACGCTTCCTTTTTTTTTTTTTTTTAACTTTTTAAGGCCGCACCCGTGGCATTTGGAGGTTCCCAGGCTAGGACTGAATCAGAGCTGTGGCCCCTGTCCTATGCCACAGCCACAGCAACACAGGATCCTAGCAGAGTCTGTGACCTACACTGCAGGTCATGGCAATGCCAGATCCTTAACCCACCAAGCGAGGCCAGGGATCGAACCTATGCCCTCATAATTCCTAGTCCGGTTCGTTACCACTGAGCCATGAACAAGAACTCCTCCCCACGTCTCCTGTTGTATTTTCATTGCCCAATACCAAGGACGTGGGCACCGTTGGCCAGGAAGCAGGCGACCCTGGTATCCTGTGTCTGCCTCTGCAGCCAAGCGTGGCCTGTGAGGCGTTCCCTGTGCTGCTGGTCACATGGCCCCAGAGGCTGGCAGACCCCCACGACTTCGTCTCCCGACACGTGTGCTGTGTGTGTTTCCTTTGCAGAACATGTGGATTGAGAGGACCATATACACGACTGCGTATAAACTCCCTGGCATCTTAAGGTGGTTTGAGGTCAAATCTGTTTTCATGGTAAGCGCACCCCCAAAGGAACTGCCGGTCACCCCTCTACAGCCCGACACGCCCTCTGCCCCCCGATGTGTCGCTTGACATGCGCTGCAGACCCCACACCAGGCCTAGCCCGGAGACACTCTCCCTGTCCACCAATATTGGACTGGACGTGCTGTGTAGTCACAGCCTCGAGTGCAGAAGAAAACCAGAACTAAGGTTTCGCTTCTTCTTACAAAATATCTAAATGCCATCCTCGCTGTGCTGTTTTGACAGTTCTTTCTGTTATCTAAATGGAAAGTTTAAGAGAAATTCCAATTTACATACACTTTTTAAGGTCTTTCTTCGTGATGGTTTTATTGCCATTTACATGACAAACGACTTGATTAATAGGACGTGCTCATTTCAAGTAAAAATAGCTTGAGAATAGACCCCCTCGCCCGCACTTTTTAAAGAGATAATGACGAGCATCTCATTAGCTAATCTCTGCCTCAGTGGTGAGCGACAGATGG
Source organism: Phacochoerus africanus (assembly GCF_016906955.1). Classification (NCBI taxonomy): domain Eukaryota; kingdom Metazoa; phylum Chordata; class Mammalia; order Artiodactyla; family Suidae; genus Phacochoerus; species Phacochoerus africanus. The sequence continues at coordinate 136,998,171 of NC_062558.1, forward strand.
CCCCCCGTTTGCATGAACCAGAGTTGGCCGAAGATTCTTGGGGAATGTGTGGCGGCCGAGTGTGGCAGGTGCCAGTATAAAAAGATCCGGTTGAGATGGAGGCGCTTGGCCATGCGTCTCAATGCCTGTGGTTTTCGCCGAGCAGGGTCTTATCCGGAGGGGTGGTACCAACATTTCATTTAACCATGAGTCCCCTTGGAAACGGCTGATTCAGTTCTAGGGCGTGGCTGGAGCCTCCTTCCCGGGCTTGTGTCCACCCTCGCCCTTCTCCCACACCACTTGAGCTAGCACCCCCTCCTCCTGCTCTGAAGCCCTAGGGCTCTGTACCTCACCCCTCCCACCAAAGGCACCTCCACTTCCGGCTCTGGGAGCCTTCACTCTGTGTCCCCATCGCACGCAGGTGGGCCTTGCCCTGTAGAAGGCTCAGGAGACGGGGGGCCGGTGATGAAATACTAGGCTTCTCTGGCACCCTTTGGAGCTGGTGATGTAGGGGCGATAGACGACAGGAGGGGAGGCCCTTTCCATAAACAGGCACCGGTCGTCCTAATGAGCCTGCTCCCCTAAGCCCTTTGTTGCTGGGGCTTCCGTGAACCAGCACGGATGTGCCAGGAAGGTGTTTAACAGCCGGAGGTGGAGCGGGGTGAGCCCTGATCTTCTTTGAGGATGTGGTTCTGCCCAGGGCTGTGTTTGCTGTTTCTCCTGGACTAAGAGGGTTGGAAGCTGGATAATCCTAGTGGCATGGCTGAAATAATCCTGCTGTCTACACCCCGCCTCCCTCACCTTGTGTGTGCCTCCTGGGACAGACCCCTTCGGAACACTGGGTGTGTGTGGGGGGGCAGTTAGTCCCCCTGTCATGATAGAAGTGGAAAGCTATTCTTCCTCGAGGCAAACAGGCGTGGCCCCAGGGTGCTGGCCTTAGGCAGAACGGGATCCGCCTGCAGAGTCCATGTGGCGAAGTTATGGGTCTG